>NC_135884.1:77310363-77690946 GCF_964194155.1 Cetorhinus maximus | reverse complement strand
CCCCTCACTCCCCCTCTTCCCCTCACTCTCATTCTCCCTCATCCCCTCACTCTTCTCCCTCATCCCCGCACTCTCATTCTCCCTCTTCCCCTCTCTCTCCCGCCTCCCCTCACTCGCTCTCTCTCCTGCTTTCCCTGACTGGCTTTCTCTCCCTCTTCCTCTCACTCATTCTCTCCCTCTTCCCCTCACTCGCTCTCTCCCTCTTCCAATGACTGGCTCGCTCCCTCTTCGCCTCACTCCCTCGCTCCCTCTTCCCCTCACTCGCTAGCTCCCTCTTCCCCTCACTCGCTCGCTCACTCATCTAACTCGC
Organism: Cetorhinus maximus; assembly: GCF_964194155.1. Classification (NCBI taxonomy): domain Eukaryota; kingdom Metazoa; phylum Chordata; class Chondrichthyes; order Lamniformes; family Cetorhinidae; genus Cetorhinus; species Cetorhinus maximus. Next base: position 77,690,636 of record NC_135884.1, on the reverse strand, counting down.
TCGCTCCCTCTTCCCCTCACTCGCTAGCTCCCTCATCCCCTCACTCCCTCCCTCACCCCCTCACTCGCTTGCTCCCTCTTCCCATCACTCCCTCGCTCCCTCTTCCCCTCACTCGCTCTCTCCCTTTTCCAAACAATGGCTCGCTCCCTCTTCGCCTCACTCGCTCGATCCCTCTTTCCCTCACTCGCTCTCTCCCTTTTCCAAACAATGGCTCGCTCCCTCTTCGCCTCACTCGCTCGATCCCTCTTTCCCTCACTTACTCCCTCACCCCCTCACTCGCTCCCCCTTCCCATCACTCCCTCGCTCCCTCTTCCCCTCACTCGCTCTCTCCCTCTTCCAAACAATGGCTCACTCCCTCTTCGCCTGACTCGCTTGCTCCCTCTTCCCCTCACTCGCTCGCTCCCTCTTCCCCTCACTCGCTCGCTCCCTCTTCCCCTCACTAGCTCGCTCCCTCTTCGCCTGACTCGCTCGCTCCCTCTTCCCCTCACTAGCTCGCTCCCTCTTCCCCTCACTCGCTCGCTCCCTCTTCCCCTCATTCGCTCGCTCCCTCTTCCCCTCACTCATACTCTCCCTCTTCCCCTCACTCACACTCTCCCTCTTCCCCTCACTCATACTCTCCCTCTTCCCCTCACTCACACTCTCCCTCTTCCCCTCACTCACACTGTTCCCCTTACACTCTCTCTCTCTCTCCATCTTTCCCCTCATTTTCTCTCTCTCACCCTCTTCCCCTCTCACTCTCACCCTCTTCCCCTCTCACCCTCTCCCTCTTCCCCTCTCACTCTCTCCCTCCTCCCCTCTCACTCTCTCCCTCTTCCCCTCTCACTCCCTCACTCTTTCACTCCCTCCCTCTTCCCCTCACTCTTTCACTCTCTCCTTCTTCCCCTCACTCCTTCACTCTCTCCCTCTTCCCCTCACTCTCACCCTCTTCCCCTCACTCTTTCACTCTCGCACTCTTCCCCTCACTCTTTCACTCTCGCACTCTTCTCCTCACTCTTTCACTCTCTCCCTCTTCCCCTCGCTATTTCACTCTCCCTCTTCCCCTCACTCTCTCCCTCTTCCCCTCACTCTCTCCCTCTTCCCCTCACTCTCTCTCCCTCTCCCTCTTCCCCACTCACTCCCTCTTCCCCTCACTCACTCCCTCTTCCTCTCACTCACTCCCTCTTCCCCTCACTCACTCCCTCTTCCCCTCACTCACTCCCTCTTCCCCTCACTCTCTCCCTCTTCCCCTCTCTCTCCCTCATCCCCTCACTCACTCTCTCCCTCTTCCCCTCACTCACTCTCTCCCTCTTCCCCTCACTCACTCTCGCCCTCTTCTCCTCACTCACTCTCTCCCTCTTCCCCTCACTCACTCTCTCCCTCTTCCCCTCACTCACTCTCTCCCTCTTCCCCTCATTCACTCTCTCCCTCTTCCCCTCACTCACTCTCTCCCTCTTCCCCACACTCACTCTCTCCCTCTTCCCCACACTCACTCCCTCCCTCTTCCCATTGCTCTTTCACACTCTCCCTCTTCCCCTCATTCTCTTGCTCCTCCCCTGTCACTCTTTCCCTCACACTCTCTCTCTCTCTCCATCTTCCCCTCCTCCTCTCTCTCTCCATCATCCACCTGACTGTCTATCTTCCTCTCACTCTCTCTCCCTCTTTCCCTCACTTTCTTTCCCCCTCTTCCCCTCACTCACTCTCTCTCCTAACCTCACACTCTCTTTTCCCCTCACTCTCTCTCTCTCTTCCCTTCACTCTCTCTAGCCTGTTTGTCTCTCTCTTCCCCTCACTCTCTCTCTCTTGCCCTCACACTCTCCATCTTTCCCTCACTTTACACTGTCCCTTAAGTGGATACTTCCATCTCCTGGAATCAGTTGAAAGCTGTTCTCCACTCCTGATGGCCTGTTTCCTTTTACCTTTCCCAGCCAGATAACTTCTAATCCCGAACTGACTTTCACAGCGAGGGTTACCCTGGAGATTCCTCCCTCTATCCAAAGATAGGCAAATCTTCCAGCCTCATTTAAATCCTCATGAACTTGGTCTTTCCAATCTGAGCGTGAGCTCCCATCCACATTACACAATGTGAGCAATCGAGCCAGCATTTTCTCTGCTCCAGGTGCAGGAGTAGCTGCCTCCAGATCCTGCACACTCTCTGATTCTTGCAGACTTCCTTGTGTCTAAGAGTTTCAGGGATAGCTTAGGAAATCCTGTTGATCGATGCTACAATGGCTTGCTATGGACTCTTTCCCTCTCATGGCCCATCTCCATGACAACGTGAATCACATGGGCCTCCCACCCAGATAGAAATGCTAATTAGCTATCCTGTAGATCCCGAACTCCATTCTATCTTGGAATTAAATATACAGTTTACAGTATAACCATTTATAAAATCTAACATTCCTAATACCTCCCTTTAAGACTTGGGGACCAACAGTCTAACCACATTCAGCATAGATGCTCTTGCCATTGTCCGCAGGTGTGAACATCTTCTGAGCAAGTCTCCAGTGTTGGGTCCCTCTTGTCCCCATAGGAACCAAGCCATCCAGGTTTGTTGTTGGGCAGAATTCAGAGCAGGTCACATGACCCTCTTCATTCCTCCATTGTAAATTAAAGAGACAGTCTCAAAACGTAATCTTACAAACTTCGTATTTGCAACACTACCACAAACTCCTTGCTCTCACTCATTCTTGCACACTCCTCACTCTCTGTCACTCCAGGCTCACCCTAACACTGTCACCAAGGCCATTCCTGCTCTCTCACCCACCTCACGCTCTCTCTCTCTCTCTGTCATACCCCTTGTTCTCTCACCCCTTCTCGTTCACGCTCTCCCTTATCCCACCTCACTCGCGCTCTTTCTCACCAGACCTCGTTCTTCACTCACTCAAGCTACCCCTTAAGTTTCTCTCGTACCTTTCCTCCTCTGTCTCTCCTCTTCTTTCTCATCCCCTTAGTCTGTTGCCCTTGGCTCTCTCTGTCACCCCACTTTCTCTCTCCCGCCCTCTCTCTAACTCTCTCTCTCCCCTTTGTTCTCACCTTCACTCTTTCTCCATCTCACCCTCAATCTCACTTTTCCTGTCTCTCACCTTCATCCTCATTCTCTCTCTTGTTACTCTCTCACTATTTCTCCACTCAGTTTCCCGCCCAATGGCCTTCCCCCTGATTCTCTCACCCACACTTTCCCCTTCACTCCCTATCCCTCTTCATTTCTTTTATCCCCTCGCATGCTCTTTCTCAGTCTCTCATCTTACTCTCTCCCCTCTTCACCATCACTTATCCCCACCCCAGTCACTGTCACAGTCTCTCTACTTCCCATCACCTCACGGCCACTCTACTCCCATTACGATCATACTCTCCCCTTGTTTGCTGCTAACAATGGTATAGCATTATTATATGTGTGAAGCCGGTATCATGATCAACACTGCAGGCGTATTTCCTAATGCACCCTATCAGCACAAAGTCTGGTCAGTGAGGAGTTTATAATGGAAACTGCAGCTAACTACACTAACCGCTGCCAACTGAGGGTAACTGACAGTAACTACCACTAACTGTAGGTAAACAAGGGTAACTCAGAGTAACTGTGGCTAAATGAGGGTAACCGATTAACTGCAGAGCTCTGTGGCTAAATGTGACTAACTGTAGCTAACAGCAACTACCTGCTGGTAAATGCGAGTAAGTGCAGCTAACTTGGGATTTACACTACAGGGAACAGGTGTTGAGATTCCCCCCAAGATCCAGTCACTAATATTAATCAGCCTTTAAATGCTTCATAAATGATGAGGTTGAGGTTGAGTTTGCTAGGCATGCTTTTCTAAATACGGTTGACCATAACTAGAATTGTGCTGTTATCCTCAATCATACTTCCCAGGGTATCTTTACCATGAGCTGCATCATTCTCAAGTCTTCCATGTTCAATCCCCATGTCTATGTAGGCGGGAGTGACTACATAGCAATCAGACACAGGAGCTCTGAGTTCAAAGGAATGGAAGGTGAGACATTTCAGTCAGTAAACCACAGCTGACACTGAATTTATCAAACGGAATCAAGGGGGACTCATCTGACACTGGTGTGAGCCAATTGTTAGTGATCCAGCAAGTCTCACTGCCCCTTGGCATGTGTAGAGAATCTATGGCATTCATAAAAGATCCTGATTTAAATCTCGAGGCAGCAGCTGCTGTGAATTGTACCTGACACTCTCTTTGCCTGCGATGAATGTTGGCATGGCTGTGAGTGGGCTCCTCAGGTCTTTCCTGATGTAGATTTTTTCTGTGGAAGCTGCACAGTTTGCTGGTTTTTCCCGCTGTGCTTCAATCGGTTTTCTCTCGCACTGAACAGCTAATTTTAGAAGAAAAATTAAAACACGTTACGAGCACAGTGAGGTTTGTGTGTTCTCAGTACATCCCCAGGCTCTTCTCTTAACTTTACAAGGCTTCGTACACAGCTGATCATAGTTCTTGGGAAGCATGGGCAATCTGGACCAGCATTCTGTGCTTCTTTACGAAAGACATGCAGTGATCCTGACACTCCAGACATTTGCCCTGTTCTCGTGCTTCAAGCATCCCACTAACATGTACAAGGAGCTTTATCCAGCATGTTCCGCAGACAGAGACATGGATAGAAAGTTTTACTTAGTGTGTCCAACAGAGAGAAGAGGAACTGCTAGACCTGGTTCTAGGGAATGAGGTGCCAAGGGGATCAAGTGTCAATAGGGGAACGTTTAGGGGACAATGATCATTCTATCATAAGGTTTAGGTTGGGTCTGGAAAAGGATAGGGAACGATTCAGAGTAAGAATAATTAATGGGGAGAAAGCCAACCTCAATGGGGTAAGAACAGATCTGGGCTGAATAAATTGGAATCAAAGTTTGGCAGGAAAAACAGTAACAGAACAATGTTCGGGCACAGTCAAGACATATTCCCATGAAGAGGAAAGGTAGGGCAAACAAATCCACAACTCCCTGGATGATGAAAGAAATAGAAATTAAGATGAAGACGACAAAATGTGATTATAACAGATGTCAGGTGGATAATACAGGCTGTGAACCAGGCTGAATATTGAAGGTTCAGAGGGAAAGTGAAAAAGCAAATAAGAGAAGCTAAAAGAGAGTTTGATAAAAGACTGGCTAACATAGAAGGGAATCCAAAAGTCTTCTGTAAGCATATAGAGAGTTAAAGGGTGGTAAGAGGAGGAATGGGGCCAATTAGGGACCAAAAAGGGGATTTACACATGGAAGTAGTGGGTATGGCTGGGATATTAAATAAATATTTTGCATCTGTTTTTGTGTTGTTGTAACACTCCCCTGACACTCTAGGTACAATGTGACACGCCCCTGACACTCCAGGTACAGTGCAACACTCCCCTGACACTCCAGGTACAGTGCGACACTCCCCTGACACTCCAGGTACAGTGTGACACTCCCCTGACACTCCAGATACAATGTGACACTCCCCTGACATTCCAGGTACAATGTGACACTCTGGGTACAATGTGACACTCCCCTGGCATTCGAGATACAATGTGACACTCCCCTGGCACTCGGGGTACAATGTGACACTCCCCTGGCACTCGGGGTACAATGTGACACTCCCCTGACACTCGAGATACAATGTGACACTCCCCTGGCACTCGAGATACAATGTGACACTCCCCTGGCACTCGAGATACAATGTGACACTCCCCTGGCACTCGGGGTACAATGTGACACTCCCCTGGCGCTCGGGGTACAATGTGACACTCCCCTGGCACTCCGGGTACAATGTGACACTCCCCTGGCACTCCGGGTACAATGTGACACTCCCCTGGCACTCCGGGTACAATGTGACACTCCCCTGGCACTCTGGGTACAATGTGACACTCCCCTGGCCCTCTGGGTACAGTGTAATACTTACATTCTATTTTCATGCCCATCTCTAAACATTTTTGAAGCCTGCAGAACTGACAGCGGTTACGATGATGCTTGTTGATGACACAGTCTTGACTGCTACGGCAGCTGTACGTCAGATTTTTCCTCACGCTACGTTTGAAGAATCCTTTACAACCCTCACAGCTGACAGCACCATAGTGACGTCCTTTAAAAGTAAAGGTGTACAGAGTTACATTGTCAGATTTGGTGACAGCATAATCAGATAGAACTGAATCAGTCTCAAGCCATGCCTTCTGGCTTTCTCATTTCTGGGAATCCCACTGCGAGGATGTTCAGGTGGTCCTTGCTTCTGGATACCCGACATCACAGGTTAAAGAAGTACATTCCTCAGCACTGTACTGAAACCACAGCCTGGATTATGGGCTCAGGTTTCCGGGGTGAGGCTTAAACCCACAACTTTAAGCTTCCCACTGGGCCACAGCTGATACAGTTATTCCTGAGGCAGCGTTTCTACTGGAAATCACAGAGATAATAATTAATAGTACCGTGTATTTTGCTCTGAAAGAGGAAATGTATTGCTGGTGAAATGGTGAGACAGCACACAGTCCGTAATTCAGCTCTTAGTCTCCTGTTCTGTGTGAAGCACCTTAAAACATAAACTTTCTGCAATGGGGCGGGAGAAGGGTTAAAAACTAGAAATCTTGAAATGTAACTCCAACCCTGTGTCCTTTGATTTTTAAGGCAGAGAGGTGCAAGTGTCTTGGCGGGGCCGGACACTTGTCACATTTAACTCAGGTTCCCACAGTGCAACTGCAGCATTTACTGCATTTAAATTTATAGCCAGCAGGATGGGTTTCCCTCTAGCTGAAGGGAGTCTGAAGTCATAGAGTCAATATAACACAAAGGAGGCCATTTGGTCCATCAAATCCATATCCAGATCAAGAAGGTGACGAGATCAACTGATCTTGCACCAAGTCCAATTGCTCCTCCCACCCTCCTGAGCACCGTTCTCCACCCTCACCACCATGTCTCAGTCATTCCCTCCCAGGCACAGTGCTCAGCATTCCCCACTGTCCCTTCACCATGTCCCAGTCATTCCCTCCCAATCAGTGCTCAGCATTCCCCACTGTCCCTTCACCATGTCCCAGTCGTTCCCTTCCAATCAGTGCTCAGCATTCCCCACTGTCCCTTCACCATGTCCCAGTCGTTCCCTCCCAATCAGTGCTCAGCATTCCCCACTGTCCCTTCATGTCTCAGTCGTTCCCTCCTGGGCACAGTGCTCAGCATTCCCAACTGCACCTTCACCATGCTCCAATCATTCACTCCTAAGCACAGTACTCAGCATTCCCACTGCCCCTTCACCATGTCCCAGTCATTCCCTCCCGATCAGTGCTCAGCATTCCCCACTGTCCCTTCACCATGTCCCAGTCGTTCCCTCCCAATCAGTGCTCAGCATTCCCCACTGTCCCTTCATGTCTCAGTCGTTCCCTCCTGGGCACAGTGCTCAGCATTCCCAACTGCACCTTCACCATGTCCCATTCATTCACTCCTAAGCACAGTGCTCAGCATTCCCACTGCCCCTTCACCATGTCCCAGTCGTTCCCTCCTAAGCACAGTGCTCAGCATTCTTCACTGCTCCTTCATGTCCCAGTTGTTCCCTCCCGATCAGTGCTCAGCATTCCCCACTGCCCCTTCGTGTCCCAGTTGTTCCCTCCCGATCAGTGCTCAGCATTCCCCACTGCCCCTTCACCATGTCCCAGTCCTTCCCTCCTGGGCACAGTGCTCAGCATTCCCCACTGCCCCTTCACCATGTCCCAATCGTTCCCTCCTGGGCAAAGTGCTCAGCATTCCCCACTGTCCCTTCATATCCCAGTCGTTCCCTTCCGATCAGTGAGCAGCATTCCCCACTGCCCCTTCACCATGTCCCACTCATTCCCTCCTGATCAGTGCTCAGCATTCCCCACTGTCCCTTCATATCCCAGTCGTTCCCTCCCAGGCACAGTGCTCAGCATTCCCCACTGCCCCTTCACCATGTCCCAGTCGTTCCCTGCCAATCAGTGCTCAGCATTCCCACTGCCCCTTCATGTCCTAGTCGTTCCCTCCCAGGTACAGTGCTCAGCATTCCCCACTGCCCCTTCATGTCCCAGTCATTCCCTCCCAGGCACAGTGCTCAGCATTCCCCACTGCCCCTTCACCATGTCCCAATCGTTCTCTCCTGAGCACAGTGCTCAGCATTCCCCACTGTCCCTTCATGTCCCAGTTGTTCCCTCCTGATCAGTGCTCAGCATTCCCCACTGCCCCTTCACGTCCCAGTCGTTCCCTCCCAATCGGTGCTCAGCATTCCCCACTGCCCCTTCACCATATCCCAGTTGTTCCCTCCCGGGCACAGTGCTCAGCATTCCCCACTGTCCCTTCACCATGTCCCAGTCATTCCCTCCCAAGCACAGTGCTTAGCATTCCCCACTGCCCCTTCACCACATCCCAATCGTTCTCTCCCGAGCACCATGTTCACCTACCACTGCCCCATCACCTTGTTCCAATTATTCCCTCTCTCCATTCTGTCAATTGTATGGTCGAGGCAGAAACCTTCATTGCATTTAAAAAGTACTTGGATATGCACTTGACGTGCTATAATCTAAAAGCTATGGCCAAGAGACGAAAGATGGGATTAGACTGGATTTTTCAGCCATCACGAACACAATGGGCCAAATGGCCTCCTTCTGTGTTGTAATTGTGTCTATCAATCATTCAATTAATTAAGCCTGTCTCATGGCATAACACTAGTGGGAGACGGTGACGTAACGGTAATATCACTAGACAAGTAATCCAGAGGCTCTCGGGACACAGGTTCAGATCTCACCAAGGCAGCTGGTGGAATTTAAGTTCAGTTAATGAAAAAAAAGTCTGGAATTAAAAGCTAGTCCCCGTAATTGTGAAATTATCATCAATTGTCATAAAAACACATCTAGTTCACTAATGCTCTTTAGGGAAGGAAATCTTACCTGGTCTGGCCAACATGTGGCTTCAGATCCACAGCAATGTGGATACTCTTAACCAGCCTCTGAAATGGCCTAGCAAGTCATTCAGTTCAAGGGCAGTTGGGGATGGGCAATAAATACTGGCTGTGCCAGCGACGCCCACATCTCATGAAAGAACTTTAAAATTACTAGATCTAAAGCAGACTGTCCCCTAGTTGGTTCCTTGGCATACTGATCAAGAAACCTGCATTCCATGAACTTCTCCTCCACAATATGGTTTTCCCTATCTATATGAAAATTGAAGTCCCCCAATGATTGCTGTATTATCCTTATTAATTTCCTGATTTATATTTTACCCTACACTACAAATTTCAGGGGACCTATAAACTATTCTGCCCCTTGCTCCTTCTTAGCTCCACCCAAACTGATTCTATGTCTTAATTTTCTGCGTTAAGATCCTTTTTCTCTACTGTCTTGATCCCATGCTTCATTGTCAGGGCTACCCTTCCACCTTTTTCTTCTCCTAAAAATAAAGTACCCTGGAATATTTAGTTCCCAATCTTGACCACTCTGCAACTGCACCTCTGTAATGGCTACTAAGTCAAAGTACAAAGGAAGATGGTTGTGGTTGTCCGAGGTCAATCATCTCAGCTCCAGGACATCACTGCAGGAGTTCCTCAGGGTAGTGTCCTAGGCCGAACCATTTTCAGCTGTTTCATCAATGACCTTCCTTCCATCATAAGGACAGAAGTGGGGATGTTTGCTGATGATTGCACAATGTTCAGTACCATTTGCGACTCCTCAGATACTAAAGCACTAAAGTGGTCCAAATGCAGCAAGACCTGGACAATATCCAGGCCTGGGCTGCCTAGTGGCAAGTAATATTCATGCTACACAAGTGCCAGGCGATGACCATCTCCAGCAAGAGAGAATCTAACCATCGCCACTTAGCATTCAAGTGGTGATGGTTAGATTGGCTGAATCCACCCACTATCAACATATTGCGGGTTACCGTTGTCATAACCAAGGATCGTAGCCCCAAATTACTTGCGGACATATTGCACTTTTAAGTGAGTCTTTTTTTTTTAAAAAGACATACAAGCAAAAGTTGGCTGAGAGTGTAAAGTAACCACATGCTGGAAGATTCCTACGTGGATTAGGCTTGACCAACTAGTCCAGAGAGAATGGAATGTCACACCTAAAAAGGTGTCAAGGCAGAGGCAGAGGTACTTCAAAGGAAGAGATGCAATGCAAATAAAATGATTACCATCTCAGCAGAAACCATCTCCTGTTGAGTTATATCCCAGGCTGTGTACATGAACTAAGTTGAAAGAAAGAAGTTTATGGTTGAAAGACATGTTTGTTTTTCTCTTCCAGGAATACACAAGAAAAGGGGTTAAAAGCCAACTGCAACCTTGGTCTCTGTGTGTTAGTTTAGGTGTTCTATTCTGGTGGTAGTGTGTGCTGTAAAGTCCACAGCTGAAGAACATCAACTAGCCATCCATGCACTTGCAGGCAAAAAATCTCTCTCCGATTGCTGGAAGCAAGTCACAAATCAGCAAAGCCACAGTCGAAAAGAAAACAAGACAACTCCTTTCAGCTAATCTGCAGAACCAAGAATCTCCAAACCAACTGCTCAGCTGGCAAAGTCTGCTCTACCGGAATCATCCAACTTAACGGCTGCACCATTTCACCATCTATTCCTCACGGACAAGCCAAAGACTGATTCATACAGCTTGTTTAACTTTTATTTCTGGACTCTGTTAGGAAATATAGATAGTTTAAGTAAGTTATATGTGTATTTGAGTGTGTTAGGAATAAGGTATATCTTTAAGTTTAAGTTTAATTTGTATTTCTGTATTTCTGGGTTAAAAGGATGAAACCTGAGTTTTAGTTTCATTTTAAAAGATGTCTGCATTTTAATTAAATTTTATGATTCTTGAAGGGGAGTTAAAATAATCAAGCTAGAAAAAACTGTGCTGTTGCCTAGCAACAGGAGTCCAGAGAGAGAGGCCCCACACACACATAGACAGAGAAACCCCGTTTGAGTTCAGTTTGTCAGTGTGCTCTAAAGTTGAAAGGAGTTGCCCAAAAGGACTGTAGGGGGGAACAGATAGCAAGTCCAAAACTAAAGTTGAAACCAGCTATCAGGAGAAGCTGGACAGGAGGGAGCTACAAGAAGCAGTTTTCCCCAAAGAACAGAAGAACAGGGGTCCCAAAAAGACTTCTAGTCAAAGGGAATGAACAGGAATCTGTAAATGCTCCTGTTAAATGAAGTTAAAAATGAGCAGAGAAAGGCTCCATGCTTAAAGGGAGAAAGCTGCAGGATGCAGAGTTAAAGCAAAATAGACTTGTGAGAAGGCAGGAGATCCAAGGAGATAGCCAAAGGTCTGTAACTCTTTACTATGGCACGTCAAGCAGTGGTGTTCTGTTGGCATGGCTAAGCCTGAGACAGTGCGTGGAAGGAAGCTTGAATGCACGTGACAATCCAGGGGAAAGGAACATTGGAAGGGAAGTTCGAAACCCGGGAGGCGGACCCTTGTGGAAGGCGTCTGAGGGAAAGCTGGAAGAAGATTCCAAAGAGAGTTCTTTGAGAGTGAAGATTGGAAAGCCTCATGTGAAAGACGGAGTTCAGTGAGGCCTGTTGGCTCACGGTGCGACAAGCATCTGGGGGAGTTGATGAGGGATCCAGAGCATCTGTTTGGGGTGGCATCTGTCACTTGCTTTTAGAGTGTGGTGTGTCTGACTACAAGTCACCTATTGGTTTACATGGACTGTGTACTTATTGGGAACATTAGAGTACATGATAGAATTTGTAACTTGTGTTATCCTTACGAATCTGTATATATCTGCAAAGGTATTGTGGGTGAAGGAGTATTGTAATATAGTTCATCTTTTCTTGTTTAATAAATTATCTATTCTTTTGTTAAAAGTTCAACAGCTGACTCTTGTGACTATTCAGTAGCCACTCTCCACATTTCTAAAAAAATAAAAGCCACGATCTATCAAGCCGGGTTCCATCCTGGGATCTGATTTGTCCAGTAGTAACATCAGCTGGGGTCATAACAACTTACTTCTCATTTCCAATCTGTGTGTCACATTTTTATTATTTTATCTTGCGCTTTATTAACTAATAAGCTCACTTTTCCTTTAACTCAGGAAAGCCTGGTTAAATTGGCCCCTTCTAAAACATAAATACATTTGGACCGGAAAAAGACATCCACAAGGGATGGGATCCTTTTTTAAATTAACTTTGTTGCAAACAACCGAGGTGGGGGGAGATGGGATGGGGAGGGGGTGGCGTTGAATAAAAAAAAGGGAGCCAGTTCATTCCTCCTTACCTGCTAACTTAACAATTTGGGGGACCTCACCCGGGGACCAGTTGCAACACCGTTGACCAGAAACTGAACTTGGCTACCATATAAATACTGTGGCTACAAGAGCAGGTCAGAGGCTAGGAATCCTGTGACGAGTAACTCACCTCCTGACTCCCCAAAGCCTGTCCACCATCTACAAGGCACAAGTCAGGAGTGTGATGGAATACTCTCCACTTGCCTGGATGAGTGCAGCTCCAACAAGACTCAAGAAGTTTGACACCATCCAGGACAAAGCATTCTGCTTGATTCGCACCCCATCCACAAACATTCATTCCCTCCACCACCGATGCACAGTAGCAGCATTGTGTACTATCTACAATATGCACTGCAGGAACTCACCAAGGCTCCTTAGACAGCACCTTCGGAACCCATGACCACCACCGTCTAGGAGGACAAGGGTAGCAGACACATAGGAACACCACCACCTGGAAGTTTCCCTCCAAGCCACTCACCATCCTGACTTGGAAATATATCGCCGTTCCTCCACTGTCACTGGGTCAAAATCCTGGAACTCCCTCCCTAACAGTGCTGTGGGTGCACCTACACCACGTGGACTGCAGTGGTCATGAAGGTGGCTCACCACTACCTCCTCAAATGCAATTAGGGATGGGCAATAAATGCTGGCCTAGCCAGTAACACCCACATCCCGTGAAAGGATAATAAAAAAAGCATGCCTCTTCCAAGAAATCACATGACGTCAGCTAAATGACCAGCAAGGCAATTGTGGAGGGGAGCTATTTGCTTATTTGAATTGCAATCACTTTAAAACACTTTTTTTCCATTAATTAAAAGCAAAGGCCTGGTGATTTACTGGAAATCACCTGATGGAGGAGCTTTACGTTTTGAACTCAGCTGGGAATGAACTGAGAAGGGGAAAAGCTGCCCAGCTCACGTTTTCCTTGCCTTGCATGAAAGACAGTGTGGTTATCATTATCCAGCTAGGAATCCTCATCTCAGGGGAATTTGTCTGCATTTGGAAACCTGAGAGGCTGAGATGAGAACGATTGATCCGGCTCTATTTTCCTCCACGCTGAAGCTCCTTTGGTGAGAACCTCAAAAACATCTACTGGGACTAGCAACCCATCCTCGCACAAGGGAGCATCAAATCGACAGCATCAAAACCCTGCGAACTTTATCCTTTTTACAAAGCTTTTTTATTCAACCTTCCATCTCTGCAGACACCCTTTTTTTTTGTCCTTGCGTGGGTGTGTGTATGCGTGCACACACACACAGGAGATGCTAAGGCTTTTCTGGAGATGGAAGATGTAACCCTGAGTGGTTTACACAAAATAACCAAGACAAAGTTAATGGGATTGGCGGATGAGTTGAAGTTAGCATTAAACGTAGGATTGAGGAGAACAGACATAGTTGAGATAATAGCGCAGCATTTGACATGGGAAGGGACACAAGAGAGACCACATTCTCTGGGAGATGAGTTAATTGAGTTAGCTAGGATTCAGTTGCAAATGAAGCAGCTTGAACATGAAAAAGAAATACAGAAACTTAAACTTGAAAAAGAAAAAGATATGAAAAGAAACTTGAATTGGAGAAAAAAGAAATGGAAATGCGAAAACTTGACCTCCAGGGAGAGAAATTAGCAAGGGGGAAAGAGAGCAGGAATGAGAACGGGAATACCAGCTTACAAGGCTGGAATTTTAAAAAGAGATCTCAGATGCTGGGGGGAATTCTGATGACGCAAAAACTGTCCCCAACCCAATGTTCAGTGGGGAGATGTTTAAATTTGTACAAGCTGTTCCAAAGTTTGAAGAAAGGGATGTAGAGGCATTCTTTATTTCGTTTGAGAAGGTAGCTAAGCAAATGAAGTGGCCAAAGAAATCGGGACATTGCTCTTACAGAGTAAGTTGGTGGGTAGAGGTCATGAGGTTTATGTATCACTTTCAGAAGAGGTTTCTGTGGAATATGCTGCAGTTAAAAAGGCTATTCTTAGTGCGTATGAGTTAGTCCCTGAGGCATACAGGCAAAAATTTCGAAACATAAGAAAACAGCTTGGGCAGAGATATATTGAATTTGAGAGGGTAAAACAAAGTAATTTTGAGCTTTGGATATGGACATTAAAGGTAGATGCAACGTATGACGCTCTTAGGGAAATAATTCTCTTGGAAGAATTTAAAAATTCACTTCCTCCAGTAGTTAGAACCCACATTGAAGACCAAAGGGTTACATCAGCTAGACAGGCAGTGGATAAAAACAAAAAGCTAAAAGCTACTGCGGATGCTGGAAATCCAAAACAAAAACAGAATTACCTGGAAAAACTCAGCAGGTCCGGCAGCATCGGTGGAGAAGAAAACAGTTGACGTTTCGAGTCCTCGTGACCCTTCGGCAGAACTGTAGTATAGTTAGGAGAGAGGTGAAATATAAGCTGGTCTAAGGTGGGGGGCGGGGGAGAGAGAAGTTGAGGGTGGGGTAGTTGTGGGGACAAGCAAGCAGTGATAGGAGCAGAGAATCAAAAGATGTCACAGACAAAAGGATCAAAGAGGTGTTGAAGGTAGTGATATTATCTAAGAAAAGTGCTAATTAAGAATGGATGGCAGGATACTCAAGGTACAGCTCTAGTGGGGGTGGGGTGGAAAGACTAACAAAGTATTAGTTGTAGATTTAAAAATAATGGAAATATGTGGGAAAAGAAGAATCTATATAAATTATTGAAAAAAAAAGGGAGGGGGAAGAAACGGGGTGGGGATGGGGGGAGGGGGAGTTTAAGATCTAAAGTTGTTGAATTCAATATTCAGTCCGGAGGGCTGTAAAGTGCCTAGTCGGCAGATGAGGTGCTGTTCCTCCAGTTTGCGTTGGGCTTCACTGGAACAATGCAGCAAGCCAAGGACAGACATGTGGGCAGGAGAACAGGGTGGAGTGTTAAAATGGCAAGCGACAGGGAGGTTTGGGTCTTTCTAGCGGACAGACCGCAGGAGTTCTGCAAAGCGGTCGCCCAGTTTGCGTTTGGTCTCTCCAATGTAGAGGAGACCGCATTGGGAGCAACGAATGCAGTAGATTAAGTTAGGGGAAATGCAAGTGAAATGCTGCTTCACTTGAAAGGAGTGTTTGGGCCCTTGGACGGTGAGGAGAGAGGAAGTGAAGGGGCAGGTGTTGCATCTTCTGCGTGGGCATGGGGAGGTGCCATAGGTGGGGGTTGAGGAGTAGGGGGTGATGGAGGAGTGGACCAGGGTGTCACGGAGGGAACGATCCCTACGGAATGCCGCCGGGGGGGTGAAGGGAAGATGTGTTTGGTGGTGGCATCATGCTGGAGTTGGCGGAAATGGCGGAGGATGATCCTTTGAATGCGGAGGCTGGTGGGGTGATAAGTGAGGACAAGGGGGACCCTATCATGTTTCTGGGAGGGAGGAGAAGGTGTGAGGGTGGATGCGCAGGATATGGGCCGGACACGGTTGAGGGCCCTGTCAACGACCGTGGGTGGAAAACCTCGGTTAAGGAAGAAGGAGGACATGTCAGAGGAGCTGTTTTTGAAGGTAGTGTCATCAGAACAGATGCGACGGAGGTGAAGGAACTGAGAGAATGGGATGGAGTCCTTACAGGAAGCGGGGTGTGAGGAGCTGTAGTCAAGGTAGCTGTGGGAGTCGGTAGGCTTGTAATGGATATTGGTGGACAGTCTATCATCAGAAATTGAGACAGAGAGGTCAAGGAAGGGAAGGGAAGTGTCAGAGATGGACCATGTGAAAATGATGGAGGGGTGGAGATTGGAAGCAAAATTAATAAATTTTTCCAGGTCCCGACGAGAGCATGAAGCAGCACCGAAGTAATCATCGATGTACCGGAGAAAGAGTTGTGGGAGGGGGCCGGAGTAGGACTGGAACAAGGAATGTTCCACATACCCCATGAAGAGACAGGCATAGCTGGGGCCCATGCGGGTACCCATAGCCACACCTTTTATTTGGAGGAAGTGAGAGGAGTTAAAGGAGAAATTGTTCAGTGTGAGAACAAGTTCAGCCAGACGGAGGAGAGTAGTGGTGGATGGGGATTGTTCGGGCCTCTGTTCAAGGAAGACGCTAAGGGCCCTCAGACCATCCTGGTGGGGGATGGAGGTGTAGAGGGATTGGACATCCATGGTGAAGAGGAAGCGGTCGGGGCCAGGGAACTGGAAATTGTTGATGTGACGTAAGGTGTCAGAGGAATCACGGATGTAGGTGGGAAGGGACTGGACAAGGGAAGAGAGAAGGGAGTCAAGATAACGAGAAATGAGTTCCGTGGGGCAGGAACAGGCTGACACGATCGGTCTGCCAGGACAGTTCTGTTTGTGGATTTTGGGTAGGAGGTAGAAGCGGGCCGTCCGAGGTTGGGCGACTATCAGGTCGGAAGCTGTGGGAGGAAGATCTCCAGAGGAGATGAGGTCAGTGACAGCCCTCGAAACAATGGCTTGATGTTCTGTGGTGGGGTCATGGTCCAGGGAAAGGTAGGAGGAAGTGTCTGCGAGTTGACGCTCAGCCTCCGCGAAGTAGAGGTCAGTGCGCCAGACAACAACAGCACCACCCTTGTCAGCGGGTTTGATGACAATGTTGGGGTTGGACCTGAGAGAACGGAGTGCAGTAAGTTCAGAGAGAGACAGATTAGAATGGGTGAGAGGAGCAGAGAAATTGAGACGGCTAATGTCACGCCGACAGTTCTCAATGAAAAGATCAAGAGAAGGTAAGAATTCAGAGGGAGGGGTCCAGGTGGAGGGAGAATATTGGAGATGGGTAAAAGGATCCGTTGAACGGGGAGAGGACTCTTGCCCAAAGAAGTGAGCACGGAGACGAAGACGGCGGAAGAAGAGTTCAGCATCATGCCGAGCCCGAAATTCATTGAGATGAGGGTGTAAGGGTATGAAACTAAGTCCTTTGCTGAGCACTGAACGTTCAGCGTCGGAGAGGGGAAGGTCAGGGGGTATAGTGAATACGCGGCTGGGGCTGGGATTGGAAGATGGGGTGGGGACGGAGGGACAAGCAGGGGTGGAGGGTCCCAGATGGGTGTTGGTGTCGATGAGTTGTTGGAGCTTGCGTTCCTTAGCACTTGAGAGAAAGAGAAAAAATTTTTTGTTGAGGCGACGGATGAGGCGAAGAATAAAATGAAACTGGGGGCACGCGCAGCTTTGAAAAAGGGTGCGGCGGTGCTGCTGGAGGGAGAGGTCGAGTGTGTTCATATGGCGGCGCATGGCACTGAGTGTGGATCTCAGAATGCGACGGGAACAGCAGTCCGAGAAACGTTTTATGCGCCGGAATACCTGTAATCCTGGGTGGGTTCGAAACAAGAGGGATGGAATTTCAGTTGAAATCCACGTGGGGTGAGACGGAGACAGTCACTGAGAAAGGAAATATGGCTGTGAAAGCGGGTTTTAGTAAACACCTTGTCAAACACCAGGAGAGAAATGGAAAGCAATGAAGGTGAACAGGGCAGAAGAGACAGGCGGAAATCCTGTTGGAGAACAGAGCAGTCAGGCAGTGGAGATGGCTGACAATTATGAGCTGGTCCATAAACCCAAACCTTTTTTCTGTCATCCCCACAAACCCGAGAAGGATAGCAGGTGGGAAGGTGAAAGGAAGGCAAGTGGCCAGGGAAGAGAAGGGACAGCTGGGTATGCCCTGGAAACTCCTCCTCACACCAGAAAGGAAGGTGCTAAGGGTGGAAATGATAGTTGAAGGCCGAAGTGTTTCATTGTAACAAGGTGGGACATATTCGTGCAAGTTGCTAGAAGTTGTGCAGGAAATCCATGTAGCATCAACTACAGCTGTGAAACAGAGTGTGAACACTGCTGAGAGGTCAGGAAAGGTGAATGAGATACATGAGGGCTATAAACAATTTTGTTGTGAGGAAAATAACCCCTTATCCTTCAAATGGGACAGCTAAACCTATAATTATATTAAGGGATATGAGCGCCACTCAAACACTTTTGCTGGAGAAAGGCACAACTTTTCTTCCAGCAAACGCGCTAAAAGCCAAAGTTTTAACAAATGGTGTTGGTGGGGAGTATACACCCATGCCATTGTACAGGGTACATTTGGGAGTGACCTAAGGTCCAGGACAGTGATGGTAGGGGTTGTCCAGAAGTTACCTGTAAACAGAATTGACTTACTCTTGGGTGATGGTAGAGGGATGTTTCTGTAACTGGAAGTCTGTTTCCAGTGGGGTTCCACAGGGCTCGGTGCTGGGGCCCTTGCTGTTTGTGGTGTACATAAATGATTTGGACTTAAATGTCGAGGGTGTGATCAAAAAGTTCACAGATGACACGAAAATTGGTAGGGTGGTAAATAGTGAGGAGGATAGCCGTAAACTGCAGGAAGATATCAATGGGCTGGTAGGATCCTGGAAAGTAGTGAAGATCAGAGGGGCATTGGTGTCAATATCCACAGATCCCTGAAGGTAGCAGGGCAGGTAGATAGAAGGCGGCATATGGGATACTTGCCTTTATTAGCCAAGACATTGAATACAAGAGCGGGGAGGTTATGCGAGAACTGTATAAAACATTGGTTAGGCCACAACTGGAGCACAGCATGCAGTTCAGGGCACCATATTATAGGAAGGGTGTGATTGCACTGGAGAGGGTGCAGGGAAGGTTAACCAGGGTGCTGCTTGGGCTGGAGGGTCTGAACTATGAGGAAAGATGAGGATAGGCTGGGGTTGTATTCCTTGAGCAGCGAAGATTGAGAGGGGACCTGATAGTGGTGTATAAGATTATGAGGGGCATAGATAGGGTGGATAGGAAGGCATTTTTTCCATTAGTAGAACGGTCAATAACCAGGGGGCATAGATTTAAGGTAAGAGGCAGAAGGCTAAGTGGGGAGTTGAGAAGAAATTTTTTCACCCAGAGGGTGGGAGTCTGGAATTTATTGCCTGAAAGGGTGGTTGAATCAGAAACTCTCGTAACATTTAAGAAGTATTTAGATATTCACTTGCATTGCCATACCCTCCAAGCCTATGGGCCAAGCGCTGGAAAATGGGATTAGTGTAGTCAGATCTTTGTTGACCAGCATAGACACGATGAGCCAAATGGCTTCCTTCTGTGAGTCTAAAATCAACCCATCTAATCCTGTACTCTGGATTGGTGCTATTGAACTGTTTTATCTCACCCTTAAAATCCATGTTTTGTGTGTCTTGTGTGTGTGTCGAGTGAGTGAGTGAGTGAGTGAGTGAGTGAGTGAGTGAGTGAGTGAGTGAGATAGAGAAATATAGAGTTAGAAATTAGCAGTTCATATTTCTTTCTTTTGGCACTAGTTAAAGACAATTTGTTTAATGAACAGTTATTTACTTGTTAAGTTTACAAACCTGGTACTCGTATTCTGGCAACCTAAATTAAATAGTTAGGTAGAATTGGGGCAATCTTGGGATCTGATCAAACTTTTCACATTTGTCGCGGCTCGGGGGGCAGCGGGGCTTGATATTGCAGCGCACTCTCCCCAGTGAGTCGTGACACCATAGACAGATATTTGGTTATATGAAACTTTCTTTGAAGACATAGATAATGCGAAAGAGATGTTGAGTAAATCTTCTCTAGTTGAGGCTCAATAAGGCGATCTAGAGTTAAGTAAGATAGCACAATCAGCCCAAACTGAAGCTGAAGCTGAGGAAGTTCCATGATGTTATTATGCTAAAGATGGCATACATATGAGGAAGTGGAGACCTCCTCAGAGGCCTGTAGATGAAGAGTGGATCTTTGTTCATCAGGTAGAGGAACCACCTAAATCTTGTAAAGAGATATTATGGATAGCAGATGAAATTCTTATGGCAGGACATGTAGGGATATGGAAAACTCAGGCACAGATAAACCAACATTTTTACTGGCCAGGTCTTCAGAAGGACATGATGCAATTTTGTAAAATGTGCCATATGTGCCAGATATTGGGGAAACCACAACCTACAATCAAACCGACACCCTTAATTCCCACAACAGTTTTTGGGCAACCATTTAGTAGGATGTTAGTAGACTGT
Organism: Cetorhinus maximus; assembly: GCF_964194155.1. Taxonomy (NCBI): domain Eukaryota; kingdom Metazoa; phylum Chordata; class Chondrichthyes; order Lamniformes; family Cetorhinidae; genus Cetorhinus; species Cetorhinus maximus. The sequence continues at coordinate 77,670,507 of NC_135884.1, read as the reverse complement.
GTGAGACTATTACCAAAAACAAAAGCAAGACACTAATGGATTTATAGCAAAAGGCGGCAAAGGTGGTATGGTCAGCAGAGTGCCAGGCAGCTTTTGAGAGGCTGAGGAAAATCCTTATGAATGAACCAGTGTTGGCTGTCCATCATGGCTATAAAGAAACCCTCATACTGACCATAATCCCTTGGTCTTTGTAAAAATGTTTAAGACATAGAATGCCAGGCTGTTCTGATGGCGCTTACTCATACAGCCTTATAACTTAAAGGTTGTTCATATTGCAGGGGAGGATAATATGATTTCTGATGCATTATTAAGAATGTGATTTCTGTTAGAATTATTTGGAAAGCAAGAAGATCGGAGAAAGCTGTATAGGTTCTGTGCACCGAGTGAATGAGAATGGGTGAGTGCACGTTTGAATTTTTAAAGTATGTTGTATACACTTTTCTTGTATGCTTTGTAATGAAGCGTATTTGGAAATGGTCTTTCATTCCTTAAGGGTGGAGGCATGTGAGGAATATGATTTTTTTTTTAAATTGGAAGGACATTGGAATTTTGGATATTCTCCGCCCTAATTTTTTTTAAAGGCTACAAGTGTTCACTCTGGTCTGTGAGCAAGCTGCTTTTTCCAAGAAATCACATGACTTCAGCTTGATGACCAGCAGGACACCTGATGAGAGAAGAGTTATTTTGTTTATTTGATCTAAAGAAAAAAACTGCTGTTGCCAGGCTGGGACACCTGCTGATTGGTTGAAAACACCTGGCCTGGGAGAAGTTCCTGTGAACATTTTATTTTGAACTCAATGTGTGCCTTAGGAGCAAACAGTGAATGAAGACTGCTTCTCCCTCTCCCCCTGTATTGCCTGCAGTCCAGAGTGGAGTGTTCAACTTTAGCCAGAATATTCTCATCTCAGTACCACTGCTCTATACTTTGAAAGTTTGTGAAGCTGTGACAAGTGAAAGTTAACAAAGACAGTGTTTCACTGAAGACCCATCTGAAAGGATTTCCAGCTAACTGCTGTGGCCAGCGTGATGTCAGATCGACAGCATCAAGATGTTTTCGAACTTTATCCTTTTTATAATGTTCTCTTACTCCAACCTCTGCAGAAACCTTATTGTGTTGTCCTTTTTTTTGTGTTTGTGTGCGTGTTGGGATTTTATTTTTAAAAATCTTAACACTTCTGAATTACAAATTGTATGTTAACCAGTTTTGAAACTTGTTTTTGTAAAAGGAAGTTTTGTTTCATAATAAATCAATTGTTTATTAATGAGTTTATTAAAATAAGCCTGGTTAAAGTCTCTTTTATTCTGGGTCTAGCAGTAGCGAAGGTAAATAACTGGCCAATTTGGTGACTGAATTAAATATTTACACTATTGCTGTCACCTGTGGAGTAGTGGGGCTAGAGAACCTGCACACACCTCCTATTCCAGTCATAACATAACCTATAAGGCTATGGATCAGGAGCTGGGAATGGGGGTAGGCTGGATGGCTCCTTGTCTGCTACTCCAGACACATTGGACTGAATGGTCTCCTTCCATGCTGCGAAGTTCTATGATTCTATGATCTCATTGAGACATACAAAATTCCTAAGGGCTTGACAGAGTAGATGCTGGGAAGTCTTGAACTAAGGATTACAGTTTGAGAATAAAGGGCCGGCCATTTACGTCTGAGGTGGGAACAAATTTGTTCACTCACAGGGCTGTGAATCTTAGAAAATCTGTACCACAGAGAGCTGTGGATGCTCCATCATTGAATATATTCAAGACAGGGATCAATAGATTTTTGGGTACTAAGGAAATTAAGGGATATGAGCAGAATGCAGGAAGTTGGAATTAAGGTACAAGGTCAACAATGATCATATTGAATGGCAGAGCAGGCTCGAAGGGCTGAATAGCCTACTCATGCTCCTGTTGCTGATATTTTTATGGTTCCAAAACCCTAGCCTAATAATCTATCAATCTATGTTTTGAAATTTTCAATTGGCCTATAGCCTCAACAGCTTTTTCAGGGACAGAGTTTCACTTGCACTGCCCTTTGGGTGAAGTGCTTTCTGACATCACTCCTGAACAACCAAGCTCTAATTTTAAGGCTATGTGCCCTTGTTCTTGACTCCCCAACCAGATGGGATAGTTTCTATTTCTCAGCTCCATTAATCATCTTAAACATTTCAACCAGATCTCTCCTTAATCTTCCATACTCAAGGGAATGCAAATCCAGTCTATGCAACCTGTCCTCAGAGTTTAACCCTAAAAACCCTGGTATCATTCTGACAAATCTATGCCATACTCTCTCCAAGGCAATACATCCTTCCTGAGGTATCCAGAATTGAATGCAGTACTGCACATGGGGTATAGCCAACGCTCTGTACAACTGTAATTAAATTTCCACTCTCTTGCATTCTAGCCTTAAAATAAAGGCCTATACTCCATTAACCTTTCTAATTAACCAGTTCCACTCTATTGCAAACTGCATCAATATTGCTGTTCAACTAAACAAAACAAAATATAAGACCAAAGTACATATGATACAACTATAAAGAACAGCATGTATGACTTAAAAAGGAGGCTTATTTAGCACAGTACACTCTGCTCCCTGTAGCTGCTGTATCTCTAAAGCCTACACTTACTCTTAACTCCATGTATTTCTGGTGATGTATTAAAATCCTGCCCTATCTGCCTCCCCTGGCATTAGTTGAAAGAGAAAAGTTCAAATAAAACCAGCAAAAGCAGATCAAGAGATCACTAATCTCAGTTACTACTTGTGGGGCCTCAGTATCCTTCCCAACTATTTACTTCCAAAGGAGTATATTGGCTGTGAAGTGCTTTGGGAATCCAGAGAATATTTACATTGCTTTCTGAGAATGGCAAATGTCTGTATCACTCAACTCAAGTGTGAGACTAAGTATGCCAACATACACATTGGGCAGGATTTTCCGGCCCCTCCCACCGGCGGAAGTCCTGCTGAAGTAAACGGAGATTTGAATGGGGGAACCTGCCACAACGGGACAGGAAAATCCAGGCCATTATTTCTATGACCAGAATGTACAAAACTCATTCCTGTTTGATATCTATACTAAATACAGTTAGTACGCATACATGCTTATACCTTAGAACGTGTGCTGGTTTATACAAGAAACATGCCAGGTTTATACCTCGGAATATGTTCAGGTTATCAGCTAGAATACATTCGAGGTTATACCTTAGCACATGACAAGGTCTGTACCGTAAAATACACTTAGGTTACGGGTATACATTCCAATTTATAACTGAGAATACAGAGAAACATTGATTCTAAGAATGGTTACAGCAGAAGTGGGCGGGGGGTGGGGGGGTACATTTGGCCTGTTCATCTGTGTCATGAAGAGATGTTAATGTCTATAATGTTATTGGAAATTATTTTTAAATTGGAATTGGAGTAGGGTCTGTGTCTCTGTGCGTGTCTTAATTGGATTAAAGCCAGCTAGTCTGGGTGCTTTGATGTATAGTAGTTTGAGATGTTAATTACATGAAAGTAAGGAAGTTAAAAGGTAAACTGCAATCTGCATTTGTTGAATAAACCATTCAAATGAATGGGTAAAATCTTGCACCTAGCTGGGAGACACCAAGCAATGTGCTTATGTTACTAATAAAATTGGTGAAATGAAAGGATTATTGTTAGGAGAGGTAAAATTTAAAAACTTAGTAATACAATGGAAAATTTACATTCAAAGGGGAAGCTGGGTATAAACAGAAAGGAGTTTGTGTGTAAGTCAGAGGCATTTAAGATCTAACCAGCCTGTAAGCCAAGAACTGTGTCTGCAAAGGAACCTCATTTTGAATTCACATGGTCAAATATGCTTTGTCAGTGAAGCCCAACGCAAACTGGAGGAACAGCACCTCATCTTCCGACTAGGCACTTTACAGCCTTCCGGGCTGAATATTGAATTCAACAACTTTAGATCTTAAACTCCCCCTCCCCCCATCCCCACCCCGTTTCTTTCCCCTCCCCCCCTTTTTTTCAATAATTTATATAGATTCTTCTTTTCCCACCTATTTCCATTATTTTTAAATCTAAAACTAAAACTTTGTTAGTCTTTCCACCCCACCCCCACTAGAGCTGTACCTTGAGTATCCTGCCTTCCATTCTTAATTAGCACTTTTTTTTTAGATAATATCACCACCTTCAACACCTCTTTGATCCTTTTGTCTGTGACATCTTTTGATTATCTTCTCCTATCACTGCTTGCTTATCCCCACAACCACCCCGCCCTCAACTTCCCTCCCCCCGCCCCCCATCTTAAACCAGCTTATATTTCACCTCTCTCCTAACTATACTTCAGTTCTGCCGAAGGGTCGTGAGGACTCGAAACGTCAACTGATTTCTTCTCCACCGATGCTGCCAGACCTGCTGAGTTTTTCCAGGTAATTGTGTTTTTGTTTTGGATTTCCAGCATCTGCAGTAGCTTTTAGCTTTTTTTATGCTTTGTCTGGTGTCTGTTTAAAGTCTATGGGTTACTGTTGCCTTGGTGAAGATTTACCTGGGAGTGATTAATTTGGGGATTTGTTTAAAGTTATTATGGTAGCAATTTGTAGACATGTGTACGTGTTTATTTTGTTGTTAAATTAATAAATGTTTCATTTAGTTTTATATAAAAAAACCTCTCAAAGCTTGGTGGTTTTATTCCTGAATTCAGACCTGCATCTCAAACACACCAATTGAAAATATAGGTTATGACAGTTGTTCAAGTTTCCCTCCAGGATTTAAAAAACTCAGCCTTTATCAACTGCCGTGTCATAACTGGGGGCTCTTGGCGGTATAATATTTGTAATTTCTTGATTGGTTTGGAATTGGTGAATCTTAAGGTTACGAGTACAAGAAACACTTTGAATTAAGGAGTTGGTGAGTTATTTTTATAAGTGATGAGACTGCAAGATGGCTTTGGCAATTGCTAAGACATGTCTGGGAGTAGAAGATATAACTCTAATTGGGTTACAAAAAGTAACCAAGAGTAGGTTAACAGAGTAGGCAGATAAGTTAAAATTAGGGTTCCCTGCGGGACTAGGAAAGCAGTTATAATTAAAAGTATAGCACAGCATGTACAGTTGGAAGTGCTACCTTACACTAGTGAGTAACAGCTGGAGGTAGTGAGACTTCAGTTACAAATGAAGATGCTTGAATTTGAACAAGCAAAGGAACTGAAAAAACGTGAATTAGAAGCAAAGGAAAGAGAAAGGGCATTTCAACGGCAGTTAGAAATTGTGAAGATAGAGGAGGAAAGAGAGAGAACTTCAACTGAAAATGTTAGCAGTTAAAAAAAGATACCAGGAGGTGAGGAAGGACTTAACTCTGGAGTAGAACCCAGTGGGAAGATGTTTAATTTTGTACAAGCTCTTCCAAAGTTTGAGGAAAAAGATATTGAAGCATTTTTTATTTCATTTGAGAAGATAGCTAAACAGATGAAATGGCCACAGGAGAACTGGATGTTATTGTTACAGTCTAAGTTGGTAGGTAGAGTTCATGAGGCATATGCTTCGCTGTCTGAAGTAGTATCAGTGAATTATGATGTAGTGAAAAAGGCTATTTTGAGTGCATATGAGCTGGTTCCTGAGGCATACAGGCAAAAATTTAGGGATATGAGAAAACAGCCTGGGCAAACTTATATTGAATTTGAGAGAGTAAAGCAAAAGGAATTTTGACCGGTGGATATGGGCGTTAAAAACAGAGACCACATATGCAGCTCTTAGGGAAGTAATTCTTCTGGGAAAATTTAAAGACTCAATCGCTTTGGTAGTGAGAACTCATGTGGAGGAACAGAGGGTTGATTCTGTAAGGCAAGCAGCAAAGGTAGCTGATGATGATGAGTTAGTTCATAGAGCTAAACCTTTTTTTGTCACCCTTTCAAATCGGAAAAGGATAGAAAGTGGGAAGGTGAAAGGAAGGTAGGTAGTTAGGGAGGAGGAGTAGCTGGAAATTCCCAGGAAGTTTTTTCTCAAAATAAAAAGGAAGGTGCTGAAGGTAGAAGTGACATTCGAAAATTCAGGTGTCTTCATTGCAATAAAGTGCGGGCACACGAGATCAGTGTGTTGGAAATTGCAAGGGAAATCTGTTGGAATTATTGGAGTACAGAAAAGTCCTGGAAGTAAAAGTACTGAGGGTTCTGAGGTTCAGGCACAGGAGAAACCAGTGGTTTGTGTACAGGTAAAACAGGGAGAATCAGTGATAGGAAATGAAGTGGGAATGTGTTTACAGTTTACGCAAGAGAATTCTGAGGAGCAGGTTGCAGAAATGTTTAAAGACTTTGTATGTGAAGGGAAAGTCTTTCCGTGTGTACAGGGTGGAGTTGGTAAAAGTGTTAAAATTTTAAGAGAAATAGAGGCTAGTCAATCCTTAATGTTGTGGGATAGTAATGTTTGTTGTTCAGAGGGAGTATTGCAGGAACAGGTGATAATAAGTGGAGTTCATGGAGACGCTAAACCTATCTCCTTGTGGAAGGTGAATTTAGAGAGCAAATGGAAGACAGGTGAAGTTATTGTTGGGGTGGTGGAAAAATTGCCCATTGCAGGGGTTCAATTTATTCTGGGTAATGATATAGCTGGATCACAAATGTGGGTGATGTCTATGGTAGTTGAGCAGCCTGTAGAAGTGTTTTCAACAGAGGTGTTACAGAAGGAGCATCCTGGATTATTCCCAGATTGTGTAAGAATGAGATCACAGGCACACAGGTTGAAACAAGAAAAACAAGAAGGGCAGACTGTTCAAAGGCAAGAAGGTGTTGAATCCAATTAGCTGCCACTGTGTTTGATAACATTGCTCAGGAGGAAAGACTACAGTTCAATTCAGCTGAAGTGTTTAATTTAAGGAGGTTAGTGGAGTTACAGAAGAAAGATTTGAAATTAAAACAGTTATATCAGGCAGCTTACTCTGGAACAGAAGCAAAACGTATTGCAGTATGTTATTACCATAAGGGTGATATTTTAATGAGAAAACGGAGGCTGGGTCATGTCTCAACAAATGAAAGCTGGAGTGAGGTGCATCAGACTATTATCTATTAAATGAGATTCTGAGAATTGCTCCAGAAATTCCAATGGGGGCACACTTAGGAATTAGGAAAACACAGGAAAAGATACAGAGGCATTTTCTTTTGGCCAGGATTGCATAGGGATGTAGTCAAATTCTATAGGACATGTCACACGTCAGGTAACAGGGAAACCGCAAGCAGTAATTAAGCTGGCACCTTTAATCCCATGCCAGCATTTGAAGAACCTTTTACTGGGAGATTTGTCTACCAGGCTTCCTGAAGCAATACCTTTAAGAAATATCACAACTAAGAAGATTGTGGAGGAGTTAACTCAATTTTTATTAGATATGGTTTACCTAAAGAAATACAGTCAAATCAGGTTTCAAATTTTATGTCACAGCCGTTAAAGGAAGTAATGAACAGGTTGGAGATAAAACAATTTACATCAACACCTTATCATCTGGAGTCACAAGGAGCTTTGGAAAGATGGCATTAAACTTTAAAAACTATGATCTGTCAAGATTATCCACAGGATTGGGATAGGGGAATTCCATTCTTGCTATTTGCTATTAGAGATGCTCCTAATCCATCGACTGGTTTTAGCCCTTTTGAACGAGTTTATGGTCATGGGGAAAGGGGACCACTGAAGCTGATTCATGAGAAATTGGTGGGTCTAAATTTAGGAGCTATTCTTCTGGATTATATATTAAATTTCAGGGAAAGATTGAACAGAGCATTTGAGTTGGCTAGGGAACATTTAAAAATATTACAGCAAATGATGAAAGTGAAGGCAGATAAGAAACCTAAAGCGCGCAGTTTTGTTTCTGGAGAGGAAGTATTAGTTTTGTTACCAGTACTAGGTGATTCATTAAATGCAAGGATTAGTGAACCTTACAGGATTGAAAAGAAATTGAATGAAGTAAATTATTCAATAAATACTCCAGATAGAAGAAAGAAGCAGAGGGTGTGTCATGTAAATAAGCTTAATAAGTACTTTGACATGGAAGAGGAACAAAAATAAGTATTAGTGATGATGGATGATGAGAAAGAGGTAGAACTGCAGGACTCTGAAATTGATTTTCCTCTAATCAGATCAGGTAATGATGGGGTACTTGAAAATTTAAATGAAATATTGTGTTATCTTCCAAACAAGTGTCAAAGTGATTTGGAAAAGCTATTGCAGTCACACATACCTATTTGTGGGAATAAGTTGGGAAAGACAGATTTAGCTATACATAGGCAGAAGGGCCTCTTTTGCACTGTGTGATTCTGTGATTCTATGATGTGTCTGTACAGGTTTCATCTTCAATAAGGCAACATCCTTATAGATTAAATCTGGCAAAGTTATCACAAGTACAAAAAGAAATTGATTTCAGGCTTCAAAACGATATCGAGTCTAGTTGCAGTAAGGTCGCCTATTGTGCTGGTATCGAAACTGGGTGGAACACAAAGATTGTGTGTGGACTATCGAAAAGTGAATGTGGTGACAAAAGCGGATTCATTGAGAAAATGGGACAATCAAAATTTATCACAAAGATTGACTTGCTAAAATGATATTGGCAGGTATCATTGTCGAAGAGAGCAAAGGAGATATTGGCTTTTGTGACACCAAATTGACTAAATCAATTTAAAGTCATGCCATTTGGTATGAAGATTGCACCTGCGACATTTCAAAGACTGGCAAAGTAACTGCAGGTCTAAGCAATTGTACGGTTTATATTGATGACTTGATAGTTTTCAGTCAGACGTGGGAGGAATATTTACAGCATCTGGAAGAATTATTTACTAGACTACAAGAAGCTAATTTGGTGATGAAAGTGGCTAAAAGTGAACTTGCAAAAGCGCAAGTTACATATCTAGGCCATACCATTAGACATGGTAAGGTGGCTCCAAGAGATGCAAAAGTCAAGGCTATCATGGATTTCCCAGAGCTTACAACAAAAAGAGAATTTTTAAGATTTCTGGGCATGAGAGGGTTTTACCAGAAATTTGTTCCAAATTTTAGCAGTGTGGTTGCTCCACTGGCTGAACTAATAAAAAAAACAAGGAGTTTCAATGGGCACCGAAGCGTCAGAAGTCATTTGATAGTTTGAAAGTTATATTAGCTATGACACCATTTTTGGCAGTACCCAATTATGTCAAGCAATTTAAGTTGGCCGTTGGCACAAGTGATTGGGGCGGTACTGTTACAAGATGTTGTCACTGGAATTGAAAAACCAATAGGGTATTTTTCATGGAAGTTGAATGCACAACAGAGAAGATATTCAATGATCCAAAAAGAGATCTTGGGTTTGGTGTTAGCGTTGCAGTATTTTGAAATTTAGGTTCCAAACAATTCATCAGAAACAATTGTTTATACAGACCACAATCCTTTGAAGTTTTTGGACAAATTACGTGACAAAAGTGCAAGACTTCTCAGGTGGAGTCTATTATTACAACCATTTAATCTACAGATTACACATGTTGCTAGTAGAGAAAAACTGTTCACAGATGCGTTATCAAGAGTTTGAAGCTTAAAGGGAAGGTTGGACATTTTTTTAAAAAACCTGGACACTGGACTGAAATGATTTCTGTTGATACCAAGGACTTGTGTATTATGTCAATACATGCATCTGGTAATGTAATAGCGTTATAAGTATAGGAGATGAGGTGAGGTAGGTTATTACAAAAATGAAGCCATCTTTTAAAATTATGACGGTTCATTTTTCGATAAGGAATGTCATGAAGAGCTATTAATATCTATAATGTTATTGGAAATTATTTTAAAATTGGAATTGCAGTAGAGTCTATGTCTATGTGTGTGTCTTAATTGGATTAAAGTCAGTTAGTCTGGATACTTTGATGTATAGTAGTATGAGATGTTAATTACATGAACATTAGGAAGTTAAAAGGTAAAGTGCAATTTGCATTTGTTGAATAAACCATTCAAATGAATGGGTAAAATCTTGCACCTAGCTGGGAGGTGCCAAGCAATGTGCTTATATTACTAATAAAATTGATGGAATGAAAGGATTATTGTTAGGAGAGGTAAAATTTAAAACAGCCTAGTAATACAATGGAAAATTTACATTCAAAGGAGAAACTCGGTATAAACAGAAAGGCGTTTGTGTGCGAGTCAGGGGCATTTAAGATCTAACCAGCCTGTAAACCAAGAACTGTGTCTGCAAAGGAAGGAACCTCATTTTGAGCTCGTATGGTCAAATGTGCTTTGCCTGGTGTCTGTTTAAGGTCTATGGGTTACTGTTGCCTTGGTGAAGATTACCTGGGAGTGATTAATTTGGGGATTTGTTTAAAAGTTATTATGGTAGTAATTTGTAGACATGTGTATGTGTTTATTTTGTTGTTAAATTAATAAATGTTTTATTTAGTTTTATATAAAAAACCTCTTGAGGCTTTGTGGTTTTAATTCCTGAATTCAGAGCCGCATGTCAAACACACCAACTGAAAATATAGGTTATGACAATAGGTTCAAGTTTCCCTCTGGGATTTAAACAACTCAGCCTTTACCAACTGCTGTGTCATAACAATCTGTGCCGGCTCTGTAAGAGCGACTCAGGTAGTCCCACTCCCCACCTTTTACCCATAAGCCCCAACAATCTTCTCTCTTAAGATAATTATCCAATACCTTTTGTTAAACCACAAATTAATCTGCCACCACCATACTCTCAGGCAGTGTTTTCCAGATCCTAAACACTCACTGTTTAAAAACGTTTTTCTACATGTGACCCCTGGTTCTTATGGCCAATTACCTTAAAACATACGAACATATACATTTGCAGCTGGAGTATGCCAATCGGCCTCTTGAGCCTGCTCCGTCATTAAGTAACATTAAGGCTGATCGGATTGTGGCCTCAACTCCCGCCTACCCCCGGTAACTTTTGACTCCCTTGTTAGTCAAGAATCTATCCACCAATGCCCTAAAAATATTCAATGACCCTGCCTCTACTGCTCCCTGGTGAAGAGGGTTCCAAAGACTCATGCTCCTCTGAGAAAAAAATTCTCCTCATCTCTGTCTTTAGTGGGAGACCCCGTATTTTTAAACGGTGTCCCCTAGTTCACTCCCTCCCATAGGGGGAAACATCTTTTCAACATCTACCCTGTCAAGTCCCCTCAAGATCTTGTGTGTTTCAATAAGGTCATCTCCCATTCTTCTGAACAGGCCCAGTCTGTCCACTTTCCTCCTAAGATAATCCCAGCCTCCCCCCATGCCAGTATCAGTCAAGTCAACTTTCTCTGAACTGCTTCTAATGCATTTATATCCATTCTTAAATAAGGAGACCAAAACTGTACACAGTGCTCCAATGTGGTCTCAACAATTGTATAACTGTAGCAAAACATCCCTATGTTTATATTCCCCTTGCAATAAATGGCAACATTCTATTTGCCTTCCTAATCACTTGCTGTACCTGCATACTAATTTTTGTGATTCATGTACTGGGATACCCAGATCTCTCTGTGACTTAGAGATCTGCAATCTCTTTCCATTTAGATAACACTAAATTTCTATTGTTCCTGCCAAAGTGGACAAGTTCACATTTTCCCACATTAAATTCCATCTGCCAATTTTTTGCCAACTCACTTAACCTGTCAATATTCCTTTGTAGATTCTTTATGTCCCCTTCACAACTTACTTTCCTATCTTTGTGTCATCAGCAAATTTAGCAACCATGCATTCGGTCCCTTTATCCAAGTCATTGATATAAATTGTAAATAGTTGAGGCCCCAGCACTGGTCCCTGTGGCACTCCATTCGTCACATCTTGCCAACCGGAAAATGACCCATTTATGCCTACTCTCTGTTTCATGTTATCTAACCAATTCACTATGCATGCTAATATGTTAACCTCTACACCATGAGCTCTTGTTTTGCATGGTAACCTTTGATGTGGCAGCTCATCAAATGCCTTCTGGAAATCTAAATACAGCTCATCCACAGGTTCCTCTTTATCCATGCTGCTTTTTACTCCTTCTAAGAGCTCCAATAAATTAGTCAAACATGATTTCTCTTTCACAAAAGCATGTTCATTTTGTCTGATTGCATTGAGGTTTTCTAAGTGCCCCACTATAACCTCGTTAATAATAGATTCCAGCATTTTCTCTATGAGAGATGTTAAGCTAACTGGCCTGTAATATCCTGCTTCCCTCCTTTCTTGAATAGAGTCATGTTCTGATGGGTCTCTTCCAGAATCTAGAGAATTTTGGAAAATTAAAACTAATACATCTACTATTTTAGCAGCCACCTCTTTCAAGACCCTAGGATGAAGTCATTCAAGACCTGGGGTCTTGTCAACTTTCAGTTCTAATAATTTCTCAGTACCCTTTCCCTGGTGATTGTAATTGTTTTAAGTTCCTCCCTCCCTTTCATCTTCTGATTCACACTTAGTGCTGGGATGTTATTTGTATCCTCTACAGTGAAGAAATCTTCTTTTGTTCTTGACCCATCCGTCAATAGGAATAGTTTCTCCCTAAGTACTCCATCCAGACTGCTTATGATCTATCAAATCTCCTCTCAACCTTCTCTTCTCTAAGGAGAACAGCCCCAGCTTTGCCAATCTATCCATGTAACTGAAGTCTCTTATCCCCACAGCCATTCTCGTGAATTTTTTCTGCACCCTCTCTAATGCCTTTATATCCTTCCTAACGTGTAGTGCCCAGAATTGGATACAATGCTCCAGCTGAGGCCAAATCAGTGTTTTATAAAGGTGCATCATAAATTCCTTGCTTTTGTACTCTAGCACTCTATTTATAAAACTCTGCATCCATATGCCTTATTAAGCATTTTCTCAACCTTCCTTACCACCTTCAGCAATTTATACACATATAGCCCCAGGTCTCTCGGCTCCTGCACTCCCTATAGAATTGTATCTTTTATTTTATATTGCCTTTTCTCGTTCTTCCTATTAAAGTGAATCACTTCACACTTCTTGGCATTAAATTTAATCTGTCATGTGTCAACCTATTCCACCAGCCTCTTTATGTCATCATAAAGTTCACGATACTTCCAAGCCTTGTTTCACCTGCGTTCAGGTCATACTTCAGTTAGGGTTTACCTGATGCTTTGTCTCCACACACGACACAGTATTCAACTGGCTGTGACCGTTGTACTTCTGTTTTTATTAACAGACGTTCTACTGCAGCTGCATCTGTCACAATCTGGAAAAAGAGGACAGTCAAAATATTACAGTAAACTTTGCAATATCCGGCACTCTACCAACTAGAAATCTCTAGTAACTGGAATTTCTGACAGCTCAATTTTTGTAAAAGCTGATCACTTTCAGTGCTCAGATAATGCATTATTTTTTTTTAAAAACTAATAATAATAACAATAGATTGTAAATCTGTAAAGTGGGTTTTAGGTTTTACATTGAAATTATTCAGTTTTGGTTACAGTGCCTGAACAAAGATATTCCGCGCCTTGTCACATGTCCAGAGTAATGTAACTCTCAATTAAATGCCATTTTTGATTAACCAGCGTTACCCATTCCCCATGCATGCTGGATAACAAAGACTTTACTCTAGCAACAGGATACCAGGACAATTCACTAGGCCCTCATGGCTGCACCCTATACTACTGATGTAGGCCATAAAGGAAATAGCAGAGGCTGTCTACAATGTCTCCTTTTTAAAGTTCAATTAACTGAATTTTAAGCTCTCGACCTGCCCTACAACATGTATGATTTAAGATGAATATCTAATGAGGTACGCCTTTTAAAATAGAGGAATATAATGAGGGGCAAGCGTAGCCTTCAACCAACCATTAACTTTAGCTTCAAATGAGACATCAGGGACATGCTAACCCTATTTGGTTGATTCAGGGAATACAGGTTACAATGTAATGTGTTGCAACAATGAGTGGAAACTGAAATTTAGACCAGGTGGTTATTAGCCAGCCTTGCACAGAAGGATTAGGTTTAATTGGTCCAAGAGAGAGAGCCCCTAACATGTGCCTTTGTTATCCAGCCCCTGGCCTAGCTATGTATATCATAAATATATATATATGTGTACGTGTATATATATATATATATATGTATGTGTGTGTGTATATATATGTGTGTGTATATATATATATATGTATGTATGTATGTATGTATGTGTGTGTGTATATATATATATATATATATATACACACACATACATACATACATATATATATATCTTACAGATAACAGATCTCCTGTGGGCTGCTCATGCCAATTCAATGGAATCACTGTTTATGCGATGTAGAGGATAACATGAGGATCTCTGACCGATAGCCATTGAATTTATAGATGAATGTATATCATTTATACATTCTATAAACTTTAATGGTGCTTTGGAGATTTAATTCTACATTTTTGTTCATTATTTTGTGCAATCTTTCTAGATATCACTTTACTTAACTCTCAGCAGTTTTAAAGATGAAGGATGCACCAGGTCACTGGCGGGAAAATGGCCAATGGAGAAACTCTGGAATTTGGGAGCACTGGAGAAAAGGAAACGGGCTTGATAGAAAAGGGAGGGTTTCCTGCAGTTTGACAGTACTAGAGGGTAACTGGCTCAATTGTCTCGGTTTGAGGAGGCCCTGGAGTACTTCCATTTGGTATCATTAGATTGAAAATCTCAGGTTTGGTAGAACTGGATGATACACGAGTTATACAAATTTCATGGCTTTACACTAAATATCCTTTCATATTCAGCATGACCAGTCATTCTTTGACATTGTTCAGTTAGTAGCACTCTCACCTCTAAGCCACAAGGTTAAAGGTTCAAGTCGCACTTCAGAACTTGAGCACAAAAATCAATGCTGACACTCCATTGCACTGGGAGTGCTGTACTGTTGGTACAGTCATGATTCAGAGGAAACGTTAAACAGGCCTTCTCTGCCCTCTCCGGGTGGATGTAATAGGGAAGTTGTCCTGGTTAATATCTAACCTTTAATCAATATTACAAAAGCGGATTGCCTGGTCATTATCACAGTGGTGTTCGTGGGAACTTGCTGTGTGCAGACCGGCTGCCATGTTTCCTACATTAGAACAATGACTACACTTCAACAAGTATATAAATGGCTGTAAAACAGCGAAATATCTGGCGATCATGAAAAGCATTATGTCTTTCATTCTTTTCTTGAGTGCCCAAGACTCACTGCTCAAAATCCAAAGCAATTGAATACAATCATAGGAGGTCATGATCAAACTGTGCAGTCCCCTGGTCAGACCACACCTTAAATTCTGACTCTGACAAACCAAAGGGAGACCTTCAAATGCTGTAGAGAAGAGTCACAACGCTCATTTTCATTGTTAAGGGTCAGAGTTATAAGGAAAAATTGGGCTTTTCTTCCTGAATGGAGTTGATTATATAGAATTAAAGAATTTAGATAGCACCTTTCACCACATCAGGGTGTCGAAAAGTGCTACACAGCCAATGAGGTACTTTTGAAATGAAGTTGTTGTAATATGGGAAATGTGACAGCAAAGTTCCCACAAGCAGCAATGAGATGAATGACCAGATAATCTGTTTTACTGATGACGCTGGTTGTGTGATAAATATTGTCTCATACAAAAGGAGTACACCCCTGCACTTCAAATAGTGCCATGGAATTTTTTACAGCTATGAGAGGACTGACAGGGCCTAATTTGAAAGATTGTAAGAATATAGGTTTAGGAGGATATTTAAGGGGATTAGTTTCAACAGGATGAAATGACTGAAGCTTTGGTTGAAATTACTGTTCTGCAAAGTAATTTGTTTTTAGGTTTCCAAACTAAGCTGCTGCAGGTGGAGGACGATTAAAAAAAATTCTTTCGAGTTATCAACAGTCACAGATTGCAACTCTTTCGAGTACAATCACAGTTCTTGGTTTCCGGGAGTGGGACATGAACCCACAACCCTCTGATTCAAAGGCGAGGGTGCTATGAACTGAGCCACAGCTGACACCTCAGTGGAGGACGATTAACAGTCACAAACATCCTGTTATTGTAAACGAGGGGAGGGAAGACTAGTTTGAGACATCAAGCTGTCTACATCGTTATCTCTTGTCCCCCCCCTACCTATGGTCAAAGAAATCATTTCCAATTTTGGGCTTTGCTAGATAGCTGTTTAATGTCAAGTTTGCAGAACTGTAATCATATCTCTCATTTATTAACATTATTAAAGCAAATGATACAAGATTGACATCTACCTAACAATGTGGAAAGTTGCCCAGATACAGTATGTCCTATCCACAATAAGCAGGCCAAATTAAATCCAGCCAATTACTACCCCATCAGTCTACTCTCAATCATCAGCAAAGTGATGGAAATGTCACTGATAAGGCTATCAAAGGGCACTTATTCAGCAAGAATCTGCTCACTGATGCTAGGTTTTAGTTCCGCTAGGGATATTCAGTTCCAGATCTCATTACAGCCTGGGTCCAAACATGGACAAAAGAGTTGAATTCCAGAGAGGAGGTGAGCGAGACTGCCCTTGACATCAAAGCAGCATTTGACTGAGCATAGCATCAAGAAGCCGAGCAAAATTGAGAATCGGGGGAAATCTCACCAATGGTTGGAGTCATATCTAGCGCAAAAGGAGGATGGTTCTGGTTGTTGGATGCCAATCATTACTGCCCCAGGACATTACTGCAGGAGTTCCTCAGTGTAGTGTCCTTGGCCCAGCCATCTTCAGCTGCTTTATCAGTCATCTTCCTTCCATCATAAGGTTCGCTGATGACTTCACAATGTTCAGCACCAATCTCAACTCCTCAGGTACTGAAGCAGTCCTTTTCCAAATGCAGCAAGACCTTGACAACATTCAGGCTTGGGCGGATACGTGGCAAATAACATGTGCGCCAAAAGCACTGAGTAATGACCATCTCCAACAAGAGCAAATCTAACCATCTCCCATTGAGTCATTACCATTGCTGAATCCCCACCATCAACATCCTGGGGGTTACCATTCACCAGAAACTTAACTGGACCAGCCATATAAATACTGTGTCTACAAGAGCAAGCGAGAGGCTGGGAATTCTGTGACAAGCAACTCACCTTCTAATTTCCCAAAGCCTGTCCACCATCTAGAAGGCACAAATTAGGAGTGTGATGGAATACTCGCCACTTGCCTGGATGAGTGCAACTCCAACAACACTCAAGAAGCTTGATCCCACCCAGGATAAGGCAGCCTGTTTGATCAGCACCCCATTCACCACTTTAAACATTCTCTCCCTCCACTATGGGCACACAGTGGCAGCAGTGTGTACCGTCTACAAGATGCAAGCAACTCTACAAGGCTCCTTCAATCGCACCTTCCAAACTGCAACCTCTACCGCCTAGAAGAGTGAAGGTGACATACACATGGGAATACCACCACCTGCAAGTACCCCTCCAAGTCACACACCATCGTTGACTTAGAACTATATCGCCGTTTCTTCACTGCGGATGGGTCAAAATCCATCTCTAACAACATTTTGGGTGTACCTACACCACAAAGACTACAGCGATTCAAGTGGTGACATCACCACTTTTTCATGGGCAATTAGAATGGGCAACAAATGTTGTCCTTGCTAATGATGCCCACATCCCATGAACAAAAAAAAAGTTAGGATTTCTTTACAGCTTGAATAGGCTTTAGTTCATGGTCTCCAGTAACTGCAAAAATAAAAGAAGCTTGTGCTGAAGTCAAGAACATAGAAACTAGGAGCAGGAGTAGGTCATTCGGCCCTTCAAGCCTGCTCCGCCATTCATTATGATCATGGCTGATCATCCAACTCAATAGCCTGCTCCCGCTTTCTCCCCATACCCTTTGATCCCTTTCGCCCCAAGAGCTATATCTAACTCCTTCTTGAAAACATACAATGTTTTGGTTTTAACTACTTTCTGTGGTAACGAATTCCACAGGCTCACTACTCTCTGGGTGAAGAAATTTCTCCTCATAGAAACAGAAACAGAAAATAGGAGCAGGAGTAGGCCATTCAGCCCTTCAAGCCTGCTCCGCCATTCATCATGATCATGGCTGATCATCTAACTCAATAGCCTGCTCCCGCTTTCTCCCTATATCCTTTGATCCCTTTTGCCCCAAGAGCTATATCTAACTCCTTCTTGAAAACAGTCAGACTCAGTACAAAACCATTGGCAATTTCTTTCTTCGTTACAGGATTGTCAACCACATTACAATGCAGTAATGGGAGGCTCCACTGTATTAGCTTGTAACTGAGTACCAACAAGCTGAAGCTTTCACACAGCATAAACCAGTATAGATTCACTGACGGAACATGGATGAATATAGGGTAATTACTATACCCCAGATCAGATTTAAGACATAGTACCACAATAAAGGTACCTCCTTGCCCATTGATTGGGCAAGAGAACAGAGATAAGGGGCTCATAAAACAGTTTCTGGGCCTGGACATGTACTAATGACCCTATGATTCAACAAAATGGGGAGAGTATTAGGAAAAACTTTCCAACAATTCCATTCTGTAGTGTATAATCTAGGATCCTCGAAAGGGGTGAGGAAGGTGCGTGGGAGAATGTCACGGCTTCTACCAAAGGAGAAAACAGGTAATAGGGCACAGAATCAACATACTCAAAGGTAATTATAGGACTGGTATCAGGAAGCTCACAGTGCGTGATCATTACATGGAGTTGACTCACTGAGAGAATAGTGGAGGCAAACAAGTTGGCACCATTTAAAAAAAGACAACTGGATGTTTCGAAGGGAAGAATGTAAGGTCTGTCCTGATTGATGTATTAAGAAGGGCTGAATGAGGTCTTCATTCGTAATAGTCTTATCATGGTCAAGCCCTGATTTTTTTTTTAATTCATTCACAGGATGTGGGCTTCGCTGTGTGGGCCAGCATTTATTGCCCATCCGCAGTTGCACTTGAGAAGGTGGTGGTGAGCTGCCTTCTTGGACCGCTGCAGTCCATGTGGTGTAGGTACACCCACAGCGCTGTTAGGAAGGGAGTTCCAGGATTTTGACCCAGCGACAGTGATGGAACGGCGATATATTTCCAAGTCAGGATGGTGAATGACTTGAAGGGGAACTTCCAAGTGGTGGTGCTCCCATGCATCTGCTGCCCTTGTCCTTCTAGATGGCAGTGGTCATGGGTTTGGAAGGTACTGTCAAAGGAGCCTTGGTGAATTCCTGCACTGCATCTTGTAGATGGTACACACTGCTGCTACTGTGCGTCAGTGGTGGGGGGAGTGAATGTGGTGCTAATCAAGCGGGCTGCTTTGTCCTGGATGGTGTCAAGCTTCTTGAGTGTTGTGGGAGCTGCACTCATCCAGGCAAGTGGGGAGTATTCGACCACGCTCCTGACTTGTGCCTTGTAGATGGTGGACAGGCTTTGGGGAGTCAGGAGGTGAGTTACTCGTCGCACAATTCCTAGCTTCTGACCTGCTCTTGTAGCCACAGTATTTATATGGCTAGTCCAGTTCATTTTCTGGTCAATGGTAACCCCCCCAAGAATGTTGATAGTGGAGGATTCAGTGATGGGTAATGCCACTGAACATCAAGGGATGATGGTTGCGTTCTCTCTTGTTGGAGATGGTCATTGCTTGGCACTTGTGTGGTGCGAATGTTGCTTGCCATTTGTCAGCCTAAGCCTGGATATTGTTCAGGTCTTGCTCCATTTGAACATGGACTGCTTCAGTATCTGAGGAGTCACAAATGGAGCTGAACATAGTGCAATCATCAGTGAACATCCCCACTTCTGATCTTATGATGGAAGGAAGGTCATTGATGAAGCAGCTGAAGATGGTTGGGTCGAGGACACTACCCTGAGGAATTCCTGCAGATGTCCTGCAGCTCAGGTGACGGACCTCCAACAACCACAATCATCTTCCTTTGTGCTAGGTATGTCTCCAACCAGCCGAGAGTTTTCCCCCTGATTTCCAGTGACTCCAGTTTTGCTAGGGCTCCTTGATGCCACACTGGGCCAAATGCTGCCTTGATATCAAGGACAGTCACTCTCACCTCACTTCGGGAGTTTAGCTCTTTTGTCCATGTTTGAATCAAGGCTGTAATGAGGTCAGGAGCTGAGTGGCCCTGGCGGAACCCAAACTAGGCATCAGTGAGCAGGTTATTGCTAAGCAAGTGCCACTTGATTGCACTGTTGATGACCCCTTCCATTACTTTACTAATGATCAAGGGTAGACCAATGGGGCGGTAAATGGCTCGGTTGGATTTGTCCTATTTTTTTGTGTACAGGACATCCTTGGGCAATTTTCCACATAGCCGGGTAGATGCCAGTGTTGTAGCTGTACTGGAACAGCTTGGCTAGGGGTGCAGCACTTTCTAGAGCACAAGTCTTCAGTACTATTGCCGGAATATTGTCAGGCCCCATAGCCTTTGCAGTATCTAGAACCTTCAGCTGTTTCTTGATATCGCGTGGAGTGAATTGGGTTGGCTGAAGACTGTGATGCTGGGGACCTCCGGAGGAGGCCGAGATGGATCATCCACTCGGCACTTCTGCTGAAGATTATAGCAAATGCTTCAGCCTTATCTTTTGCATTGATGTGCTGGGCTCCTCCATCATTGAGGATGGGGATACTCCTCCTCCTGTGAGTTGTTTAATTGACCACCATCATTCGTGACTGGATGTGGTAGGACTGCAGAGCTTAGATCTGATCCGTTGGTTGTGGGATCGCTTAGCCCTGTCTATCACTTGCTGCTTATGCTGTTTGGCATGCAAGTAGTCCTGTGTTATAGCTTCACCTGGTTAACACCTCATTTTTAGGTACGCCTGGTGCTGCTCCTGGCATGCCCTCCTGCGCTCTTCATTGAGCCAGGGTTTATCTGCTGGCTTGATGGTAATGGTAGAGTGGGGGATATGCCGGGCCATGAGGTTACAGATTGTGTTCGAGTACAATTCTGCTGCTGCTGATGGCCCACAGCGCCTCATGGATGCCCAGTCTTGAGTTGCTAGATCTGTTCAAAATCTATCCCATTTAGCACGGTGGCAGTGCCACACATCATGATAGAGTGTACTCTCAATGTGAAGGCGGGACTTCGTCTCCACAACGACTGTGCGGTGGTCATTCCTACCGATACGGTCATGGACAGATGCATCTGCAGCAGGCAGATTGGTGAGGATGAGGTCAAGTATGTTTTTCCCTCTTGTTGGTTCCTTCACAACCTGCCGCAGACCTAGTCTAGCAGCTAGGCCAGCCCGGTCAACAGTGGTGCTACCAAGCCACTATTGGTGATGGACATTGAAGTCCCCCACCCAGAGTACATTGTGCGCCCTTGCCACCCTCAGTGCTTCCTCCATGTGGTGTTCAACATGGAGGAGCACTGATTCATCACTGAAGGAGGGTGGTACGTGGTAATCAGCAGGAGGTTTCCTTGCCCATGTTTGACCTGATGTCATGAGACTTCATGGGGTCTGGAGTCTGTGTTATAACATATACTAGGCAGGTTATCTCATCCAATGTACTTCTAGAACTACAGTTCATGGTACATGCCTTGACCCTGAGACAACAAGACTCATCAAATATGTAACGAAATCAACCAGATGAAAGGTTAACTAAGCTATTCTTCTTATATACACTGAGTAGGAAATGATTTCATCAATTTTCTTTGTGGAAATGAAGATTAATTGAAGATAGCCAATGTTTTGATGTCATATTCTCGTGTCCATGTTTCCATGAAGACCTTGCTCCTAATAAATCAGTCATTCTTTGCAGAAAAATGAATTATTCAATGATTCAAATAAGTGAATGCAAATAACAGGCAAAGTGGGAGTTATGGGCTGAGATTAAATGTGAATGTTTTGTAACTTCATATCCTGTATTTCAGAAAACCTGTTGGTGAGGCACAGAACTGGAGTCAATCTCTACACTCTTAATATTTATTTACAGAGTTACACATGACAGACAACCACAGTTGCAGTCAGTTTGTATTTATAGGGGCACATGTGGATCCCTCGTTAATGCCCACCACCTGCATGAAATTAAATACAACTTAATATACAACTTAAGATTCCCTTATCTCTTAAAATAAAAACCTAAATTTCAAAACAAATTAAATCAATTAGCTCTGTACTCTGTACAAAGCTTTGCATTCTGAGATGCCCCTTCTCTATGACCCTTAACAATTTCTTCGTACATATACTTATTCTTGTCTAAAAAAAATCACACAGTCAACGATTTGCATCCACACGTTTAATTTTAAAGATTTCCATTCTCTCCAGTATTTGTTTCAAACCAGTAGGGTCAATCTGTAACATTTTCTCATTCATAACTTTCATAGAATGTACATTATTCCACAATGAACGATAATCCACATAACATGCAATAGGTATACAATTTTCAGTATGCCCTTTGTAAAGAACCTTATTTAAAATATTTGATAAATAGAATCCCACAACCATTTGCACCATAAGAATCAATGTTTCAGCAGCTAAAGCACTTTTTATTTCTTAGTTTACCCATCTAAATGGCTACATTTCCCACTTTCACCCATAGGTTATACTATGAAACCAGCTGCACTGAAATGCCCATCAGGAAGGTTAGCATGTGAAACATCACTATAAATGTTCTTTGTGTCACCTAAGGATGGGAACTTAAGTTTGCAATTTTCCGGATTCAATTTTTAAAATTTTTATTTACCCATAGGACATTCTCAACTTTAAGTGTTTCATTATAGCACTTAACTGCAAACATTAAAGCAAGCGTCTGGTCCAGTCTCAGTCCACAACCAGTTCAACTGACCAATCAAGTCCTGCAACTGCTCTGTCTCTTCTATTGATGTAGCATTATCTTTCTATGATGTCCTAGTCTGATTAACTGGGATAGGAGTAACACTCTCTAAATAGGATTGCTGATTTCAAGTTATTCATACTTAAGCCAATAGTAGCACAAAGTCCTGCTCAGTGGAGTACTGCTGGACAGGATACATAATAATTGTGGAATTTGGGAGTGATGGAATTTTGAGAGTTGAACTCTTTCTAAAATTAAGTCAAGTTTGCATTTAATATTTAACTCAAATTTAACATTAAGTTGTACATTTTTCCAGTCTTAGTGATAAACAAGCTGCCTCTAGTGTCAGCTCTGCATTTTAGTTCACTGGATGGTTAGTTAGAACTGGTTTCCTCGTCAGCAGGCCTGACTCAGGTCTCAGGAAATTCAGCTAGTAGAAATCCAGGAGGTTTTGCTAGTGCACAAAGTCCAACTCGACAGAGTACTGCGAGACAGTGTACTTACTTAACTCAGGGAATTTAGGAGAGGGGGAATTCGGCACAGTGAAGGAAGAGGCGCTGTTTTGGTCATTTATAGAACAAGGAGTGATCAGAGAGAGTGAACAAGGGACAGCGAGAACTCAGAGCTCAAGTTCAGAGGCATTAACTAGGTAAGCAGGTAGTTGATTGGTTGGTGAATTTCAAGGTTACTTTTTTTCTCTAAACTGGAACAGTAGTTTAAACTAGTACCAAGGCGATACAAGAACCACATAAAATTTATAGCTTAACTAGTTAAAAATTCTTTATAGCTATATGAAGTAGTTTGAGTGCTATTTCTCACCACGAAATCTAATTAGTTCAAGAAAATAAAGATGGCACAACAACTTTTAATTTGTTTATTAGTTAATATGTTTATTTGGTATACACTTATTGACACTGGTGTTAGGTTGCAGAGTTGGGAGCTATGCATTGGTAATGTCTCACAAGGTGGATTGATTTCTGGCCATTTTCACCAACTGGCTATAAGAAGTTTAACATCACATATTGAAGCAGTCAGTGTCCATATGCAGAAAGACCTGACAACTTTCAGACTTGGGCTGATAAGAGGCAAGTAAAGTCCCCCCCTTCACCGAATGGCTACAAGAAGTTTAACATCGTAGCAGAGAATGGTTGCCCAAGGGTGAAGGTTTGAAACTAAGAATTTTTTTTTTAAGATGGAAGATCACAATCTGAGTAGCTTTTGTGAAGAATGCATGGAAGTATACATTGTTGGGCTATGATCACCCACTGATATTCTCAGAGTCTGAACCTTACGACCAGTAGAAGAACAAAGTGGATATGTGGACACCAATTATGTCCCTACCAAAGAGGAAAGAAGGTATGGCATTATCACCTCTTAATAAAAGTAAAATCAGAAGTGAAGCATTTTGAGAGTTGGAAGCCTATCAGTTCAATGCTGAGGAAGGTTTGTCTCTTCTATCAGGTTTCATGGATGAAATTTACCTGAAAGATGATCTATTGCTTGCCTATGAGGCAAGCCACAGCAGACGTCAGGATTGGGGCAGAAGTGGTAGGCGAAGAGTCAACAGGTGCTTCAGATGTGACTCAAAATATACAATGAACTGCCCAAAGCAAAACAGCAGAGTTCTCGAAGTGACACATGAGGCAGAGAATTCTGAGGCTCAAGATGATGATGGCGTTGATCAGCCTGAAGCAACTGCGCTAGTCACAAGAAGCTTTAGTCCAGTGATGAATATATTAGTTGTAGATGAATTTAACTCTGCATTGTTAACTAGTGATTGCACCTCTTCAGTGTGTGGAACAGATTGGCTAAAACATTAGTTAGATTCACTCAGTGGTGAGGATCAATGCAAGGTCAGTGATACAGAAGTTTTACTTGTTTTAGGTTGGGGATCACAATACATTGAGGTCACTAAAAAGAGTGGTGATTACATGCAAAATAGCTGGAGTAAGCTGTCGCATTAACATAAGAACATAAGAACTAGGAGCAGGAGTAGGCAATTCAGCCCCTCGAGCCTGCCCCACCGTTCATTACGATCATGGCTGATCTCATTTCGACCTCAACTCCAATTTCCCGCCCTCTCCCCATAACCTTTCAACCCATTACTAATTAAAAATCTATCTCCTCCTTAAATTTATTCAGCGTTCCGGCATCTACTGCACTCTGAGGTAGTGGATTCCACAGATTCACAACCCTTTGAGAAAAGTGATTCCTCCTCATCTCTGATTTAAATCTACCCCTTAGCCTAAAACTATGGCCTCTCATTCTAGAATGCCCCACAAGGGGAAACATCTGCTCCACGTCTAGTTTGTCTATCCCCTTTAGCATCTTATATACCTCAATTAGATCTCCTCTCATCCTTCTAAACTCTAGCGAGTATAGGCCTAAACTGCTCAATCTCTCCTCATAAGACAAGCCCCACATCTCTGGAATCAATCTAGTGAACCTCCTCTGAACCACCTCCAGTGCAACTACATCCTTCCTCAAGTAAGGGGAGCAAAACTGTGCAGTGTACTCCAGGTGCGGTCTCACCAATGCCTTATACAACACTTCCCTATTTTTATACTCTATTCCTTTAGCAATAAATGCCAAAATTCCATTTGCCTTCCTTATTACCTGCTGTACCTGCATACTAGCTTTCAGCGATTCATGCACCCAGATCCCTCTGCACTGAAGCATTCTGAAGTTTCTCTCCATTTAAATAATAAGTTGCCCTTTTATTCTTCCGACTAAAATGGATAACCTCACACATATCCACGTTAAACTCCATCTTCCAAATTTTGGCCCATTCACCTAACTTGTCCATATCCATTTGTAAATTTCTTATTTCTTCATTGCAACTTACTTTCCCACCTATTTTGGTGTCATCTGCAAGTTTAGCTATAAAATCTTCTTTCCCTGAATCCAAGTCATTAATATAGATTGTAAATAGTTGGGGCCCAAAGACCGAACCCTGTGGCACCTCGCTGGTTACAGTTTGCCATCCAGAAAAAGACCCATTTATCCCGACTCTCTGCTTTCTGTTGGTTAGCCAATCCTCTATCCCAGCCCTAACTCTGTGTGATCTTATCTTATCTTGTGTATTAATCTTTTGTGCAGCACCTTATGAAAGGCCTTCTGGAAGTCCAGATATACTACATCTACAGGATTCCCATTATCCACTTTGCTTGTCACATCTTTAAAGAACTCTAGTAAACTAGTCAAACACGATTTACTCTTCATAAAACCATGCTGAATCTGATGGATTGCATTTTGACTTTCCAAATGCCCCATTATTACTTCCTTAATAATGGATTTCAACAATTTTCCAACGACAGACGTTAAACTAACTGATCTATAGTTTCCTACTTTCTGCCTCCCCCCCACTTTTTGAATAAGGTGTTATATTAGCATTTTACCAATCCACTGGAACCTTTCCAGAATCCAGGGAATTTTGGAATATTATAGCCAATGCATCCACTATCTCCGCTGCCACTTCCTTTAAGACCCTGGGATGTAAGCCATCAGGTCCTGGGGACTTGTCATCCTTTAATCCCAATAATTTGCTCAGCACTTTTTCTCTAGCGATGGTGATTGCTCTAAGTTCCTCCTTCTCTATATCCTCTGCACCACCTGTTACTATTGGGGTGGTACTAGTGTCCTCCACTGTGAAAACTGAGGCAAAATATTGATTAAGCGTCTCTGCTATTTCTGCGTTCCCCACTATTAACTCCCCAGTCTTGTCCTCCAAGGGACCAACATTCACTTTAGCTACTCTCCTTTTATATACTTGTAGAAGCTTTTGCTATCAGTTTTTACATTTTGCGCTAGTTTTCTTTCACAATTTACCTTTGCTCTTTTTATTATTTTTTTAGTAACCCTTTGTTGATCTTTAAAAGTTTCCCAATCTTCCAGCCTGCCACTGACCTTTGCAATTTGGCATGCCTTAGTTTTTGCCTTTAAGTTATCTTTAACTTCCTTGCTTAGCCATGAATGCTTTTTACCCCCTCACCATCTTTCTTCCTCATTAGGATATATTTTACTCGGGAGAAATTGAATATCTCCTTAAATATCTGCCACTGTTCATCAACTGTCCTACCTTGTAGTCTTCCTGCCCAGTCCACTAGGGCCAAATCTGCCCTCATACCTATGTAGTTACCTTTGTTTAACTCCAGAACACTAGTGTGGGACTCAAGTTTCTCACTCTCAAACTAAACTTGGAATTCTGTCATGCTCTGATCACTCTTCCCTAGAGGATCCTTTACTATGAGATCATTAATTATCCCATCTCATTACACAAGACCAAACCCAGAATAGCCTGCTCCCTGGTTGGTTCCACAACATATTGCTCCAAGAAACAATCTCTAATACACTCTATGAACTCTCTCCCTCAAGGCTACGCTTGCCAATTTGATTAGTCCAGTCTACATGCATACTAAAATCACCCATGATTAGTACCCTAGTCGGATACCTTTGCTGTTAAGTAAGCCTTCCATGAAAAATACATAAATGAAACCGGACATGGGACATGATAAAGCAATTGTTTTTGGAAAGTCAGTGGATCTGCAGTTTTCCCAATCAGGGCCCTTAATGAAACCTGCTCTTTCTAATTAGAACACTATAGAAGTACTAGTTTCGTCAGGTTATAAGAATCAGAAAGGAAAAACAAATTGTCTTACAGACAATTTCCTCACCCTTCTTCTCAAAGCTTAAAAATCCTGCTAAAGGATGCAGGTGTAGTTGATGAGAAGCATACAAGACTCATTGAAGAGATTAGTGCAAAATGTGAAATATGTAAAAAGTATCAGAGGATGCTACCACATCCTATTGGAAGCCTTCCATTGGCAAATGACTTTAATAAGGTAGTTGCCATGGATCCAAAGGCATGGGACAAAGTCAAAAATGTATTCATTTTACACTTTACACACATGGCAGCCAGATTTAATTATTTTGTAAAACATGGTCAGGACAAAAGGGTAATTGTGGATAATGTCATAATGTTATGACATTATCTAGTCCTGGATCGGGGCTAGACTTGGGACACTGGCTAAGTTTCTGCTTGATAATGGAGGGGAATTTGCTCATGATGGGTTCAGAGACATGTGAAAACATGAAGACCATGGTCATGAACACCACAAATGGGAGTGCTTTCAACAATGGACTCTGAAGAGAATTACACAGATAGATGGAATGCTGCATAAAATCTTAGTAGATCAACTATACATCAAGTTGATGACATCAATGACTTAAATGAGAGGAATGAAGGCATGGTAGCTAAATTTGCAGATGACACAAAGAGAGGCAGGAAAGTATGTTGCAAAGATGATGTAAGGAGTTTGTAGATGGATATAGACAATCACACAGTTTTAACGGCACAGAAGGAGGCCACCATGTCCGCACTGGCTCTCCAAATGAGCATTATGACCTAGTGCCATTGCCCTACCTTTTCGCCATACCCCTGCACATTGTTGCTATTCAAATAATCATCTAATGCTCTCTTGAATGGCCTTGATTGAACCTGCCTCCACCACACTTCCAGGAAGTGCATTCCAGACCCGAACCACTCGTTGTGTGAAAATGTTTTTTCTCACGTCACACTTGCATCTTTTGCAAATCACATTAAAACTGTGCCCTTACGTTCTTGATCCTTTTCAAGTTGAGTGAGTGGGCAAAAATCTGGCAAATGGAGTACAGTGTGGGAAAATGTGAAGTTGTTCACTTTGGCAGGAAGAATAAAAAAGCAGAGTATTATTTAAATGGAGAACAACTGCAGAATTCCGAGGTGCAGAGGCATCTAGGTATTCTAGTGCATGAGTCACAAAAGGTTAATATGCAGATACAGCAAGTAATCAAGAAGGCAAATGGAATGTTATCCTTTATTACGAGAGGAATTGAACATAAAAGTAAGGATAAAAACAAAGTTTTTTCAGTTTTCCAGTCCTACTTCGGCCCCCTCCCACAACTCTTTCTCCGGTACATCGATGATTACTTCGGTGCGGCTTCATGCTCTCGTCTGGACTTGGAAAAATTTATTAATTTTGCTTCCAATCTCCACCCCTCCATCATTTTCACATGGTCCATCTCTGACACTTCCCTTCCCTTCCTTGACCTCTCTGTCTCAATTTCTGATGACAGACTGTCCGCCAATATCCATTACAAGCCTACCGACTCCCACAGCTACCTCGACTACAGCTCCTCACACCCCACCTCCTGTAAGGACTCCATCCCATTCTCTCAGTTCCTTCGCCTCCGTCGCATCTGTTCTGATGACGCTACCTTCAAAAACAGTTCCTCTGACATGTCCTCCTTCTTCCTTAACCGAGGTTTTCCACCCACGGTCGTGGACAGGGCCCTCAACCGTGTCCGGCCCATCTCCTGCGCATCCGCCCTCACGCCTTCTCCTCCCTCCCAGAAACATGATAGGGTCCCCCTTGTCCTCACTTATCACCCCACCAGCCTCCGCATTCAAAGGATCATCCTCCGCCATTTCCGCCAACTCCAGCATGATGCCATCACCAAACACATCTTCCCTTCACCCCCCCGGCGGCATTCCGTAGGGATCGTTCCCTCCGGGACACCCTGGTCCACTCCTCCATCACCCCCTACTCCTCAACCCCCACCTATGGCACCTCCCCATGCCCACGCAGAAGATGCAACACCTGCCCCTTCACTTCCTCTCTCCTCACCGTTCAAGGGCCCAAACACTCCTTTCAAGTGAAGCAGCATTTCATTTGCATTTCCTCTAACTTAGTCTACTGTATTCGTTGCTCCCAATGCGGTCTCCTCTACATTGGAGAGACCAAACGCAAACTGGGCGACCGCTTTGCAGAACACCTGCGGTCTGTCCGCAAGAAACACCCAAACCTCCTTGTCGCTTGCCATTTTAACACTCCACCCTGCTCTCTTGCCCACATGTCTGTCCTTGGCTTGCTGCATTGTTCCAGTGAAGCCCAACACAAACACTCCACCCTGCTCTCTTGCCCACATGTCTGTCCTTGGCTTGTTGCATTGTGCCAGTGAAGCCCAACACAAACTGGAGGAACAGCACCTCATCTTCCGACTAGGCACTTTACAGCCTTCCGGGCTGAATATTGAATTCAACAACTTTAGATCTTAAACTCCCTCCCCCCATCCCCACCCACTTCCCGTTTCTTCCCCCTCCCTTTCGTTTCTTTCAATAATTTATATAGATTTTTCTTTTCCCACCTATTTCCATTATTTTTAAATCTACAACTAATACCTTGTCAGTCTTTCCACCCCACCCCCACTAGAGCTGTACCTTGAGTGTCCTGCCATCCATTCTTAATTAGCACATTTTCTTAGATAATATCACCACCTTCAACACCTCTTTGATCCTTTTGTCTGTGACATATTTTGATTATCTGCTCCTATCACTGCTTGCTTGTCCCT
This sequence comes from Cetorhinus maximus, assembly GCF_964194155.1. Lineage (NCBI taxonomy): Eukaryota > Metazoa > Chordata > Chondrichthyes > Lamniformes > Cetorhinidae > Cetorhinus > Cetorhinus maximus. The sequence goes on along the minus strand of NC_135884.1, from coordinate 77,640,474 downwards.
ACAACCACCCCACCCTCAACTTCTCTCTCCCCCCTTCCCTCCCTCCCCCCCCCCACCTTAAACCAGCTTATATTTCACTCCTCTCCTAACTATACTCAGTTCTGTTGAAGGGTCATGAGGACTCGAAACGTCGACTCTTTTCTTCTCCGCCGATGCTGCCAGACCTGCTGAGTTTTTCCAGGTAATTCTGTTTTTGTTATAAAAGTAAGGATGTTATGCTTCATTTATACAGGGCACTGGTGAGGCTGCATCTCAAATACTGTGTGCAGTTTTGGTCTCCTTATTTAAGGAAGGATATAAACGCGTTGGGAGGACGGTTCAGAGGAGGTTTATTAGATTGATATTGAGTTCAACAATTTTAGATCATGAACTCTCTCCTCCATCCCCACCCCCTTTCCGATCCCCCTTTTTTCCAATAATTTATATAGATTTTTCTTTTCCCACCTATTTCCATTATTTTTAAATGCATTTCCATCCATTGTTTTATCTCTACCTTTTAACCTATTTCGATCCTTTCCCCCCACCCCACCCCCACGAGGGCTATCTGTACCTTGCTCGTCCTGCTTTCTACCCTTAATGTCACCTATTAGCACATTTCTTAGCTAATATCACCACCTTCAACACCTCTTTGTCCTTTTGTCTATGACATCTTTTGGCAATCTCCACCTATCACTGGCCCTCTATCCACCTCTACTTGTCCCACCCCCCTTAGACCAGCTTATATTTCACCTCTCTTCTATTTTTCCTTAGTTTTGTTGAAGAGTCATACGGACTGGAAACGTTAACTGTGTTCCTCTCCGCAGATGCTGTTAGACCTGCTGAGTTTTTCCAGGTATTTTTATTTTTGTTTTGGGTTTCCAGCATCCGCAGTTTTTTGCTTTTACTAGATTGATACCTGGAATGAGTGGGCTGTCTTATGAGGATAGATTGGGCAGGCTGGGCTTGCTTCCACTAGAGTTAAGAAGAGTGAGGGGTGACTTGATTGAAGACTATAAGATCCTGAATGGTCTTGACAAGGTGGACGTGGAAAGGGTTTTTTTTTCTTGTGGCTAAGTCCAGAACCATTTTAAAATCTGGGGTCGCCCTTGTAGGACAGAGATGAGGAGATTTTTTTTCCTCTCAGGGGGTTGTGCGACTTTGGAATTCTCTGCCTCAGAAGGCAGTGGAGGCGGGATCATTGAATATTTTAGAGCAGACATAGATGGGTTCTTGTTAGGCCAGGGAATCAAAGATTATCGGGGGTGGTTAGGAATGTGAAATTCGAAACACAAACAGATCAGCCATGATCTTATTGAATAGGTGGGCAGGTTCCAGGGGCTGAGCGGCCTACTCCTACTCCTGCTCCTATTTCATATGTTATAACTGCACTGGCTCATGCAAAGAATTAGCTTTGGATGGCTGGGCCCTATCAATTGGTCTATGCAGGGAATCCCAAATTACCTTCGCTGCTGGGGATGGTCTCCCTGCCCGAGAGGGGACTACGATTAGTTCCATTTTTTCTGCATATTGGAATGCGCCACATGCAGGGAGAAGGGCTTTCCTCAAGGCTGAGTCTTACAGAAAATTCTAAGGTATCATACAAGACTGACCAACATAGACTTTAATTCTGGGGATATATTACAAAAGAGAGGGCCATAGGGAATGTAACGGCTCTGGTAAGGTAACAGGGCATGATGGTAAAACAGTGGTTATCCAAAATGATAATCAAACTATTAAAGTTTATTCCTCACAGTAAATCAGGGTTGTTTACAAATTTCCAGAAATTGAGCATTTGACAGAAGGCGATGAGGCACCCTGTACTTCACAGGTGTTTGGCAATGACAGCCCTTAGAAAGAAAATACAATAAATCAGGGACTGGATGGTGGAAAGCTTAGTGATCATGATGCACAGGACAGGGCTATCACATCCAAAAGGTCAAGTGCCTAAAGTGCGATGAATGTTCCAGGAGCATCCAGTGAATGGAGGAGTGTGGCTATTGTAGCACGTGCAGGAAAAGCTACTGGCTAGTATAAATATTGATTAAATATTTAATTAGATGGACAAGAAGCAAAGTCCATGGATGGGCAGAATAACGTAAAAGAATGGAAAACAAGAAAGCACAGTTCGAGTTCTAATAGTGCATCTGAGAGTGACTATTGTGTTACAAAACTGGAGAAAGAGTCTCTAACCATGTGAGAGGGAAAGATCCTACAGTATTAGTCCCGAGAGACATCCAAGTGCAAATAGAAGCTGCAGCTTAATGAAAGGAGGGTATATAGAACAGTCTTGAGATAGGACTAGAACTTCATGACCATGAAGCTTAAACGAATAAGAGAGGCAGGATAAAAATAATTAGATGGAAGAAATTTAGAAATTTTGGGCCAGAGCTTCCGAGAAGTGGCAATCACAGACAGGTTGCACTTCGCTCCTGTACTAAAATGCAGCTGCAACTTTCGCTGCCAACATTCTGACTCGAGCTTCTTCAGAAAAGTGCAGAGCAGCTGGTTCCCAGGGCCTTCAGTTGATTGCAGCCGAAGTCGGAGGAAAGGAGTTGAAAATATTAACTCTTTTTCTTTCCACAAATGCTGTCAGACCTGCTGAGTTTTTCCAGCATTTTCTGTTTTTATTTTGGATTTCCAGCATCCACAGTATTTTGCTTTAATGATACTGCTGTAAATCTGGTAAGTTTAAAGCCACTTTGAGAAGCCAGGGAGAAAGTAAGTGTGTAAGGTAAGGTTGGGATTGGGGGGGGGGGGGGGGGGGTCAGGTGATCACTGGGGTTTGGGTGGGCTGGGGAGGGGTCATGTGGTCAGTCTTACACAGCATTTGCTCGGAAACAACCTGCTCACTGACGCTCCGTTTGGGTTCCACCAGGGCCTCTCAGCTCCTGACCTCATTCCAGACTTAATACGAACATGGACAAAAGAACTGAACTCCAGAGGTGAGGTGAGAGTGACTGCCCTTGACATCAAGACCGCATGTGACTGAGTGTAGTCTCAAGGAGCCCTAGCAAAACTGGAGTCAATGTGAATCAGGGCGAAAACTCTCCACTGGTTGCAGTCATACCTAGTACAAAGGAAGATGGCTGTGGTTGTTGGATGTGGTTGTCATCTCAGCTCCAGGACATCACTGTTGGAGTTCCTCAGGGTAGTGTCCTTGGCCCAACCATCTTCAGCTGCTTCATTAAGAACCTTCCCTCCATCATTAGGTCAGAAGTGGGGATGTTCGCTGATGATTGCACAATGCTCATGACTCCTCAGATACTGAAGCAGTTCATGTCCAAATGCAGCAAGACCTGGGCAATATCCAGGCTTGGGCTGACAAGTGGCAAGTAACATTCATGCCAAACAAGTGCCAGGCAATGACGATCGCCAACAAATCCAATCATCTCCCTGAGACATTCAATGTCATTACCATCACTGAATCCCCCACTATCAACATCCTGGGGTCACCATTACCAGGAACTGAGCTGGACTAGCCATATAAATATTGCGGTTACAAAAGCAGGTCAGAGGCTGGGAATTCTGCGGAGAGTAACTCACCTCTTGCCTCCCCAAAGCCTGTCCACCATTTGCAAGGCACAAGTCAGAAGCGTGACGAAATACTCTCCACTTGCCTGGATGAGTGTGGCTCCAAAAACACTCAAAAAACTCAACACCATCCAGGACAAAGCAGCCCACTTGATTTTCACCCCATCCACCAACTCCAACATCCACTCTCTCAACCACCAATGCACTGTGGCAATAGCGTGTACCATATATAAGATGCACAGCAGCAACTCGCCATGCCTCTTTCAACATCACCTTCCAAACCTGCGACCTCTACCACCTAGAAGGGCAAGGGCAGCAAACACATGGGAACATGGATCGTTTCTCTGATCCAATATTTCCCTCAGTAGCAGTAACCAGCTGACTGCAGCAGGGAATCCAACAGAAGGCCAATACTATACCACCCACTTATATTACCATTCGAGGTGAATTTCTACCCCAGTAACTCAAAGAACATGATTAATGCAGTAAGGAACAGTATGTCGCATGTGTTAATTACCTGAAATCTTTGGGGTACAATGCCATCTGTAGTGGTGAGAATTAGCTGCTTTGAACTGGAGCTTTCAGGCGCTGTCAGAACAAATTTTCCTTGGGCCGTGTTGTCTCCACCATCCAATATTACCTTTCCTGCACCTCTGCCATCCGGAGTGGCCAAGATAAACTCTTTGGAGGATACAGCTGTGTCTAAGGCTGTCACTATCTGTATTTTCTGCCCTGTTTGTTGATCAGTTACAATCTGCAAAAAATAAAGTTGCCAATTTTTAAAAAATCATGAGCATGAATGATTCAGTTTTTATGCCACATATGAGTTCTACTACTGGACCTACTACCAGGAACTTTTAAGTTGTGCAATATTTTTCAGCTAATTTTGCTGGATATTGTTACATTTTTAGGGTTAATGTTGGATGTTCTACTTAGGTTTAATACCATTAAGCACACCCAATATGGGAACTTGCATCCCATAGGAACTGAATGAGCCTTTACTTAGGCCCAGAGCATGCTTATTATTGTACAATATGCTACCACATGATGCTCCTCATCTACTCTAGATAATTGACATACACTGATTCAGACCAAGGCTCAAGCTATTGACTAACAGTTTATTTACCATCAATCGGGTAAATGAATAGTACAAAATACAAAAAATTATTTATAGTTGTTACAAACTTACTCTACTCACATATCTGGCCTAGATTTCCATCTCAATGAAAACCACTGCCCCTTGACAACCTTATATATTGATCTGTGCCAGATAACTTGAATGATCTGTTTAAAGCCTGTGTATATGTATTCAAAAGAAGAGCTACTGTGGCTCACATAACCATTCAAACAATGTTCCAAAAAGACAGACAGGATGTTATCCCTTAAACTGACTAGCTGTTGAAACAATCCAATTGTCACTTGCCTGCAGCAGCAGTTTGCATGTAGTGCTGCTGGCCAGCAACTGCAGAATTACTAATTACATAAGCATATCCCATTGACCCCCGTACAGGTAATATGTCTGGGTTCAGGCACCATCCCTGACCTCTTGGTAACACTGATGACGTTGTCAGTGGTGCTTCCAACTCTCGCCCTGGTCTAAAGAATTTCATTAATTCTGCTTCCAATTTCTGCCCCTCCTCTACTCTACGTGATCCATCTCTGACTCGCCCTTCTTGGACTTTACCTTCTGTTAGATGGGCAATTTTTAAAAATTTGGAACATAGGCATTCATACATTGCCAATCCCTAATTGCCTTTGAGAAGATGGTGGTGAGCTTCTTCTTGAACCATTGCAATCATGTGGCGAAGGAACTCTCAGAGTGCTATTAGGTCAGGAATTGCCAGATTTTGACTCAGTGACAGTAAAGGAATGGCCATATCTTTCCAAGACAGAATGTGTGCAGCTTTGAGGGAAACTTGCAAGTAGCGGTGCACCCATGCTTCTGCTTCCCTTGTCCTTCTAGGTGGTAGAGATGGTGGGTTTGGAAAGGGCTGTTGAAGGAGCCTTGGCGAGTTATTGCAATGAATCTTGTAGATGATAAACAGTATAGCTATAATGTGCCAGTGGTGGAGGGGGTGAATGTTTAAGGTGGTGGATAGGCAGCCAAGAAACTGCTTTGTCCTGGATGGTGTCGAACATCTTAACTTTTGTTGGAGCTGCAGTCATCCAGACAAGTGAAGAGTGTTCCATCACACTATGTCTTGTGCCTTGTAGGTGGTATGTAGACTTTGGGGGAGTCAGGAGGAAAGTTACTTGCCACAGAATTCCCAACCTCTGATCTGTTCTTGTAGCCATGGCATTAGTGATGTGCTTGGATTGAGAATCCCCTTCTTCCCATGTTGGAACACTGTGCTGGCTGGGTCCTCTCCACTCTTGATGCCAACCTGTCCTTTCTCGTCTACCTAGATTTTCATGCTTCCTTTTCACCTGCCTGTCTCCCACCCCTTCAGTTATTAACACATTCTTTGTGTCCCATACAACCCTCTCCCTCCAAAATCCTTGAACTTGCAGGCACATCAGGCTGAATTAACCTGCAGGTCTCGTGGATTTGGTTGCCAGCTTGGTGAGTTGGTGACAGCACATCGTGAAGCTGGCCCCAACATGCCAACTTCTGCACTTAACTCCAGCCTGTTAATCTGCATGTGATTGAGAGGTGCATTCACAATTAACATCTTTTAATCACCCAGTTAGTGATATTTCAATACACTTTTCAGTTTAGTGTCAGGTCCACAAGGTTTCCTGAAACTCATCATTGATGCCAAGCTGAGTATATAATGGCAATTGACAGGGCTGAATCACTGTCAAACAAATATGCCAATAAATACTCAGTACTCTCGGCTACTTTCTCACTGGTTTGTGACAAAGGGTTTAACTGAAAGGTTACTTTCTACATTTTGGGGGTTTGCACTATCACATCAGGAATGCTGTCACTTATGCTGCCTTAGATTGGACCTTAGCTGACTATTACTTTTGTTATGGACAGGGAGAGAGATGGTAGAATAACTTTTTCCCCCTCGGGTGTCTGCAACATGATGTGTGTTTAGAGCGAGTGTTTTACCTGTTTAGTGTTGTGACATGGTGCAGGTCAGATTTGTTTTCTCGTTTCTTTGGAGATGATTGAAAGTTGGAAATTTCTGGATTTCCAGCCAAGGTTATGGCCAAGTTTCTGTAAAGGCAAATCTTCACAGGTGAAAAGAAATGAGCCCCCCTTGCACTGCCTGAGTTGGCTATCTTTAGTTCCACCGGCTGGAGGAATGGTCCCTCTTTCCTGATGGTTTCAAGACAGATCTGGTTTCAGCCTGGTTCTTGCGGTAATAAGATTCATTATCTGTGGCTAGTTTTGGTCACATAATCAATACTTCTATTATCCACCCAGAATGATTCTGAAGTCCAAAGCCATTGCTACACAACAGGGAAATGGATGGTTTATTTACACCTACTTTTGAGGAACTGGTTTCTGCACAGCTCTCTTTGTTAAGCTTCAAACTTGGAGACATGAAATCTGGACTTGAGTTTTGTGTACATGCCCAGTCAATAAGAGGGGTAAATTTATAAGTGGTTTCACATTGTGAATGTCTATTCAAGGGAGGGCATTCCACCCATGGTCATTTAAATTTTAAGAAGTTTCCAGAAGCATATTCAGGCATGGTCTCTTAAGGAGAGTCATACAGGCTCGAAACGTTAACTCTGTTTCTCTCTCCACAGATGCTGCCAGACCTGCTGAGTTTTTCCAGCATTTTCTTTTTTTATTTTATTTCAGGCATGAGTCATTCCTTGTCTGCCTGGAAATCACAAAAGATCACCTGACTGTTGGTGGCTATCCTTGGGCAGCATTTTGACCACATTTTAAAGTTAATTTCAAAGGGTCCACATTGACTGAAGTCTGCATCTTGAAGGTTAGGAATATGATATTCTTACTGGGCATGACACTACCCCAAAGGGACTGGTAACTTTTGAAAAAGAAATGAATTTCCCAAACATCCAATGGAAATAACAATCGGACAAGATTTAATTTTAAAGACTTCTACTGTAACAAACAAACAAATTAAAATCAACGTAGATCATACATTGCTTAACAGGTAACTAAAACATTGAACTAAAGAAAAGGTACTTCTGCATTAATTATCTAACGCAATTGAGCTACGTCTTATAACCCTTTCACTGCACACTGCATTCCTGGCAGATGTTTAGCATTACAAGAGAGAGTCCAAAGTTACTATCAGCTCTCCAGCAGGCTCATTTCTCCCTGTCACTCTAGGTCAAAACTTCCAGTGTCCTATGAAAGTCGTTCCACTCAGCCCGAGTTTTCCAGATCTGACTTCCACCAGCAAGTCCCACCTAGGCGATTCCTTGTTCCTTAAATCTCCAAAAGACCCGTCAGTTCTGTCCCCTTCCTTCCAAACAGAAAACCAACTCTCAAGCATCCTGCTTGCTTGTTAAACAAAACAGTTCTTTCTGCTCTTCACAGCAGAAGCTGCTCTGTCCTTCTTCCTGTGTCTCAGAAAGCAGCTGTCCCTTTACTGTGAATTAATGTGGAAAGATGTGAAAATTGGCACTTGATTTCAATAGGTTTCTGTTTGACTTCACCCGCATGCCAACCAGTCCACATAGGCATGCCTCCAAGCTGAGGAGCTTCCAGAATTCCTTATTTTACCTTAAGTAAACCTTAAGGTTATGCCTTAGGCATTTAATACATAACCATCTTGTAAAGTCCAGCTTTCCTAACACCTCCTCGTTAAAAAAGGAGGAAGCATTACTCTAATAACATTTTTGCTTCTGGATCCTTTCAGGGTTCTGCTGCAGACAAATCCCTGTTGACCCCACCCCCAAATGCATAAGACGGGTCACTGGTGGCTTATTTATGTCAACTTTGGCACCGATGATGTCAGTCAGAATGAGTGGGCACTCAGCTCTGACTCTCTGGCTGGTTTCCCACAATTGCAGGACACAAGCAACTGCTCACACGTGACAATCTGGGCCCATCAAAACAACCAGGGGTCTTTGTCAACTGAAGGGTTTTCACTCCATCGACGTGCAGCTGGTGTCCAACCGTAAAAAAGATCTTTTTGCAGGTGTGTGGCAGATTCCCAGGCAGCTGCTATGATGCTTTCAGCCCATGGCAGTCCAAGATCCCAGATGTCATTGGACCTGGAAGCAGACTTAAGGCGTGGCTGCTAGAGAAAGCAGAAAAACAAAATGCTGGAGAAACTCAGCAGGTCTGGTAACTTGGGCTGGGCTTTATAGCAGGTTTGCAGGTGGGACAGCCTGTAAAATACCACGGTGCCCACCATCGCCTTTGCCCCACTGCAGTTTTACTAGCAGAGGGGGAGGCATCAGGAGGCCTGCCTACCTGTGGGCCAATTGAGGGCCTTAAGTAGCCAATTAAAGGAAATTTGTTGCTTGTGGGATTTAACTAGCGGCAGGAGAGGCCCACATCAAATCATCCAGCCCAGCAGCTATCACTGCATAGGTTGATGGTGGGCAAGGAGCAGGGATCTCCTCAACGGGCTTCTGGGCCCATTAGGGGACCCCTCCTGTTAGATCTTTCCCTCCTCCCCGGTTCTCCTCCCCCACCCTCGCTACCATATCCTTCCCCATCCATCCCCACCAATTTAGCTTTAACCCTGGCTCCATGGCTTCTCATGGTTGGGGACTGGATGCAGTCTCTTCTCTTCTTGTTTGTCCTAGAGGCGAAGATGACCATGTTTATCATCTGGAGGTGTTTGGTAGAGTTCCATTCGGTACTTAGGTGACTGCTAAGGCTGATCTATACCCAGAAGGTTCGGCTACAAATAGGACAGGATACTGCTGACAAGTGAGTTTTTGGGCGAGTTGCTGGCTCAGGATTTCCTTGCCTTACATTTTCTCTCTGTCTCTGATATGTGCTTGCTTTCAAAGGAGGCTGCACCGTTTTTTATTTCGTTGCGCCAGGGGCAGCAATCCTGCGCGAACTTCTTCCAGGAATCGATGCTGATATCAAAACTCCTAAGTGTGGCCTTCAGAGTGTCCTTGTAATGCTTCTTTTGACTGCCATGAGAGTGCATCCCAAACTCACTCTTCATAAAAGATTCACTTTGGTAAGTGAGTGTCAGGCATTCTGGCTACATTATCAGTCCAACTCAGTTGTGACTGTCTCAATATGGTGCAGGTGCTTGATACACCAGCTTGGCGAGCACCTCGGTGTCTGGTATCTTGTCTTGCCATCTGACCATCAGAAGCTTCCAAAGGCAGCTCAAGTGAAAGTGGTTCAGCTTCTTGGCTGGTACACAGAGCAAGTCTTGCATGCATAGAGCAGAATGGACAAAACTTTTACTCTTTTGGCTTTCAGTTTGTTAGGCAGGCTTTCTCCTCTTCGTTCCCAGACTTATGGTTGAAGTCTGCTGATGGCTACACTTATTTTTATTCTTTCACAGGATGTGGGTGCCACTGGCTTGTTGTCCATCCCTAATTGTCCTCGAACTGAGTGGCTTGCTAGGCCATTTGAGAGGGCAGTTAAGAGTCAACCACATTGCTGTGGATCTGGAGTCTCATGTAGGCCAGAATTGGTTAAGGATGGCAGATTACCTTCCCTAAAGGACACTAGTGAACCAGGTGGGATTTTACAACAATCGATGATAGTTACATGGTCACCATTACTGAGACTAGCTTTCAATTCCAGATTTTATTAAATTAATTTAAATTCTACCAGCTGCTGTGGTACGTGCTTTGGCAAATTCTAGTGCCACTCCCTGCCTTCTCCCCATAGCCCTGCAAATTTTTCCTTTTCAGATAATGATCCAATTCCCTTTTGAAAGCCTCAGTTGATCCGGCCTCCACACACTCTGGGGCAGTGCATTCCAGATCCCAACCAGTGAAAAAGTTTTTCTTCATAGCATCATTGCTTCTTTTGCCAATTACCCAAAATCTTTGCCCTCACATTCTTGATCCTTCCGCCAATGGAAACAGTTTCTCCCTATCTATTCCGTCTAGACCCCTCATGATGTTGAACACCTCTATCAAATTTCCTCTCAACCTTCTCTTCTCCAAGGAGAACAGTCTCAACTTCTCCAATCTTTCTATGTAACTGAAGTTCCTTATCCCTGGGACTATTCTCATCAATCTTTTCTGCACTCTAATGCCTTCACATCCTTCCTAAAGTATGACGCCCAAAGCTGGGCACAATACTCCAGTTGAGGCTGAACCAGTGTTTTATACAAGTTTAACATAACTTCCTTGCTGTTGTACTCTATGCCCCTATTAATAAAGCCTTGGATATAAGGATACAAGGAGGCAACAAAAAGATATAGGTAGGTTAAGTGAGTGGGCAAAGATCTGGCAATATAATGTGGGACAATGTGAAATTGTCCATTTTGGCAGGAAAAAGAGAAGCATATTATCTAAGTGGTGAGAGATTGTAGAGCTCTGAGATGCAGAGGGATCTGGGTGTCCTAGTGCATGAATCACAAAAGGCTACTATGCAGGTCCAGCAATAACTAGGAAAGCTAATAGAATGTCACCATTTATTGTGAGGGGAATTGAATATAAAAGTAGGGAGGTTATGTTTCAGTTGTACAGGGCACTGGTGAGACCACAGCTGAAGTACTGTGTACAATATTGGTCACATTATTTAAGGAAGGAATTAAATGCATTGGAAGCAGTTCAGAGAAGGTTTACAGACTAGTACCTGGAATGAGCGGGTTGTCTTATGAGGAAAGGTTGGACAGACTAGGCTTGTATCCACCGGAGTTTAGAAGAGTAAGAGGAGACTTGATTGGTTAAGATCCTGAGGGGTCTTCACAGGATGAATATGGAGAAGATGTTTTCTCTTATGGGAGAATCTAGAACTCTTTAAAAAATAAAGGGTTGCCCATTTAAAACGGGGATGACGGGAAATTTTTTCTCTAAGGGTCGTGAGCCTTTGGAACTCTTCCTGAAAAGGCGGTGGAAGCAGAGTCTTTAAATATTTTTAAGGCAGTGGTGGATAGATTCTTGGTCATCAAGGGGGGTGATAGGTCGCTAGGTGTAGGTGGGATGCAGATTTGAGGTTACCATCAGATCAACCATGATCTTATTAAATGGTGGAGCAGGCTCAAGGGGCTGAATAGCCTACTCCTGCTCCTTGTTCATCTGTTTGTATGTTTTATTAATCACTCTCTTAACCTGTCTTGCCATTTTTAAATAATTTATGCACACATACACCAAGGTCCCTCTGCTCCTGCACCCCCTTTATAATTGTATCCTATATTTTATATTGTCTTTCTGCGTTCTTCAACCAAAATGAATCAATTCACACTTCTCTATGTTAAATTTCATCTGCCACTTACCCACCTATTCCACCAGTCTGTCTGTGTCCTTTTGAAGTTCTACAGTATCCGCTTCACAGTTCATAATACTTGCAAGTTATGTAACATCTGTAACCTTTGAAATTTTGTCCTATACACTAAGGTCATTAATATAGATCAGGAAGAGCATGGAGTCCTAATACTGACTCCTAGGGTCTTCCACTTTACAGCTTCCTCCAGTCCAAAAAAAACCGATCACTCTTCGTTTCCTGTCACTCAGCCAATTTCGTATCCATGTTGCCACTTTCCCTTTCATTCCATGAGCTCTAATTTCGCTCACGAATCTGTTGCATCACTTTATCAAAATCCTTTTGGAAGTCCATGTACGCAATATAACAGCATTACCCTCATCAACCTTCTCTGCTACCTCCTCAAAAACTCCAGCAAGTTAATTAAACACAATTTTCCCTTAACAAATCCATGCTGGCTTTCCTTAATTAACAGGCAAGTGATTATTAATTTTCTCTTGAATTATCGTTTCTAGAAGCTTCCCCTAATTAACAGGCAAGTGATTATTAATTTTCTCCCGAATTATCGTTTATAGAAGCTTCCCCTAATTAACAGGCAAGTGATTATTAATTTTCTCCCGAATTATCGTTTCTAGAAGCTTCCCCAGCACATAGGTTAAACTGATTTACTGGCCTTATCCAAACACTCTTTTCTGAAGGAGAAATGTAACCTTTGCAATTCTCCAATCCTCTTGCACCATGCCTGAGTCTCAGGAAGATTAGAAAATTATGCTCAGTAGTCTGAAACCTTCACTCTCACTTCCCTCAGTATACTTGGGTGCATCTCATCCAGTCCTGGTACCTTATCAACTTTTAAGTACAGGCAGCCCATCCAAAGCTCCTCATTATCAACTTTAAAACATTCAAGTGTCTGATTTACTTCCCCTGTCACCATGACCAGTACAGCAGCATCTTCCTTAAGAAAGACAGGAGCAAAATATTCATTTAATACCTAAGCCATGCTGCTTGCCTCTATGTGCAAAACCCCTTTTTGGTCCCTCATTGGCCCTACTCCTCTTCTTACCACCCTTTAACTATTTATATGCCTATAGAAGGCTTTTAGATTCCCTTCTATGTTAGCTGCCAGTCTCTTCTCATACTCCATATTTGCTTCTCTTATTTGCTTTCTCACTTCTCTTCTGAACCTTTTATATTCAGACTGGTTCTCAGTTGTATTATCCACCTGGCATCTGTCATAAGCAAGCTTTTTCTGCTTCATCTTAATCTCTATCTCTTTCATCATCCAGGGAGCTCTGGATTTCTTAGTCTTACCTATTCTCTTCGTGGGAATAAACCTTGACTGTACTTGAACTCTCTTACTGAAAGGGAGCCCATTCTTCAGTTGTAATTTTGCCTGCTAATCTTTGATTCCAATTTATCTGGGTCAGATCTATTCTTACTCCAGTTTTGGGCTATTGCCTGTTAATTATTCAGGCTCGGGATTGCTCCTTGTCCTCTTCCATAACCAACCTAAACCTTGAGATACAATGATCACTGTTACCTAAATGTTCGCCGCACTGACACTTGATCTACTTGACCCACCTCATTCCCAGGAACCAGGTCCAGCAGTGCCTCCTATGTCATTGGACTGGACACATACTGCTGTAGAAAATTTTCCTGAACACACTCTAGGAACCCTTGCCCCTCTCCCCCTTTTACACAACTCCTATCCGAGTCTACATTCAGTTATTAAAGTTCTCAGTATAACGATGGAGCGGGGCATCACGCCGACGGGGCGACTGATCACATGGAACTTATTCGCATTTCAGTTTGATTGTTAAACACATTTCCAAACGAGGAACTCACTCTTCAAACATCAACACTGTTAACTTAGTTACCCAGAAAGAGAGCCATTGTTGTTCACACATTATGGCACACATCTGAATACCACTGCACCATGGAATATGCTGCCACATACCTGGATCCTTTGAGGGGAGGATACAGGAGAGTCTGTGGAGATTAACTGGATTTTCTGAGGAGGACTGGTCATCACCGGTGATCCTGGCAGTGTGGCCTGAACCACAGTACTAGTGACTTGAGCATGGACTTGTGTAGCCTAGAATACAATAATTCAAAATAAATGCGTTAAAGCTTTCAGGACTCTGGGGTCATTTTTATAAAAAAATGTACCATATGGTTTGAAAGCATGCAATGAAACCTATTTCCAAATCCTCGTTGGAGGGAATCAAATGTCATTCATTACTAATGCAATGCTGACTCAATTCACAGAGGAATTTCAATTTCCAAAGGAATGGGCAATTTAACTTTGGAGATTGAAACATTGGAGTACTGATAGTATCCCTGCAGAAAGCCCACCAAACACAAGGGTAGTATCCCGACAGAAAGTCCACTAAACACTGACATAGTATCCCTACAGAAACCCCGCCATAGGCAGGGATAGTATCCCTACAGAAACCCTGCCATAGACAGGGATAGTATCCCTACAGAAACTCCGCCATAGACAGGGATAGTATCCCCACAGAAACCCCACCATGGACAGGGATAGTATCCCTACAGAAACCCCACCATAGACAGGGATAGTATCCCTACAGAAACACCACCAAACACAGGGATAGTATCCCTACAGAAACACCACCAAACACAGAGATAATGTCCCTACAGAAAACCCGACAAACTCAAGGATAGTGTCCCCACAGAAAGCCCACCAAACACAGGGACAGTATCCCTACAGAAACCCCACCAAACACACAAAACTATATTTTTCATAATAGAATTGTGGGATATTGTAAGGTAGGCTTATGTGGGTGGCTGATTTAATTGAATTAGAGTCTGATAGACTGCAAGGTGGAAATCACCAAATGTGTTAGGTATAAAAAGGGTATTTAAAATGTTAATGAGTGAGCTAGAGTATAAGAGTCAGTAGATAAGGTGAGTTAAATTTGCATTATAAGTGGGGGATTGTTTGATTTTCAAAGGGATGGTAGGGTGTTTACAACTAACAAGATAAATAGGGCAAGGTTATTACGTTTATTTTTCCCAAAAGGAAAACACCATAAGGATGACATGAAAGATTGTTATATTATTGGAAAAGTAAATTTCCAAAGACATGTAGAACAATGGGATCTTACACATTAAAAAGAGAGAAACATATATGAAGAAGGATGGAAGGCTATGTGGGTGTGGCCGTGTAAAATTTTGAAAGGTATACCATGTGACACAGACTTGGAAGAAGCCCTAGCCACTCTGAAGAAGTGCTGCTCCAGTAACTAAAATTGTGTTAAAGGCCTTTGGAATTCCACTTTCGAGTGGGTGTCTTAGTAACCTTGCTGGAATGCCTATTTAAATTTAAAATCTATTTTGGACTGTTGCCTTGAAGGGGGGTGTGTAGTTGGTAGTCAGGTTAAATAGAATTTTTGGGGTTTGTTATAATATCAAGTAGCTGTAATCTTATGTATGTTTAAACTCGTTCTTTTGTTAATAAATGTTTAAATTTAATTTTTAAAAGCACTAAAGGTGTTAGTGGACTCATTGCTTCTGAATTCAGTGCACAAATCTTGTGATAAATACAAATTGTAAAACCATTGTGATAGTGTGGCCAAGTTTTCCTTATGGATTTGGTTCTGCCTGGTACATATGACCTGCAAATCATAACAAAATTGGGGGCTCTTTTCTGGATTTTTAAAATTTCTTCATTGGCTTGGAGTTGGTGAACCTTCAGGCTACGAGTACGAGAAGAGCACTGAACTCAGGAGTTGATGTTGAGAGATTTTAAAGTGGTGAGACTGCAGATATAGCTTTATCCCTAGCTAAGCTTTTCTGGAGTAGACGATATAACTGATTGGTTTCCAAAAAGTAACTAAGGTTAAGTTAATAGAATTGGTGAATAAGTTGCAGTTGTAGGGGCAAAGAAAGCAGACATAATTGAAGTAATATTACAACATTTGAAATTGGAACGGAAACCTGAAGCTAATGAGTCACTTGAATTCAGTTGCAAATGAAAGCACTTGAGTTGGAGACAAAAGCAAAGGAACAGGAAAAAGAGAGCATTTCAAAGGGAAATTGTAATGAGAAAAGTTGATCTTCAGAGGGAGAAATTAGCAATGGAGAAAAGAGAAAAGGAAAGGGGAAGAGATATCAGCTTTAAAAAACTGGAGGATAAAAAAGAGGTCTCAGATGCTGAGGAAGGTTCTGATGTAGATTTCTTTCAATTTAAAAACCAGTGGGGAGTTTGTGCAGGCACTTTGAAGTCTGAGGGAAGGGATGTAAAGGCATTCTTTATTTTGTTTGAGAAGATAGCTAAGCAGATGAAATAGCCATAATAAGAAATCTGGACATTGCTTTTGCAGTCTAGGTCGGTAGGTAGAGCTCATGAGGTAAATGCATCGCTGTCAGAAAAGGTATCAGTGGATGATTATGAGGCAGTAAGAAAGGCTATTTTGAATGCATATAAGTTAGTTCCTGAGGCGTACAGGCAGAAATTTAGGGATATAAGGAAACAGCCTGGTCAGACTTATATTAAGTTTGAGAGAGTAAAACAAAGTAATTTTGACCAGTGGATACAGACATTAAAAGGTAGAGACAGCATATGCAGCTCTTAGAGAGGTAATTCTTTTGGAAGAATTTAAAGATTCAATTCCTTTGGTAGTGAGAACTCATATGAAGGAACAGAGGGTTAAAAAGGCAAGGCAAGCAGCAGAGATAGCTGATGATTATGAGTTAGTTGACAGATCTAAACCATTTCTTGGTCACCCAGAGAAGGATAGGAAGTGGGAAGGTGAAAGGAAGATAGTTAGTCAAAGAAGAGAAGGAGCAGTTGGAAATTTTCAGGAAGTTTCTCTTCAGACCAAAAAGGAAGCTGCTGAGGGTAGAAGCGACACTCGAAAACTGAGATGTTTTCATTGTAATAAGGCAGGACACACAAAGTCAATGGCCAAGATTTTCCCGTCGGCGATTTGGGGGCGGGGCCCGCTCGCCGACGAGAAAATGACGCGGGATGACGTCGGGAGGAACCCCTGACGTCATCCCGGTCCCTTTAAATTTTCAGGAAGGTGGGCGGACAGTGAAATCAGCTGTCCACCCGCCGACCTGTCAATGGCCAATTAAGGCCATTGACAGGCTAATTAAGATTGTTAAAGACCCTGCCCGTCCAACCTTAAGGTTGGCGGGCAGGCCAGGAGCCTCAGCGGGCTCCTGATTATACATGAAACTTCATCCACTGGCGGGATGAGGTTTCATGTCCACTTTTAAAAAGTTTCATAAAGTTTATGTTTCTTATTAACATGTCCCATTTCGTGTGACATTGTCACATGAGGGGGAAATGTTAATAATTTTAATACTTTTCTACTTTTGGAGTTTTTTTTAACCTGTCAGTAATCTTCCTGAGACAGCACTTGGTCTCAGGGAGCAGTGCGCTCTTTTGTGCACATGCGCGAAAGAGCGCACTTTGACAGTTGGGGAATCCCTTCCCCTGCGCACAGGAAGCACATAGCGCTTCCTGTCAGCAGGCCGCTGGGCGGGCCTTAGTTGGCCCACCCACTCAAAATGGCGGCGGGCCCCGTTTCAGCGGCAGAGTTCGGCTGTCTGGCCACTGCCAAGCCAGTGGGGCCCGCCCACCCACCAAGGGCAAAATTCTGCCCAATGTGTTGGAGGTTACAGGGAAAACCCATTTCAGTAATTGGAACACAGAAAAGTTCTGGAAATAAGAGCACTGTGGGTTCTGAGATCCAGAATCAGGAAAAACCAGTGGTTTATGTACAGATGAAGCAGGAAGAATCGGTGAAAGGTAAAGAAGGGGGAATGTGTTCACGACTTAGCCAAGGGAATGCTGATGGGCAGGTTACAGAAACGTTTAAAGATTTTGTATGTGAAGGGAAAGTCTTTCCATGTGTACAGGATGGAGCAGGCAAGGATGTTAACATTTTAAGGGATAAAGGGGCTAGTCAATCCTTAATGTTATGGGGTAGTGCTATTTGTTGTCCAGAGGGAGAGAGTGGTAATAAGTCAAATTCATGGAGATGCTCAACCTATTCCATTGTTGAAGGTAAATTTAAAAGGCAAGTTGAAAACAGTTGAGGTGATTGTTGCAGTAGCGGAAAGATTGCCTAAAATAAATTAAATCCCTGCAATGGGCAATGATACAGCTGGGTCACAGATGTTGGTGATGCTTACTGTAGTCGAGCAGTCTGTGGAGGTGCATTCAACAGAGGTATTGCAGGAAGAACATCCTGGAATGTTTCCAGGTTGTGTAGTAACAAGATCACAAACTCATAGGTTGAAACAGGAAGAGGAGGAATTTAAAAGGCAGGGAAAGGATGTTGATATTTAATTAGCTGGGTCTGTTTTTGAAAAGATTGTACAGGAAGAGAAGGTTGAAGAGAATGCAGTGGAAGTATTTAGTTCCATTAAATTGGTAGAGTTACAGCAGAAGGATTCACAAATAAAGAAGTTATATCAGATAGCTTATTCGGAAGCAGAGGCAGAACGTTATTACCTTAAGGGTAATGTGTTAATGAGGAAGTTGTGGCCGACACATGTTTCAGCCGATAAGAAATAGAAGGTAGGACATCAAATTGTTACACCATCTGGATACAGAAATGAGATATTGAGAGTAGCTCATGACATTCCAATAGGGGAACATTTAGGAATTGGGAAAACATAGGCAAAGATACAAAAACATTTTTATCGGCCTGGATTGCATAAAAATGCAGCTAAATTCTGTAGAACATGTCACACATGTCGGGTGACAGAGAAACCTCAAGCAGTAATTAAACAGGCACCTTTAATTCTGATTCAAGCATTTGAGAAACCTTTTACCAGGGTCCTGACTGATTGTGTAGGGCCCCTCCTTAAGACTAAAAGTGGATATCAGTACATGCTGACAATTATGGATATGTCTACAAAGTTTCCAGAAGTGATGCCTTTACAAAATATTCCAGCAAAGAGAATTATGGAAGAGTTGACTAAATGTTTTACAAAATATGGCCAGTGAAAGAAATACAATCGAATCAGGGTTCAAATTTCATGTCACAGCTGTTTAATGAAGTAATGAGCAGCCTGGGCATAAAGCAGTTTAAGTCATCAGCTTATCATCCTGAACCATAAGGTGCTTTAGAGAGATGGCATCAAACTTTGAAAACACTGATGAGGGCTTATAGCCAAGACTATCCACAGAATTGGGGTCAGGGAATTCCATTCTTGCTATTTGCTATTAGGGATGCTCCTCATGAATCCACAGGATTTAGTCCTTTTGAATTAGACTATGGTCATGAGGTAAGGGGACCACTTAAATTGATTCAGGAGAAATTAGTGGATCAGAATTCGGAAACTATTCTCTTGGATTATGTGACAAACTCCAGAGAAAGATTGAACAGGGCATGTGGGTTAGCTAAAGAACATTTAAAGATATCACAGCAGGTGATGAACGCAAAGACAGATAAGAGGGCCAGAGCTCATAATTTTGTTGCTCGGGAAAAAGTGTTAGTTTTGTTACCAGTGTTGGGGGAACCACTGAAGGCAAGGTTTAGTGGGCCTTACAGGATTGAGGAGAAACCAAGTGAAGTAAATTATTTAATAAATACTCCAGATAGAAGAAAGAAGCAGAAAGCGTGTCATGTAAATATGCTTAAAAGGTACTTTGACAGGGAAGATAACCAAAAGGAGGTATTAGTGATGGTAGATAAAGAGAAAGAAATTGATATTCCTCTAATCAAATTGGCTAATGACAGGGGAACTTAAAAAGCTAAATGTAATACTGAGTTACCTTCCAGACAAATGTCAAAAAGTGATTTGGAGAAGCTATTGCAGTCACACAAAGCTATTTGTGGGAATAAGCTGGGGAGGACAAATTTAGCTACACATGATGGAGGTGTCGGTGATTTAGTATCAATAAGGCAACATCCTTATAGACCAAATCCAGTAAAATTATCGCAAGTACAGAAAGAAATCAAATTCATGCTTCAAAATTACATCATTGAGTATGGTTGCAGTAACTGGAGTTCGCCTATTGTAGTGGTACCGAAACTGGATGGAACACAAAGACCGTTTGTGGATTATCGAAAAGTAAATGCAGTGACAAAAGTGGATTCAAATCATATTCCATGGTTGGAAGATTGTTTTGAGAAAGTGGGACATCAAAGTTTATTACAAAGATCAACTTGCTGAGAGGACATTGACAAGTACTGTTATCAGAGAGAGCAAAAGAGATATCAGCTTTTATGAAACAAGATGAACTATAGGTTATGTCATTTGGTATGAAGAATGCACCAGCAACATTTTAAAGACTGACAAACAAAGTAATTGCAGGACTGAACAATTGTGCTGTTTATATCGATGATTGGTTAGTTTTCAGTCAAACGTTGGAGGAGCGTTTACAAAGAACTGTTTGATCGACTGCAAGAAGCTAATCTGGTGGCTAACTTGGCTAAGAGTGAATTTGCAAAATTGCAAGTTACATATCTAGGCCATAACATTGAACATGGTAAGGTGGCTCAGAGGGATGTGAAAGTAAAAGCCATTGTGAATTTCCCAGTGCCTACAACAAAACAAGAAGTTTTGAGATTTCTGGGCAATGAGTGGATTTTACCTGAAGTTTGTATCAAATTTTAGCAGTGTGGTTGCTCCATTGACTGAACTACTAAAAAAGAACAAGAAGTTTCAATGGACACTGGAGTGTCAGAAGATATTTGACAGTTTGAAAACTGTATTGACTATGACACCAGTTTTGGCAACACCTAATTATGTCAAACAGTTTAAGTTGGCGATTGATGCAAGTGATGTAGGTACTGGTGCTGTATTGTTACAAGATGAAGAAACTGGAATTCAGAAGCTGATAGGATATTTTTCGTGAAAGCTGGATGCACATCAGAGGAGATATTCAACCATTGGAAAGGGGACTCTAGGTCTGATGTTAGCATTACAGCATTTTAAGGTTTATGTTGCAGACTATTCGTCAGAGATAATTGTTTATACAGACCATAATCCGTTAAAATTTCTGGACAAATTTTGAGACCTAAGTGTTCAGATGGAGTTTATTACTGCAACGATTTAATTTATGTGGCTGGACAAGAAAATCTAATTGTAGATGCATCGTCGAGAGTTTAAAACTCAAAACAAAATTGGACATTTAAAATCTGGACATTGGGCTAAAATGACCTCTGTTGATACGAAGGATTTGGATATATTGTTATGTTAATGCATGCACCTGGTAACATAATAGTTTGTGTATAAGTAGTGTAAGCTGGCTTGAGAAAATGAACTGTCTTTTAAAATTATGACTTCATTTTTTCCATGAGGATGGAGGTGTCATGAAACTATCATACTTTTCATAATAGTATTGTGGGATATTGTAAGGTAGGCGTATGTGGGTAAAAGCAAAAAACTGCGGATGCTGGAAATCCAGAACACATACAAAAATATCTGGAAAAACTCAGCAGGTCTGGTAGCATCTGTGGAGAGGAGCACAGTTAACGTTTTGAGTCCGCATGACTCTTCAACAGAACTAAGGAAAAATAGAAAAGGTGTGAAATATAAGCTGGTTTAAGGGGTGGGGGGGGGGAGGTGGAACAACAAGAGCTGGATAGAGGGCCAGTGATAGGTGGAGATAACCAAAAGATGTCACAGACGAAAGGACAAAGAGGTGTTGAAGGTGGTGATATTATCTAAAGGAATGTGCTATTTAAGGGTAGAAAGCAGGACGAGCAAGGTACAGATAGCCCTAGTGGGGTGGGATGAAGGAATCGAAAAAGGCTAAAAGGTAGAGATAAAACAATGGATGGAAACACATTTAAAAATAATGGAAATAGGTGGGAAAAGAAAAATCTATACAAATTATTGGAAAAAACAAAAAGATGGGGGAAAATCGTAAGGGGGTGGGGATGGAGGAGAGAGTTCATGATCTAATATTGTTGAACTCAATATTCAGTCCGGAAGGCTGTAAAGTGCCTAGTCGGAAGATGAGGTGCTGTTCCTCCAGTTTGCGTTGAGTTTCACTGCAACAATGCAGCAAGCCAAGGACGGACATGTGGGCATGAAAGCGGGGTGGAGTGTTGTAATGGCAAGCGACAGGGAGGTCTGGGTAATGCTTGCGGACAGACCGAAGGTGTTCTGCAAAGCGGTCACCCGGTCTGCGTTTGGTCTCTCCAATGTAGAGGAAACCGCATTGGGAGCAACGAATGCAGTAGACTAAGTTGAGGGAAGTGCAAGTGAAATGCTGCTTCACTCGAAAGGAGTGTTTGGGCCCTTGGACGGTGAGGAGAGGGGAAGTAAAGGGGCAGGTGTTGCATCTTCTGCGGTTGCATGGGAAGGTGCCGTGGGAGAGGGTTGAGGTGTAGGGGGTGATGGAGGAGTGGACCAGGGTGTCACGGAGGGAACGATCCCTACGGAATGCCGCCGGGGGGGGTGAAGGGAAGATGTGTTTGGTGGTGGCATCATGCTGGAGTTGGCGGAAATGGCGGAGGATGATCCTTTGAATGCGGAGGCTGGTAGGGTGATAAGTGAGGACAAGGGGGACCCTCTCATGGTTCTGGGAGGGAGAGGAAGGTGTGAGGGCGGATGCGCGGGAGATAGGCCGCACACAGTTCAGGGCCCTGTCAACCACCGTGGGTGGAAAACCTCGGTTAAGGAAGAAGGAGGACATGTCAGAGGAACTCTTTTTGAAAGTGGTATCATCAGAACAGATGTGACGGAGGCAAAAGAACTGAGAGAATGGGATGGAGTCCTTACAGGAAGCGGGGTGTGAGGAGCTGTAGTCGAGGTAGCTGTGGGAGTCAGTAGGCTTGTAATGGATATTGGTGGACAGTCTATCATCAGAAATTGAGACAGAGAGGTCAAGGAAGGGAAGGGAAGTGTCAGAGATGGACCATGTGAAAATGATGGAGGGGTGGAAATTGGAAGCAAAATTAATAAATTTTTCCAGGTCCAGACGAGAGCATGAAGCAGCACCGAAGTAATCATCGATGTACCGGAGAAAGAGTTGTGGGAGGGGGCCGGAGTAGGACTGGAACAAGGAATGTTCCACACACCCCATAAAGAGACAGGCATAGTTTGGGCCCATGTGGGTACCCATAGCCACACCTTTTATTTGGAGGAAGTGAGAGGAGTTTAAGGAGAAATTGCTCAGTGTGAGAACAAGTTCAGCCAGATGGAGGAGAGTAGTGGTGGATGGGGATTGTTCGGGCCTCTGTTCGAGGAAGAAGCGGAGAGCCATCAGACCATCCTGGTGGGGGATGGAGGTGTAGAGGGATTGGACGTCCATGGTGAAGAGGAGGCGGTTGGA
This sequence comes from Cetorhinus maximus, assembly GCF_964194155.1. Taxonomy (NCBI): domain Eukaryota; kingdom Metazoa; phylum Chordata; class Chondrichthyes; order Lamniformes; family Cetorhinidae; genus Cetorhinus; species Cetorhinus maximus. The sequence goes on along the minus strand of NC_135884.1, from coordinate 77,617,402 downwards.
GCCAGGGAACTGGAAATTGTTGATATGATGTAGGGTGTCAGAGGAATCACGGATGTAGGTGGGAAGGAACTGGACAAGGGGAGAGAGAATGGAGTCAAGATAGCAAGTTCCGTGTTCCGTGGGGTAGGAACAGGCTGACATGATCGGCCTGCCGGGACAGTCCTGTTTGTGGATTTTGGGTAGGAGGTAGAAGCGGGCCGTCCGAGGTTGGGAGACTATCAGGTTGGAAGCTGTGGAAGGAAGATCTCCAGACGAGATGAGGTCAGCAACAGTCCTGGAAACAATGGCTTGATGTTCAGTGGTGGGGTCATGGTCCAGGGAGAGGTAGGAGGAAGTGTCTGCGAGCTGACACTCAGCCTCTGCGAAGTAGAGGTCAGTGCGCCAGACAACAACAGCACCACCCTTGTCAGCGGGTTTGATGACAATGTCAGGGTTGGACCTGAGAGAACGGAGTGCAGCAAGTTCAGAGAAAGACAGGTTAGAATGGATGAGAGGAGCAGAGAAATTGAGATGATTAATGTCACGCCGACAGTTCTCAATGAAAAGATCGAGAGAAGGTAAGAATCCCGAGGGAGGGGTCCAGGTGGAGGGAGAATATTGGAGGTGGGTAAAAGGATCCGTTGAACGGGGAGAGGTCTCCTGCCCAAAGAAGTGAGCATGGAGACGAAGGCGGCGGAAGAAGAGTTCAGCATCGTGCCGAGCCCGAAATTCATTGAGATGAGGGCGTAAGGGTATGAAACTAAGTCCTTTGCTGAGCACTGAACGTTCAGCGTCGGAGAGGGGAAGGTCAGGGGGTATGGTGAATACAAGGCCGGGGCTGGGATTGGAAGACGGGATGGGGACACAGGGACAGGCAGGGGTAGAGGGTCCTGGATGGTTGGTGTTGATGAGTTGTTGGACCTTACGTTCCTTTGCACCTGAAAGAAAGAGACAAAGTTTCTTGTTGAGGCGTCAGATGAGACGAAGAATAAAATGAAACTGGGGGCACGCACAGCTTTGAAAAAGGGTGCGGCGGTGCTGCTGGAGGGAGAGGTCGAGTGTGTTCATATGGCGGCGCATGGCACTGAGTGTGGATCTCAGAATGCGACGAGAACAGCAGTCCGAGGAGCGTTGTATGTCCTGGAGATACCTGTAATCCTGGGCGGGTTCGAAACATGAGGGATGGAACTTCAGTTGAATTCCACGTGGGGTAAGTCAGAGACGGAGACAGTCACTGAGGAAGGAAATATGGCTGTGAAAGCGGGTTTTAGTAAACACCTTGTCAAACACCAGGAGAGAAGTGGAAAGCAATGAAGGTGAACAAGGCAAAAGAGAGATACGAAAATCCTGACAGAGAGAAGAGCAAAGCTTCTTCAAGGTAGGCATTCCTTGAAGAGAAGTGGCAGTCAATTAAACACTAAGATAAAAGCAAAAAACTGCGGATGCTGGAAATCCAAAACAAAAACAAAAAATACCTGGAAAAACTCAGCAGGTCTGGCAGCATCTGTGGAGAGGAGCACAGTTAACGTTTTGAGTCCGCATGACTCTTCAACAGAACTAAGGAAAACTAGAAAGGGGGTGAAATATAAGCTGGTTTAAGGGTGGGGGGGGTGGGACAAGAAGAGCTGGATAGAGGGCCAGTGATAGGTGGAGATTGCCAAAAGATGTCACAGACAAAACGACAAAGAGGTGTTGAAGGTGGCGATATTATCTAAAGGAATGTGCTAATTAAGGGTAGAACGCAGGACGAGCAAGGTACAGATAGCCCTTATGTGGGTGGCTGATTTAATTGAATTAGAGTCAGATAAACTGCAAGGTGGAAATCATCAAATGTGTTAGGTATAAAAAGGGTATTTGAAATGTTAATGAGTGAGCTAGAATATTAGAGTCAGTAGATAAGGTGTGAATGAAATTTGCATTATAAGATAAGTGGGGGATTGTTTGATTTTCAAAGGGATGGTAGGGTGCTTACAACTAACAAGATAAATAGGGCAAGGTTATTACGTTTATTTTTCCCAAAAGGAAAACACCATAAGGATGACATGAAAGATTGTTATATTATGGGAAAAGTAAATTTCCATAGACAAGTAGAACAATGGGATCTTACACATTAAAAAGCGAGAAACATATATAAAGAAGGATGGAAGGCTATGTGGTTGTGGCCGTGTAAAATTTTGAAAGGTATACCATGTGACACAGACTTGGAAGAAGCCCTAGCCACTCTGAAGAAGTGCTGCCCCAGTAACTAAAATTGTGTTAAAGGCTTTTGGAATTCCACTTTTGAGTGGGTGTCTTGGTAACCTTGCTGGATTGCCTATTTAAATTTAAAATCTATTTTGGACTGTTGCCTTGAAGGAGGGTGTGTAGTTCATAGTCAGGTTAAATAGAATTTTTGGGATTTGTTACATCAAGTAACTGTAATCTTATGTATGTTTAAACTCATTCTTTTGTTAATAAATTTTCAAATTTAATTTTTAAAAACACTAAAGGTGTTGGTTAACTCATTACTTCTGAATTCAGTGCACAAATCTTCTTATAATAAATTCAAATTGCAAAACTGTTGTGAAAGCGTGGCCATGTTTCACTTGTGGATTTGGTCTGCCTGGCGCACATCACCTGCCACATGACAACAACAGGGTTAGTATCCCTATAGCAACCCTGCAATAGACAGCAATAGTATTTCTACAGAAACCCCAACAAACACAGGGATAGTATCTCTACAGAAACCCAACCATAGGCAGAGGTTGGTATCCCTACAGAAACCCCACCATAGACAGAGGGTGCATCTTTTATTCTTTCAAAGAATGCAGGCAGCATTTATTGCCCATCCCTAATTGCCCTTGAGAAGGGGGTGTTGATTCGCCTTCTTGAATCACTGCAATCCATGTGACATAGATACACTCACACTGTTGTCAGGCAGGGAAGTCTATGATTTTGTCCGAACAACTGCGAAAGATTCAGCGAATCATAAAATGATTACAGCACAGAATGGAAGGAATGGCACAATAGTTTCAAGTCAGGATGGTGTGAGACTTAATGGGGAATCTGTTCCCATGCACGTACTGCCCTTTCTCTTCTAGGCGGTAAAGGTCACTGGTTCAGTCAATTCTGTAGATGAAGCTGTGGCGACCTGCCCGAGTGGTGGGGGAACTAGATATTTAAAATGGTGGATGGAGTGCTGATCATGCTGCTTTGTCCTGGATAGTGAGATTCTTGAGTGTTGTTGGAGCCGCATTCATACATGCAAGTCGGGAGAATTCCAATACATGCCTGACTTAAGAGTCATATAGCGGCACAGAAGTAGGTGATTTGGCCTATCAAAGTCGTGCCAGCTCTCTGTACAGCAATCCAATCAGTCCACTCTCTATTCCCATTGCCCTAAACATGTATTTCCCTCAAGTGCCCATCCAATTTCCTTTTGAAATCACTGGTCGTTTCCACTTCCACCAACCTTGTAGGCAGCATGTTCCAGCTCATTACCACTCACTGCATATAAAAATTCTTCCTCGCATCCCCGCTGCATAATTTAGCCAAAATCTTCGATCTATGTTCCCAGGCCTCGTAGGATTAGTTAACAGGAGCAGCTTTTCCTTGTCTACCTTATCTAAGCCTGTCTTAATCTTATACATCTCTATCAAATCTCCCCGCAATCTCCTTTGCTCCGAAGAGAACAATCCTAAATGCTCCAACCTAAAGTTGTAGCTAAAATCCACCATCCCTGGAACCATTCTGGTAAACCTCCTCTGCACCCTCTGATGGACTCTCACATCCTTCCTAAAGCTTTTAGGAAATAGAAGGTGAGTTACTGCTGCAGAATACCCAGAATCTGACCTGCTCTTGGAGTCTCAGTATTTATGTGGCTCTTCCAATTAGGTTTCTGGTCAATGGCGACCCCAAGGATATTGATGACAGGGTTTTCAGTGATGGTAATCTAATTGAATGTCAAGAGGAGGTGGTTAGATTCTCTCTTGTTGGAAATGGTCATTCTCTGGCACTTGTGTGGCGCAAATGTTACTACCTTCTTATCAGCCTAAGGTTGAACGTTGTCCAGGTCTTCCTGCATGTGGGTGCAGACTGCTTCAGAATTTGAGGAGGTGTGAATGTTGCTGAACATTGTCCAATCATCAACAAACATCTCCAATTCTGACCTTATGATGGAAGGAAGGTCATTGATGAAGCAGCTGAAGATGGTTGGGCCGAGGACACTACTCTGAGGAACTCCTGCATTGATGACTGGCCTCCAATAACCATAGGCATCTTCCTTTGTGCTCAGTATGACTCCAACTAGAGGAGAGGTTTCCCACTGATTCCCACTGACTTCAATTTTACTACGGCTCCCTAATGCTACACTCGGTCAAATGCTTAACATCAAGGACAGTCACGCTCACCTCATCTCTAGAATTCAGCTCTTCTTTCCATGTTTGGACCAAGGCTGTAATGAGGTGAGGAGCCGAGTGCCCCTGACAGTGAACAAGTTATTGTAAGTGGTGTTTGATAACATAGTCAATGACACCTTCCATCACTTTGCTGATGACTAAGAGTAGACTGATGGGCTGGTAGTTGGCCAGATTGGAGTTGTCCTGCTTTTTGTGGAAAGGACATCTTGGGAAATTTTCCACATTGTCAAGTACCATTGTTGTAGCTGTACTGGAGCAGCTTGGCTAGAGGCACAGTTAGTTCTGGAGCACATGTCTTCAGCACTACAACCAGGGTGTTGTCAGGCCCATAGCCTTTGCTGCAGCCAGTGGTCTCAGCCAGTTCCTTAAATCATGTTCAGCCATTTCAGAGGACAGTTAAGAGTCAATCATTTCACTGTGAATCCGGAGTCGCATGTAGGCCAGGCCGGATAAAGACAGCAGATTTCCTTCCCTAAAGGATATTAATGCAGCAAACAGGTTATTACAGCAGTCTGGCAGTTTCATGGTCACCAAGACCAATGAATTCATTTCAGCCTTATTTATTCATGGATTAAATTGTCCAGCTGCCATGGTGGGATTTGAATTAATGTCTCTGGATCATTCATCCAGGCCTCTGTTACTACCCCAGGAACATAATCACATGCTACTTTAGTCCAAACAGAACCTTCAGTAAACAGCAGGAATACTATCCCAACAGAAATTCCACCATACACAGGTAATATTGCATCAGCAGAAACCCCAGCATCATTGGTGGTATTATAACAGCAAGTTCAGCATACACAGGTGATATAATTCCAAAAGAAACAACAGTATACATAACTGACTCCATCCAAATATAAAATTCAGCATACTCTGGGAAACTCTTTCGAGTTATCAACAGTCACAGATTGCAACTCGTTCGAGTACAATCACAGTTCTTGGTTTCCGGGAGTGGGACATGAACCCACAACCTTCTGATTCAAAGGCGAGGGTGCTATGAACTGAGCCACAGCTGACACCTCGACATACTCTGGGAAACTCTTTCGAGTTACCAACAGTCACAGATTGCAACTTCTTTCGAGTACAATCACAGTTCTTGGTTTTCCAGGAGTGGGACATAAACCCACAACCCTCTGATTCAAAGGCGAGAGTGCTATGAACTGAGCCACAGCTGACACCTCGACATACTCTGGGAAACTCTTTCGAGTTATCAACAGTCACAGATTGCAACTCTTTCGAGTACAATCACAGTTCTTGGTTTCCGGGAGTAGGACATGAACCCACAACCCTCTGATTCAAAGGCGAGGGTGCTATGAACTGAGCCACAGCTGACACCTCAACATACTCTGGGAAACCTGCACCAACACACATTCCTGCTTAAATAGGTGGTAATGTCCAGTCTGTGATAAACAAGCTACACAGTTAGTTAATTAGATGGCTAGCTACATCTGGTTACCAACTCAGCAGGGCCTGGCTCATATCTTTGAAATTCCAGTTAATTTTTGCTCATGTACAAAGTAGCACGGAAGCCAGCCCGACGGAGGACAACTTCAACAGAGTAATGAACTCGGGAATTTGGTAGGTGAGGGAATTAGGTGCAGGAAGAGAAGAGGTGAAGTCTGGTATTTTACAGGACGAGTAGTGGTCTCAGAGAAGAAGTGATAGCCAGCAAGATCTGAAAACTGAAACCAAGGGGATTAATTAGGTTCTGATGGAAGGGCATCAATCTGAAATGTTAACGCTGTATCGCTTCACAGATGCTACCTGACTTGCTGAGTATTTCCAGCATTTTCTGTTTTTGTTTCAGATTTCCAGATTCTGCAGTATTTTGCTTTTGCATTAATTAGACAAGCAGCTTAAGTGGTTGATTGGTGAATTTTAAGATTCCTTTTCTCTCTAATCTAGGGTAGCAGTTTAAGCAAGTACCAGAGAAATATTAGCATTGTATTAAATGTATCAACTAAAAATAATCATATGATGCTTTCTAAACCTGAATCCTAATTAGTTAAATTAAATAAAAGAAAGATGGCAGGGTAGGTGATGTGTTGCAGCTGGAGTATGTGGGAAATCCTGGACACTAGTATGATCCACAGCAACGACATCTGCAGTGGGAGTCAGCAGCTTGCAGAAATTAGGCCTAGAGTCAATGAGATAAAGTCAAAGCTTTGGACATTGTGATGCACCGGTGGGGAGAAAGGTACTCAGACCTTGTTCTAGGAGGTACTCAGGTTAGGTACAACAAATTTAGTCCATAGTCAGGGATAGGAGGGTGTTACTACAAGTGAGGCAGCTATAGGGAACAAAACATAGCACTGGAGGAGCCTTAGTCCCTGCCTGTGCCCAACAGGTTTGCGGTTTTTGCAGCCTGTGTGGACAAGAACAGGGACTGCAGGGTGGATGAGCAAACTGACCACAGCAATGTGGTACAGGACACCATTCAAGAGTGGGATGGGGGAATAAAAAGGAATGTAGTTGTAGTGCTACAGGACAATACAGTTACCAAAATAGACACTGTTCTCTGTAGCTGAGAGTGCGAGTCCAGGAGGTTGTGTTGCCTGTCCGCTGAATGGGTTAAGGACATCTCCTGGGGGCTGGAGAGGAAGCTGGAGTGCGAGTTGTTGTACCAGCTACCAATCACAGAATCACACAGTGCAGAAGAGGCCCTTCGGCCCATCGAGTCTGCACCGACACGTGAGAAACACCTGACCTACCTACCTAATCCCATTTACCAGCGCTTGGCCCATAGCCTTGAATGTTATGACATGACAAGTGCTCAACCAGGTACTTTTTAAAGGATGTGAGGCAACCCACCTCCACCACCCTCCCAGGAAGTGCATTCCAAACCGTCACCACCCTCTGGGTAAAAAGGTTTTTCCTCACATCCCCCCTAAACCTCCTGCCCCTCACCTTGAACTTGTGTCCCCTCGTTGACTGACCCTTCAACTAAGGGGAACAGCTGCTCCCTATCCACCATGTCAATGCCCCTCATAATCTTGTACACCTCGATCAGGTCGCCCCTCAGTCTTCTCTGCTCCAACGAAAACAACCCAAGTCTATCCAACCTCTCTTCATAACTTAAATGTTTCACCCCAGGCAACATCCTGGTGAATCTCCTCTGCACCCCCTCCAGTGCAATCACATCCTTCCTATAATGTGGCGACCAGAACTGCACACAGTACTCCAGCTGTGGCCTCACTAAGGTTCTATACAACCCCAACATGATCTCCCTACTTTTGTAATCTATGCCTCGATTGATAAAGGCAAGTGTCCCATATGCCTTTTTCACTGCCCCACTAACATGCCCCTTCCCCTTCAGAGATCTATTGACACACACGCCAAGATCCCTTTGTTGCTCGGAACTTCCTAGTGTTGAATACTTCCTTGTCAAATTACTCCTTCAAAAGTGTATCACCTCACTTTTCAGGGTTATATTCCATCTGCCACTTATCTGCCCATTTGACCATCTTGTCTATATCTTCCTGTAGCCCAAGACACTCAACCTCACTGTTAACCACCTGGCCAATCTTTGTGTCATCCGCAAACTTACTAATCCTACCCCCCAACATAGTCATCTATGTCGTTTATATAAATGACAAATAATAGGGGACCCAGCACAGATCTCTGTGGTACGCCACTGGACACTGACTTCCAGTCACTAAAGCAGCCTTCTGTCATCACCCTCTGTCTCCTACAACTAAGCCAATTTTGAATCCACCTTATCAAATTACCCTGTATCCCATGTGCATTTGCCTTCTTTATAAGTCTCCCATGTGGGACCTTGTCAAAGGCTTTGCTGAAATCCATATAAACTACATCAATTGCACTACCCTCATCTACACACCTGGTCACCTCCTCAAAAAATTCCATCAAATTTGTTAGGCATGACCTCCCTCTGATAAAGCTATGCTGACTATCCCTGATCAAATCTTGCCTCTCCAAGTGGCATAGGTAGAACTAAGAAAGAGGTTCTGCAAAGGTGTGTGAGCAGCTAGTGACTACATTAAAAAGCAGAATCACAAAGGTAACAATCTCTGGATTATTTTCTGAGCCACGAGCAAATTTACATAGGGTAAATAAGATCAGAGTGAATTGCATGGCTCAAGGATTGATGTGGGAGGAAGCACTGAAGCAGTCCCTAGTCCAAATGCAGCAAGAACTGGATAGTAACCAGACTTGGGCTGACAAATGGCAAGTAACATTCACACCACACAAGTGCCAATCAATGACCGTCTCCAACAAGGAGGAATCTAACCATCACCCCTTGACATTCAATAGCATTACCATCACTGAATCCCCCCACTATCAACATCCTGGGGGTTACCATTGACTAGAAACTGAACTAGTCATAAAAATGGTGTGGCTACAAGAACAGGTCAGATGCTAGGAATTGTGTGATGAGTAACTCACCTTCTGACTCCCCAAAGCCTGTCCTCAATCTACAAGGCACAAGTCAGGAGTGTATTGGAATACTCCCCACTTGCCTGGATGAGTGCAGCTCCCACAACATTCAAGAAGCTTGACACCATCCAGGACAAAGCAGCCCGCTTGGCTGGCACACCATCCACAAACATTACTGTTCTTAGAATTTAGCATTTATAGTAGAAATCTAGCCCTAGGGAACGTATAGTTAATAAGGAGTCAATAAGCAGTTATTAGATTTAAATTAATCTATTAAATAGTTCTAGAAATGGCAGTTGCTGGGGTGAAGTGCTTCACCTGTGGGATGTGGGAAATCTGTGACGCTTCAAGTGTCCCGGATAACGACATCTACAGGAAGTGTACCCAATTGCAACTCCTCACAGACCGCATGGATTGGTTAGAGCAGCAGTTGGATGCACTCAGGAGCATTTAGGTGGCGGAAAGTGTCATTAACAGGAGTTTTGCAGACGTGGTCACACCCAAGGTACAGACAGATAGATGGGTGACCGCTAGAATGAGCAGGCAGTCAGTGCAGAAATCCCCTGTGGCTATCCCCTTCTCTAACAGGTATACCGTTTTGGATACTGTTGTGGGGGATGGCCTATTAGGGGAAAACAACAGCTGTAGCCAGAGCAGCAGCACCAAGGCTGGCTCTGTTGGTCAGCAGGGAGGGAGTCAAAGCACAGAAGAGCAATCGTCATAGAGGACTCTATAGTCAGGGGCTCAGATAGGCACTTCTGTGGTCGTGAAAGAGACACCAGGATGGTATGTTGCCTCCCTAGTGCCAGGGTCCAGGATGTCGCTGATCAGGTATGGGACATTCTGAAGGGGATGGGAGAACAGCCAGAGGTTGTGGTACACAATGGTACTAACGACATAGGCAGGAAGAGTGACGAGGTCCTGCAGTGAGAGTTCAGGGAGTTAGGCAGAAAGTTAAAAAACAGGACCTCTAGGGTTGTAATCTCAGGATTACTCCCTGTGCCACGTGCCAGTGAGGCTAGAAATAGGAAGATAGTGCAGCTAAACACGTGGCTGAACAGTTGGAGTAGGAGGGAGGGTTTCCGATATCTGGATCATTAGGATCTCTTCAGGGGCAGGTGGGACCTGTACAAGGACGGGTTGCATCTAAACTGGAGGGGCACCAATATCCTGGCTGCGAGGTTTGCTAGTGTCACTCGGGAGGGTTTAAACTAGTATGGCAGGGGGGTGGGAACCAGAGCAATAGGTCAGCAGGTGAAATAAATGACTGGGAACTAGTGACTATGACCAGTAGGACTAAGAGGAAGAGCAGGCAGGGAGAAATTACTGAACACAGTGGGACTGGGGGTCTGAAATGCATTTGTTGGGGGTTTACTATAGGCCTCCCAATTGCCGGCGGGAGATTGAGGAACAGTTAAGTAGGCAGATTTTGGAAAGATGTAAAAGCAATAGGGTTGTTGTGGTGGGTGATTTTAACTTTCCCTATATTGACTGGGAATCACTTAGTGCTAGGGGTTTGGATGGTGCAGAATTTATAAGGTGCATCCAGGAGGGCTTCCTGAGACAATATGTAGATAGTCCAACTAGGGAAGGGGCAATACTGGACCTGGTATTAGGGAATGAACCCGGCCAGGTGGTCGAAGTTTCAGTAGGGGAGCATTTCGGGAAAAGTGGCCATAATTCAGTAAGTTTCAAGGCACTGGTGGATAAGGATAACAGGAGTCCTCAGATTATGGTGCTTAATTGGGGGAAAGCTAATTATAACAATATTAGGCAGGAACTGAGGAATCCAGACTGGAAGCGGATGTTTGAGGGCAAATCAACAACTGATATGTGGGGGGCTTTCAAATGTCAGTTGATAAGAATTCAGGACCGGCATGTTCCTGCTGGGATGAAGGATAAGTATGGCAAGTTTCAGGAACCTTGGATAACAAAGGATATTGTGAGATAAGTCAAAAAGTAAAGGGAAGCATTGGTAAGGGCTAGAAGGCTGGGAACAGATGAAGCCCGTGGAGAATATAAAGAAAGTAGGAAAAAACTTAAGCAAGGAGTCAGGAGGGCTAAAAGGGGTCATGAAAAGTCATTGGCAACCAGGATTAAGGAAAAACCCAAGAGCTTTTATACATATGTAAAAAGCAAGAGGGTAGCCAGGGAAAGGGTAGGCCCACTCAGGGACAGAGGTGAGAATCTGTGTGTGGAGCCAGAAGAAATGGGAGAGATACTAAATGAGTACTTCTCATCAGTATTCACCAAAGAGAAGGACTTAGCGGTCGATTTGTCTAGGGAAGTGTGTGTAGATAGCCTGGATCATGTTGAGATCAAAAATGAGGTGTTAGGCGTCTTGAAGAATATTAAGGTGGATAAGTCCCCAGGGTCAGATGGGATCAACCCCAGAGTACTGAGGGAGGCAAGGGAAGAGATTGCTCGGGCCTTGACAGAAATCTTTGTATCCTCACTGGCTACGGGTGAGGTCCCAGGAGACTGAAGAATGGCTAATGTTGTTCCATTGTTTAAGAACGGTAGCAGGGATAATCCAGGAAATTACAGGCCAGTGAGCCTTACATCAGTGGTAGGGAAATTATTGGAGAAGATTCTTCGTGACAGGATTTACTACCATTTGGAAGCAAATGGGCGTATTAGTGAGAGGCAGCGTGGTTTTGTGAAGGGGAGGTCGTGTCTCACTAACTTGATCGAGTTTTTCGAGGAAGTGACAAAGTTGATCGACGATGGAAGGGCAGTGGATGTTATCTATATGGATTTCAGTAAGGCCTTTGACAAGGTCCCTCATGGCAGATTGGTACAGAAGGTAAAGTCGCACAGGATCAGAGGTGAGCTGGCGAGATGGATATAGAATTGGCTTGGTCATAGAAGACAGAGGGTAGCAGTGGAAGGGTGCTTTTCTGAATGGAGAGCTGTGACTAGTGGTGTTCCGCAGGGATCAGTAATGGGACCTTTGCTGTTTGTAGTATGCATAAATGATTTGGAGGAAAATGTAACTGGGCTAATTAGTAAGTTTGCAGATGACACTAAGGTTGGAGGAGTTGCAGATAGTGAAGAGGATTGTCAAAGAATACAACAGGATATAGATCGGTTGGAGACTCGGGCGGAGAAATGGCAGATGGAGTTTAATCCGGACAAATGCGAGGTAATGCATTTTGGAAGGTCTAATACGGGTAGGAATTATACAGTAAATGGCAGAACACTTCAGTGCATCGACAGGCAGAGGGATCTGGGTGTACAGGTCCACAGGTCACTGAAAGTGGCAACGCAGGTGGATAAGGTAGTCAGGAAGGCATATGGCATGCTTGTCTTCATCGGCAGGGGTATTGAGTATAAAAGCTGGGAAGTCATGCTGCAGCTGTATAGAACCTTGGTTCGGCCACACTTGGAATATTGCATGCAATTCTGGTCGCCACATTATCAGAAGAATATGGAGGCATTGGAAAGGGTGCAGAGGACGTTTACCAGGATGCTGCCTGGTAATTAGCCATGAGGAGAGGTTGGAGAAACTCGGATTGTTCTCACTAGAGCGATGGAGATTGAGGGGTGACTTGATAGAAGTTTACAAAATTATGAGTGGCATGGACAAAGTGGATAGTCAGAAGCTTTTTCTCAGGGTGGAAGAGTCAATTACCAGGGGGCATAGATTTAAGGTGAGAGGAGAAAACTTTAGAGGAGATGTGTGGGGCAAGTTTTTTTATACAGAAGGTAGTGAGTGTCTGGAATTCACTGCCAGAGGAGGTGGTGGAAGCAGGTATGATAGTGGTGTTTAAGAGGCAGCTTGACAAATACATGAATAGGATGGGAATAGAGGGATACGGACCCCGGAAATGCAAAATGTTTTAGTTTGATGGGCAATATGATCAGCGTGGGCTTGGAGGGCCGAAGGGCCTATTCCTGTGCTGTACTTTTCGTTGTTCTTTATTCTATTCAGTCCCTCCACCATGTCACACAAGTGCCAGGCAATGACAATCTCCAACAAGAGAGAATCTAACCATCGCCCCTTGACGTTCAATGGCATTACCATCACAGAATCCACGACTATCAACATCCTGGGGGTTACCATTGACTGAACTGGACTAGCCATATAAATACCGTGGCTACAAGAGCAGGTCAGAGGCTAGGAATCCTACAACGAGTAGCTCACCTCCTGACTCCCCAAAGCCTGCCCACATTCTACAAGGCATAAGTCAGGATTGTGATGGAATACTCCCCACTTGCCTGGACGAGTACAGCTCCAACAACACTCAAGAAGTTTGACACCATCCAGGACAAAGCAGCCCGCTTGATTGGCACCCATGCACAAACATTCACGCTCTCCACCACCGACGGACAATGGCAGCAGTGTGTACCATCTACAAGATGCACTGCAGAAACTCACCAATACCCCTTAGACAGCACCTTCCAAACCCACGACCGCTACCATCTAGAAGGACAAGGACAACAGATAGATGGGAACACCGCCACCTGGAAGTTCCCCTCCCAGCCACTCACCACCCTGACTTGGAAATAATCTCCGTCCCTTCACTCTCGCTGGGTCAAAATCCTGGAACTCCCTCTCTAACAGCACTGTGGGTGTACCTACACCACATGGACTGCAGCAGTTCAAAAAGGCAGCTCACCATCAGCTTCTCAAGGGTAATTAGGGATGGGCAATAAATGCTGGGCTACCCAGCAATTCCCACTTCCCATGAATGAGTAAAAAAAATGTGTTTTGATTCATAGGGCACTAGCACCATTACTGGGGAAAGAGGGAGCTGGATCATTGGGACAGCTTTCACTTGAACTTCTCCAAGACCAGTGTCCTGGAAAATCGTTTAACTAGAACTTTACGAGAGGGCTTTAAAGTAATTTGTAGGGTGGCAGGGTTCACATGAGGGGGTTTTAGAAAGTTAATGAAGAAGGACAAGGCAATAGTGAGGGTAGCGATATGAGTAATAATAACCAGAATGAGCCAGGAAGGGACAGAGCATGCAAACATAAGTGCACCACCAAATAGGGTCAGAGTGAGGAAAAGTTATAAAAAGACAGAATCTGAATACACAGCATTTGCAAGAGAATGGGTGAATAGAAATTGAAATAATTGGGTACGATGTGATTGCCATTACAGAGACATGGTTGAAAAGTGACTGAGGCTGGGAACTTAATATTCAAGGGTAATTGACATTTCAGAAAGATAGGAAGAAGGGAAAAGGAATTTGGGTAGCTCTGTTAATTTTTAAAAATTCATTCATGGGATGTGGGCTCTGCTGGCTGGGCCAGCATTTATTGCCCATCCCTAGTTGCCCATGAGAAGGTGGTGGTGAGCTGCCTTCTTGAACCACTGCAATCTATGTGGTGTAAGTACACGCACAGTGCTGTTAGGAAGGGAGTTCCAGGATATTGACCCAATGACAGTGAAGTAACGGTGATATATTTCCAAGTCAGGGTGGTGTGTAACTTGGAGGGGAACTTCAAAGTGGTGGTGTTCCCATCTATCTGCTGCCCTTGTCCTTCCAGATGGTAGTGGGTCGTGGGTTTGGAAGGTGCTGTTGAAGGAGCCTTGGTGAATTCCTGTAGTGCATGTTGTAGATGGTACACACTGCTGCTACTGTGGGTCGGTGGTGGAGGGAGTGAATGCTTGTGGATGCGGTGCCAATCAAGCAGGCTGCTTTGTCCTGAACGGTGTCAAACTTCTTGAGTGCACTCCTCCAGGCAAGTGGGGAGTATTCTATCACGGTCCTGACGTGTGCCTTGTAGATAGTGAACAGGCTTTGGGAGTCAGGAGGTAAGTTACTCGGCACACGATTCCTGGCCTCTGGCCTGCTCTTGTAGCCACAGTTTTTATATGGCTAGTCCAGTTCAGTTTCTGGTCAATTGTAACCCCCAGGATGTTGATAGTGGGGGATTCAGTGATGGTAATGCCACAGAACATTAGGAAAGGTAGGGAAGGAAAAAAAGGAGCTGGGGTGCCAGTACTAATTAAGAAAGATACTGTAGTGTTGGAAAAAATGGATGTCCATGAGGAGGCGAGGGCAGAATCATTTGGTTGCAATTGAGAAGCAAGGAAGGTATGATCATGCTACTGGGTTATTGAAATAGTGAGAGAGAGATAGAGGAGCAAATCTGCAGGGAAATCACAAAGGAATGCAATAGCTATGATATTAAGTGACATTAATTACCCAAATATCAATTAGGAACTTTCAAGTAAAGGCAAACCAGGGGGAGGAACTTCCTTCACTAGTATGTTCTCTGCCAACAAAGAAAGAGGCATTGCTGCTTCTGGTGCCAGGGAATGAGGGGAGCCAAGTGATCCAACTTTGATAAGGGTGATCATTACATCATAAAGGTTTAGATTAGTACTGGAGAAAAGCAAGAACCAAATCTAACTTCAAAATTGGAGAGGGCTAATTTCAGTAGGATGAGAGGGGATCTAGCCAAGGCGAAATGAATCTAAAGACTGACAGAAAAATTCATAACTGAACAATATGTGATGTTTAAAGGAGGAGATCTTCCAGGTACATCCCAACAAGTGCGAAAGATAAAGCGATCAAAGTCAGGACTCCTTGCATGACAAAGGAGATAGAGAATATGATGAAACCAAAAAAAAGGGGGTGTATGATGGACGTCAGGTAAATTCTTCCAGCAAGAACTCGGATAATACGATAAACTTGGATGGAAGGTGAAGAGGAAAATAAGTCTGGCTAAGAGAGAATATGAGAACAGAATGGCAGTTAATATTAAAGGAAACCCATAAATCTTCTACCAGCATGCAAACAGTGAGTGGGCAGTAAGAGGAGGTTGGGTCCCATTCAGGACAAAGAGGGCGATAAATGCTTAGCAGCGTAGGCTAAATCTAGAATACTTATTTAGTACTTAGTATCGGTCTTTACTAACAAAGAGGATGCTGACAAAATATCGGTAGAAGCGGAGATGGTAGAGGTAATGAATGGAGTAGAAATTGATAGGCAGGATGTACTGAAAAGGCTGGCTCTGCTTAGAATGCATATGCCACTGGATCTGGATGGCTTGCATCCCAGGTTGCTAAACCAAGTGAGGGCATATATAATGAAAGGGCTCGTCATAATCTTCCTTGGATACATGGGAGGCGCCAGAGGATTGCAGAGTCGCAAACATAGCACCCTTATTCAAGAAAGGGTGTAAGGACATTACCGTTAACTACAGGCTGGACAGTTTAACATCAGTGGTAAGTAAGGTTTTAGAAACAATAATCATGAAAATAATCAACAGATATTTGGGGAGGTTTGAGTTAATTAAGGAGAGCCAGCACGGATTTGTAAAAGGCAAATCATGCTTGACTAATCTAATTGAATTTTTTGATGAAATTACAGAGCAGGTTAATGAAGGGAATGTAGTTGATGTTGTCTATATGGATCTTAAGAAAAATTTTGACAAAAGTACCATGTAAAGGGCTAATTAACATAATTGAGGCTCATGGTTTAGGGAGATCAGTGTCATCTTCGATAAAAAATTGGCTTAGGGGCAGAAAACAGTGAGTCACGGTAACTGGTTATTTTTCAGACTGGAGAGTGGTAGACAGTAATGTTCCCCAAGGGTCAGTGCTAGGATCACTGCATCCTTTATATATATTAAATGACTTAAACTTTGGAACACAGAGTGAGATTTCAAAATTTACCAATGTTACCAAGCTTGGAGGCAAGATAAAATAGTGAGGGTGATACTAATTGGCTAGCAGAATGGGCAGACATGTGGCAGATGAAATTTAATACAGAGAAGTGTGAAGTGTTGCATTTTGGCAAAAAGGGAGGGAGAGCAATATAGGCTTAATAGTACATTTCTAAAGAGTTTGCAGGACAGAGAGACCTCAGGGTTGATGTGCATAGATCTCTGAAGGTGGCAGGACATACTGGGATTGTAATTAGCAGAGCATACGAGCTTCAGAGAGGCATCACGTAAACAAGCTGGGATGTTATGCTGAACTTTCATAAAACTCTGATTAGGCCACAACTAGAGTATTGAGTCATGTTCCGGTCAACACGCTTCATGAAAGGTGTAAAGACCTTTAGAGATTTACCAGGGATGGGGGATTCAAGCTACAAGGTTAGGTTGGAGAAACTGGGATTGCTGTCCTTGGAGCAAAGGAGACCAAGTGGAGATTTGATAGAGGTGTGCAAGACTATGACAGGTTTAGATAAAGAAAACAAAGGAAAATTGATTTACATTAGCTAATGGTACAAGGATGAGGGAACATAGATTTAAGGCTTTCGGCAACAGACACAAGAGGGGATGTGGGAAAGGACATTTTTTTTTTTAAACACAGTTAGTGGTAATGCCCTGGACCTCAATGTCTGTAAAGGTGGTGAAAGCGAATGCAAGAAATGATTTCAAAAGGAAACTGCATGGGCATTTGAAGGGAATAAACTTAGGGGGCTACGGGGATAGAGTGGGAGAATAGGAGAATACAGAAAGAGCCTCATGGACTCAACGGGCCAAATGGTCTCCTTTTGTATTTCAACAACTCTATGACTCTAAAGAGGAAAGTTGCCTAGGTATGTCTTGTCCAAAAAAAGCAGAATGAATCCAATCTAGCCACAATTAGTCAGTCTACTGTCAATCTTCAGCAAAGTGATGGAATGGGTCAAACCGTGCAATTCACCAATATTCTGGTAAGCTTAATGGACCTCTGAGCTCCTGACCTCATTACAGCCTTGGCACACACAGACAAAAAAGCTGAATTCCAGAGGTGAGGCGACTCGACCCTTTACATGAAGGCAGCATTTGACCAAAAGGTACATCAAGCAGCCCCAGTAAAACTGAAGTCAAAGGGGATCAGAGAGCGAACTCTCCACTGATTGGAGTCATACTGAGTCCTTAGGGGGAAGATGGTTGTGATTGTTGGAGGCCAATCAACTCAGTCCCAGGACATTGCTACCAGAGTTCCTCAGGGTAGTATCCTGGGTCCAACCATCTTCAGCTTCTTCCTTTTATTAAATATCAGAGGTGGGGAAGTTCACTGATGATTGCACAATATTCAGCATCATTTGCAACTTCTCAGACTATGAAGCAGTCCATGCTGCATGCAGAAAGACCTGGACAACCTTTAAGCTCAAGTTGATAAGTAGTAAATAACATTTGCGCTGGCCAGGTGCCAACCAATGACCATCCCCAACAAGCAAAGTCCAACAACCTCACCTTGATATTCAACAGCATTACCATCGCCGAATCCTCCATCATCAATATCCTGGGCTACCATTAACCAGAAACTGAACTGGACCAGCCATATTAATATTTGCGGCTACAAAAGCAGGTTAGAGGTTGGATATTCTGCTGCGAATAACTCACCTCCTGACTCCCCAGATCTTCCACCATCTACAATAAGCAAGTCAGGAGTGTGATGGAATACTCCCCACTTGCTTGATGAATGCAGCTCCAACAACACTCAAGTAGCTTGACACCATCCAGGACAAAGCAGCCCACTTGATCAACACCCTACCCACCACCTTCAATATCCACTCCCTCCACCAGCAGTGCATAGTGACTGCTGTGCGTACGATCTACAAGATGCACTGCAGCAACTCACCAAGGCTCCTTCAACAGCATCTTTGAAAACTGTGACCTTTGCTGCCTAGAAGGACAAGGGCTGCAGATACAAGGGAACACCACCACCTGAATGTTCCCCTCCAAGTCGCACAATATTCTAACTTGGAAATAAATTGCCCTTCCTTCATTGTCTCTGTGGCAAAACCCTTCCTAAAAGCACTGTGTGTGTACCTACATCAGATGGACTGCAGCAGTTCAGGAAGGCAGTTCATCGCCACGTTCTCAAGGGACAATTAAGGATGGGCAATAAATGGTGGCATTGAGAGTGATGCCTGCATCCCATGAACAATTTTTTTTTAAAAATCACACAGGTGATACTGCATGAGCAGAAGCTCCACAATACTCAGGTGATACAGCACCACCAGGTCTTCAGTTGTTTGGAGAAAATTTCACACAAAACATCTGCAGCATTCATCAGTAGAGTTCCATGCACTAAATGCACCATGTGATGCTGGTGAAGGTGCGGTCTATTCTGGTAGTGTGTTTTACTCATCAATCGTATTGCTGGAGATGCTAGAGACAAGTAAGAAACTGTTCCATAAACAAATTCAGAATTAGTACGTTTAAATTTGCATTTAACCGTGCATTGTGTTAAACATAACATCCAGATACTCAAAATAAAAACAGGGTGGTTAAATAACATTCCCACAGCTGAGCAGTTGGGATGCCATAATATTAGTGTCTATGTTTCTGGGTTCCAGCTGGAAACAAGTGCAGACACCAGGGGGAGGGCAGGACCGGACTAGGCTGTGAATCTCCCATGGTCAAACAGAGTGCCACAAATCACCATGTGGACTCACACATAAAGAATGGTCAGTTGGGTGAACTGTTGGAGAGTGACTGGCTCAGCGTAACTGTATTCACTAAGTCAGGAGAGGAGGGAGAGGTGAGAAAACTGGAATAAAATGGAATCCGGGAAAAACTTCAAATTGTTTTAAATTCCCACTGAAATGCTGAAAGTTTTTTTAAAACTGTTATTTAGGTTGATGAAAAGCTACAATAAGACAATTTACTACAATATATTGTTCAATCAGTTGACTGCTGCAGTAAGATGGAGCATCCTGCTACAGTAACACCTCATGTAATTTCAGCTGTCAGGCACCTCTGAAATTAGTTACAAAACAAAAACAGAATTACCTGGAAAAACTCAGCAAGTCTGGCAGCATCGGCGGAGAAGAAATCAGTCAACGTTTCGAGCCTTCATGGCCCTTCGGCAGTTCTGCCGAAGGGCCATGAAGGCTCGAAACGTTGACTGATTTCTTCTCCGCCGATGCTGCCAGACTTGCTGAGTTTTTCCAGGTAATTCTGTTTTTGTTTTGTTTTGGATTTCCAGCATCCGCAGTAGCTTTTAGCTTTTTGTTTTTATCTGAAATTAGTTGACAGGATACTCTACAGCAATAAAAACATTTTTATATTTTCTGTAAGGTACATGGACACACATTGGCACACAGTAAATATTGTAGCCTGTGACCTTTACCCACATCTGTCTCACTGTTTGCTTCACGGCCTGCATGTTCTGACAGCCACCTTTATATCTGTGTTACTAGAAGCTTCCTATTGATACTATACAGAGGTTACTCACAGTATCAAATCCTTCTTGCAACTTTCGCATTTATCCTGCAGCTGCTTCCTGACGATGATATCAAAATCTGTTTGCTGATCAGTGATCTAAGCATTTAAAAACCTTCTTCTGACTCTTCAGATGTATAAATTCACTAAACAGGCAGGAATGTCAAATATGCCCTCAGTGACCCTGCTCCTGTGAAGGTCAAGTACACTCACACATGGTTACCAAGGTAGCAAAATTGACAATTCCTGCTGTTTTGCCAGCTGCTGAAGCAATTTACCTATTTACTGGATTCATTCCACTTGAGACCATTGCAGGGATCACATTGCTACCTTTTGGAAGTGTGTCGAGCAGAAAAGGAGTTTGATTGCAGACCAAACTTGCTCTAATGACGTCAATTTGCTATTTATCTTAATACAAATGCATTATTATCCAAAGATCCTTGTACACCACAGCAGAAGTCCCCATGAGAAAAAAATGCTCTTTTAAAAACACTTGGCCTCTGAATGAAATACATGCTGATTTGAGGTACAGCAATAGGATGTAAGAATCGCATACATAATTAGAAAACAATAACAGCAGAAAAAAATACCTAATTAACATTAAGATGAAAACAGAATCCATATACACTGGGATAAATGGTCAGAAGAGATTGATCATCTTAATAGGGGCATTCTATAGACCATCGCATAGTAAAATGGTGGGAGTACAGATGTAACGAATGTGACAAGATGCGAGTCCTAACTTGGGAATTTGTTGCAGGCAAGAATCCCTCTGGTAAATTTTTCTCAAACTATAATCTAGATTAGCAGTCAGACTCTGATTTAGAACTTTAAAATTGCATGTTAGTTAAGGAGCCTAACAAAATCTGCCCGGCAATGGCAGTTATCTGTCATTCAACTGAAAGTGAATTGGTGTTAATCATTGTAGCAGGAAGCTAGCTTAGCAGTTGCTGCTTGGGTGTGAGTCGTCAGCAATCTTAAAAGTACAAAGCAGATTTCTCTGCCACAGAGTACAGTGAGGTCTGAGTGGGACAAGGTACGATAACTGAGTTGGGAATTTGATGCAGGTAGGAATTCAGGAAGGGGGTCCTGCTTTTTATATATTTGTTTCAGCCTCCAGAAACTGGTGAGTGTTTAAGGCTTTAATTAAGTGAGCAGGGAGGTGATTGGTGAGTTTTTAAGATGTTATTCCCCTAAATTCAGGCAGTATCTTAAACCGGTATTGGGGAGGTGTAAGTATTGCAACAAATTTATAACTGAACTGTTTGAACTACTTGGTACAACTATAGACAACAGTTGAGTGCTATTTCCAAACTTGAAACCTAATTAGTTAAATTAAACACAGAAGAGATGACAGGGCAAGTGATGTGTTGCAGCTGTAGCACGTGAGGCCTAGTGGGCACCAGTGTGATCCACAGCCAACACATCTGCAGCTCAAGGAATCTCGGCTCAAAGTTGATGAGCTGGAGTCCAAGTTTGAAACACTTCAATGCATCAGGGAGGGGTAAAGTTACCTGGGCACTTTGTTCCAGGAGGCAGTGACACCCCTTGGGCTGAGTACTTCAGATTGGGTCTGTGGTCAGGGACAGGGTGTGACTCAGAGAGGCAGGAATGGGGGTGCAGAAGATAGCAATGGAGGATCTTCAGCCCTTGAAATAGTCCAACAGGTTTGAGGATTTTGCAACTCATGTGGACGAGAGTAGGTGCTACAGGGAGGAAACTGACAACAGCACCGTGGTGCAGGTAGCCATTCAAGTGGGGAGTAAACAGGAATGTAGCTGTAATAAGGGGATGGTATAGTTGGCTGCAGAGAACAATATCTATTCTGATAACTATGCAAGTTCCGAAAGCTGTGTTGCCTGCTCGGTGCCAGGGTTAAGGACATTTCTTCAGGGCTGGAAAGGAACTTGGAATGGGAGGGAAGTTGTTGTGGTACATGTATGTAGGAATAAGAAAAAGGTGTTGGTTAAAGAGTCTGAACAGCTAGGACTAAATTAAAAAGCAATAATAATCCATAATAAAGTAATAATCCATGGATTACTACCTAAGCCACAAGCAAATTGGCATAGGCTAAATAAGATAAGACAGTTGAATGTGTGGCTAAAAGACTGATGTGGGAGAAATGGGTTTTCATTCCTGGGGCACTGGCACCAGTACTGGGGAAAGAGAGAGCTGTACCTCTGATACGGCCTTCACCTGAACTGCCCTAGGACCAGTGCACTGGCAAATCATATGTCTAAGGCTGTTGAGAGGGCCTTAAACTATATTGTGGGTCGGGTTGGGTTGGGTTGGTGGGGGTGGGGGAGGGGGCGGGGGGGCGCGGGGTTGGGGATGGAAGCAGGGTTCACCTGCAGGGAGATTTGGAAAGTTAAAGAGAAAGGTCAAGGCAATAGTGCAGGGTAGCGACATGGATAATGTTAACCAGAGAGTGTGACTGGAAGGGACAGAGCATACAAACATAAGAATGCGCCAGCAAACAGGGTCAGAATAGGAAGAAATGGTAAAAAATAGAGATAGAATTAAAGGCTCGTTATCTGAAAAATTTATAACAAGGTGGAAGCATTGATAGCACAAATAGAAATCTATGAGTATGATATGGTAGCCAATACAGGGAAGTTGCTGCAACATAACCAAGACTGGGACATGAATACACAATGGTATCTGACATTTTGGAAGGACAGGAGGAAAAGAAAAGGAGGTGGGTAGCTCTGTTAATCAAGGATGAGATCAATACAGTAGTGAAAAATGATCTTGGTTCAGAGAATCAAAATATAGAATCAGTTCAGGTGAAGATGAGAAATAGTAAAGGAAAGAAGTCATTGATAAGAGTAGCTTATAGACCCCATGACAGTAGCTACATTGTAGGACAGAATATAAATAAAGAAACAAGCAGGTCGGAGGCTAGGAATCCTGCGACAAGTAACTTACCTCCTGACTCCCCAAAGCCTGTCTGCCATCTAAAAGGCATAAGTCAGGAGTGTGTGTCCCCACTTCCCTGGATGAGTGCAGCTCCCACAACATTCAAGAAGCTTGACACTGTCCAGGACAAAGCAGCCCACTTGATTGGCACCACATCCACAAACATCCACTCCCACCACCACCGACACACAGAAGCAGCAGTGTGTACCATCTGCAAGATGCACTGCAGGAATTCACCAAGGCTCCTTCAACAGCACCTTCCAAACCCATGACCACTATGATCTAGAAGGACAAGGGCAACAGATAGGTGGGAACACCACCACCTGAAAGTTTCCCTCCAAGTCACTCACCATCCTGACTTGGAAATATATTACCGCTCCTTCACTGTCGCTGGGTCAAAATCCTGGAACTCCTTTCCTAACAGCAGTACGTGTGTACCTACACCACATGGACTGCAGTGGTTCAAGAAGGCAGCTCACCACCACCTTCTCGAGGGCACGAGGGATGGGCAATAAATGTTGGCCCAGCCAGCGAAGCCCACATCCTGTGAATGAATATTAAAAAAAAAATAAAATAATGGAGGCTTGTAAGAAAGATACTGCAATAATCATAGAGATTTTAATCTTCATAGATTGGATGGATAAAATTGGCAAAAGTAACCTGGAGGATGAGTTAATAGAGTATATTTGGGACAGTTTCTTAGAACAATAAGTTCTGGAACCAACCAGGAAACAGGCTATGGTAATGTGTAATAAGACAAGATTAATTAACAAAGAATCCTCATAGTAAAGAATCCACTAGGTAAGAGTGATCGTAATTTGATGGAATTTCACATTCAGTTTGAGAGAGAAAAATTTGGGTCTGAAACTAATGTCTTAAACTTAAATGAAGGCAACTACAAAGGTATAAGACAGAGTTGGCTCAGGTGGAATGGGAAAATAGGTTAAAAGGTAAGGACAGTAGAAAAGCACTGGAAGACATTGAAGGAGATATTTTATAACTCTCAACAAAATATGTTGTTACACTGAGAAAGAACGACGCGGCGAGAAGGATGCATCATCCATGGCAAACTAAAGAAGTTAAGGGTGGTATCAAATTGAAAGAAAAGATGTGCAATACTGCAGGCTTAGTGGTAGCCCAGAAGAATGGGAAAATTGTAGAAATCAGCA
Source organism: Cetorhinus maximus (assembly GCF_964194155.1). NCBI lineage: Eukaryota > Metazoa > Chordata > Chondrichthyes > Lamniformes > Cetorhinidae > Cetorhinus > Cetorhinus maximus. Next base: position 77,593,410 of record NC_135884.1, on the reverse strand, counting down.
AAGGATAAAAAAAACAAGGGAGAAATTGGATTATGAGGGAAAACTAGTAAGAAATATAAAAACAGGCAGTAAAAGCTTCTACAAGTATATAAAAAGGAAGAGAGCAGCTAAAGTAAACATTGGTCCCTTGGAAGATGAAACTGGGGAATTAATGATTGGAAACAAGGAAATGGCAGACACTTTAAACATGTATTTTGTATCTGTCCTCATTGTAGAAGACACAGAAAGCATCCCAAGCAAAATTAAGAAGCTGAAGGAAGAGCGGAACTTAAAACAATCACAATCACTAGAGAAAGAATACTGGAAAAACTAATGAGACTAAAGGCTGACAAGTCCCCTGGACCTGATTGCTTGCGTCCTATGATCTGAAAATAAGTGGCTACAGAGATAATTGTTGTAATTTTGATATTAGCCGTAATCTTCCAAAATTCCTGAAAGGTCCCAGCAGACAGGAAAACCGCAAATGTAAACCACGATTCAAGAAAGGAAAGAGGCAGAAAGCAGGAAACTATACGTCAGTTAGTCTAACATCTGTCATTGGGAAATTGCTACAATCCATTATGAAGGAGGTAGTAGCAGAACATTTAGAAAATCATAATACAATCAGACAGTCAACATGATTTTATGAAGAGTCTGCTTAAGGACACAAATAGGAAGAATAGAAAAGCAGAATATTATTTAATAGAGAGAGACTGCAAAATGCTGTGGTAGAGGGATCTGGATGATCTTGCATATGAATCACAAGAAGTTGACATGCAGGTACAGCAAGTGATTAGGAAGGCAAATGGAATATCGCCCTTTATTGCAAGGGGGATGGAGTATAAAAATAGGGAAGTCTTGTTACACGTGTACAGGGCACTGGAGAGACTGCACCTGGAGTACTGTCTACAGTTTTAGTTTCCTTATTTAAAGAGGGATATACCGGCATTGGAAGCATATCAGAGAATGTTCACTTAGGCTGATTCCTGGGATGAAAGGAATTATGAGGAAAGGTTAAGCAAGTTGGACTTATACTCACTGAAGTTTAGAAGAGTGATAGGTGATCTTATTGAAACATATAAAGATTCTGAGGGGGTTTAACAGGGTAATTGCTCTGAGGATGTTTCCTCTCATGGAGGAATTTAGAACTAGGGGGCACAGTTTCAAAGTAAGGGGTCTCCCATTTAAGATGGAGATGAGAAGAAATTTCTTCTCTCAGAGGATCGTTAATCTTTGGGATTCTCTTCCACAGAGAGCAGTGGATCATTCAATATATTCACAGCTAAGTTAGACTGATTTTTGATCAACAAGGGAGACAAGGGTTATGGGGTAGAGGCAGTCGCTAAGCCCACAATCAGATCTTATTGAATGTCACAGCAGACTCGATGGGCCAAGTGGACTACTCTTGCTCCTTATTCTTATGATCTACTAAAATAGGAAGTGGAGGAAAAAATGTAAGTAAATCTATGAAATGAGGAAAAGACAGAATAATAATCATGGAAGATTATAACTACCCCTAAGTAAACTGGTGCAAAGAGGCAGGTAAATGGGGAAAAGGAAGTGGATTTTTACAATGAGGGCCGGACCCTTTTCTTAGCCACTAAGTAAGAAGCCCAACAAGAGAAGCATCATTGAAGGAAGATGCTGTGGTTGGAAACCAACCAATTCAGTCCGAGGACATTGCTGCAGGAGTTCCTCAGGGTCGTGTTCTAGGCCAAATTATCATTAGCTGCTTCATTACTTATCCTTCCTTCCATCATAAGGTCAGAAGTGGGGATGTTTGCTGATGATTGCACAGTGTTCAGTACCATTCAGGACTCCTCAGATACTGAAGTCATCCATGTCCATATGTAGCAAGACCTGAACATTAGTCTTGGGCTGATAAATGGCAAGTAATATTCACATCACACAAGTGCCAGACAATGACCATATCCAACAAGAATCTAACCATCTTCCCTTGACATTCGATGGCATTACCATCACTGAATCCCCCATTATCAACAACCTGGAGGTCACCATTGACTAGAAGCTTAACTGGACCACCCATTTAAATACTGTGGCTACAAGAGCAGAACAGAGACTGAGAACTCTGCGGCAAGTAATTCACCTCCTGATTTCCCTACTTGCCAGGATGAATGCAGCTCCAACATTCAAGAAGCTTGACAACATCCAGGACAAAGCAACCTGCTTAATTGGCACCCAATTCGCCACATTAACCATTCATTTCCTCCTCCACCTACGACAAACAGTGGCTGCAGTATGCATGATCTACAAGATCACAGGAGCTACTTGCAAAAGTTCCTTTGACAATTCCTTCCAAACCCTCGACATTAACCAGCTAGAAGAACAAGAGAAGTTGGTGCATGGAAACACCACCACCTGCAAGTTTTTATCCAAGTCACACATCATCCCAACTTAGGAATATATCACCATTCCTTCACTGTCACTGAGAAAATCCCAAATTCTCTCCCTACCAGCACTGTAGGAGTACTTAAACCACAAGGACTAATGCAGTTCAAGAAGGCGATTCATTACCAACTTTGTAACTTCTTCAAAAAATGACAATTAGATTTTGGAACCAACCATTTCATGAAGCCATGTTGGGCATCCTTAACTCCTCTTTATTCAAAGTTTCATATATTACATCAGGATTCAAAATACATGGGGGCAGCGAGCAAATTTGCCCTCACAAGGCTCCAAAACCCCCAGGAGAGCTCAATTGCGGGGGAGGCTACTGAGAGGAAAGTTGTCCCCATACCTAGAAATGACAGAATTGGCGAGAAGCTGCTCTTCCAATCACAGGTTGTTTCTTTCCCATGCTTGCTGCTGCTAGGCTTACTAGTAAGCCTGTCAACAGCGAAGATGGGAGAGAAACAGCATGTGACTGGAGAAGCAGTGTGCAGTGGGGAAGCGAGTGGCAGCACATCAGCTTGAGCACCTGAGCAGCGACGGTGAGAGAGGCTGTGGAGTGATGCGGGGGAGGGGGTGGGGAAAAGAGGCTGCCCATCTTCCTCACTTGCTCCAGACCAAATGAGCAGCTGGTACAACATTGCCTGCTCATCAGTGCTGGCAAGCATGCAGAGTGAACCTCTTGCCCACGCAAGAGGCACCAGACACAGACAACCAAAGGTCTGGGGCCTGCCACCCTGTGAGCAATCCAGCTGGTCTCTGCACATCAGGCTCAAATAAGAGAGAAGAGGTGCAGCGGGGGGAGCAGCATGGGGGAAAGAGGCTGCAAGGGGGGTGGGGAGTCGGGGAAGAGGAGCTGCGAAGGTGAGAGGTAAGTTTTCAACTTATCAACTAAGGAATACTCAGCTAACTGGGAGCCAGGAAAACTTGACGTCACTTGCTAATGAATTCCTTGCAAATAAACGTGTAGTCTAACTTAAGGCTGCATAAGTTCAAGAGCTGCTGTATAAGGAAAGATGCTATCATAACTAATTGTGTTAATTGGATAATTTAATATTAAACAGTTTATTTACAGTGATTTACAGAGAGAGAGAAAAACAGCGTGGTCATTTACAGGGTGAGAGAGAAACTGCGTGGTCATTTACAGCGACAGAGTGAGAGAGAAACAGCGGGGTCATTTACTATAGACAGTATGGGAGAAACAGCAGGGGCATTTACAGCAAGAGAGTGAGAGAGAAGCAGCGGGGTCATTTACAGCGAGAGAAACAGCGGGGTCGTTTACAGGGTGAGAGTGAGAGAGAAGCAGCGTGGTCACTTACAGGGAGTGAGTGTGAGAGGAACTAGGCCTTTAACAGTGAGAGAAGAGTGTGAGAACATTAAAGAGTGTGAGAGGGAAAAGTGCATGGAGAGCAGCTGATTGGTGAGTGGGATTGGTGAGTATTTCTGGTCTTTAAAGTAAAAGTAAGGTCTTTAGTTTCTGTTCAGATCTCTAGTCTTTTTTTCTCTTTTTCTTAAAGATAGTTTGTTAAGTATAAAATCGATACTGGTGTGTATAAAAAATAAATTATAATAAAGTGTAATGAGTGGGGATACTAGAGTAATGAATTAATAAATTGAATAAAATATGATAGTGATGGCAGGACGGGTGATGTGTTGCTGCTGCAGCAAGCGGGAGCTGCTGGACACCAAGGTGATCCAGAGCGAAAACATACCAAGTGTTTGCAGCTCGAGAAACTTTGGATTTGAGTTAAGGAGCTGGAGTACGAGCTGCAGACATTGCGCCACATCAGGGAGGGGGAAAGCTTCCTGGACACTTTGCTCCAGGAGGAGGTCACACCCCTCAGATTAGGTGATTCAAATTTGTTCTGTGATCAGGGACAGGAGGGTATGACTGCAGGTGAAGCAGGTTTGGGGACCCAGGGGTTAGCGGTCGAGGAGCCTCGGCCCCTGCAACTGTCCAACAGTTACAAGATTCTTGCAAAATATGCGGATGAGAGCGGACACTGCAGGGAGGAGGAGTGAATTGATCACGGAACAGTGGTACAGGGAGACATTCAAGTGGGGGGAGGAAATAGGAACGTAGTAGTGGTAGGGGACAATATAATTAGGGGGATAGAAACCATTCTCTGCAGCCATGAGTGTGAGTCCCGAAGGCTGTGTTGCCTGCCCAGTGCCAGGATTAAGGACATCTCCTCAGGGCTGGAGAAGAACTTGGAGTGGGAGGGGAGGGATCCAGTTGTCATCGTCCATGTTGGTACCAATAACATTGATAGGAATAGAAAGGAGGTTCTGCTGAAAGAATTTGACAGTTAGGAGCTAAATTAAAAAGCAGAACCTCCAAGGTAATAATCTCGGGATTGCTACCTGAGCCACGGGCAAACTGGCATAGGGTAAATAAAGTCAAAGAGTTAATTGTGTGGCTCAGAGATTGGTGTGGGAGGAATGGGTTTCAGTTCATGGGGCACTGGCACCAGCATTGGGGTAGAAGGGAGCTGTTCCAGTGGGACGGGCTTCACTTGAACCGTGCTGGGACCAGTGTCCTGGCAGATTGAATAATTAGGGCAGTAGGAGGGCTTTAAATTAAATAGACAGGGGGGAGGGTTCTGGAAAGAGGATACGTAGGCTTACAAAGCAAAAGGATATGGCAGCCTTGAAGGGCAGCTATTTAGATAGCTACCCAGGGTGTGACAGGAAGGGACAGAGTGTACAAACATAAAAAAAACAGCAGCAAATTGGGTCAAAGTGGGAAAAAAATGGTAAAAAGGCAAAATTAATGGCCCTTTACTGAAATGTACGTAGTATTTGGAGCAAAATAAATGAATTAACGGTACAAATAGAGGTTAATGGGTATGGTCTTATAGCCATTACGGAGACGTGGTTACAAGGAGATCAAAGCTGGGAACTAAATATTCAGGGGTATGTGACTTTTTGAAAGGACAGACAGGCAGGAAAAGGGTGGTGAGGTAGCTTTGTTAGTACGAGATGGAATAAGTACGATAGCAAGAAAGGATCTTGGATCTGAAGATGCAGAATCCATATGGGTAGAGGTAAGAAATAACAAGGGGAAGAAGACACAGTGGGAGTAGTCTATAGGGCCCCTGACAGTAGCTATTGTGTAGGGCAGAGAATAAATCAGGAGATAATGAGGGCATGTACAGAAGGCAAGTACATTAATCATGGGTAACTTTAATCTTCATGTAGATTAGGAAAATCAAACTGGCAGAGGTAGACATGAGCAAGAATTCATAGAGGGTATTCAGGACAGTTTCTTAGAACAATATGTTGTGAATCCAATCCAACAGGCTATTTTGGATCTGGTAATGTGCAATGAGGCAGGTTTAATAAATGATCTCAGAGTAAAGGAACCCTAGGAAACAGTGACCATAATATGGTAGAATTTAGCATTCAGTTTGAGAGTGAGAAAATTGGGTCGCAGCAACTGTGCTAAACTTAAATAAGGGTAATTACAATGAAATGAGGGCCGAGTTGGTTGGAGTGGACTGGGAAAGCAGTTTAACAGAAAAGACGGTTGATGAACAATGGCGTTTAAGAAAATAGTTCATGACACACTACAAAGATATATCCCAGTGAGGAAGAAGGATTCAAGGGAGGGAATAAACCAACCATGGTTAACCAAGGAAGTTAAGGACAGTATCAAATGGAAAGAAAAAACATACAGTGTGGCAAAGATTAGTGGTAAGCCAGAGGATTGGGAAAGTTTTAAGAGCCAAAAGATGACCAAAATAAAAATAAAGAGGGAGAAAATAAACTGAGGGTAAACTAGCAAATAATATAAAAACGGACAGTAAGAGCTTGCTTAAATATAAAAAAGGGATGAGAGAGGCCAAAGTGAACATAGACCACTTAGAGAATGAGGCTGAGGAAATAATAATAGGGAACCAGGAAATGGCAGAGGAGTTAAACAAATGTTTTGCTTCAGTCTTCATGGTAGAAGATACTAATAGAATTCCAAAAATACTAAATAATCAAGGGGAAAAGTGGGGTTGAGGGGGTGGGGGGAGGAAATAAATACAATAACTATTACTAGAGAAAACGTACTAGGGAAACTAATGGGGCTAAAGGCTGATGAGTCCCCTGGATCTGATGGGTTACATCCTAGGATATTAAAGGAAGTAGCTACACAGATAGCGGATGCACTGGTAGTAATCTTCCAAGAATCCTTAGATTCTGGAAAAGTCCCAGAGGATTGAAGAACGGACAATGTAACACCCTTATTCAAAAAGGGAGGGAGACAATAAACAGGTAACTATAGGCCAGTTAGCTTAACATCTGTCATTGGTGAAATGTTGGAGTCTATTATAAAGGATGTGATAGCAGAGCATTTAGAAATACATAATCTAATCAAGCAGAGTCAGCATGGCTTCATGAAGGGGAAATCATGCCTAACAAGTTTATTAGAATTCTTTGAGGAGATAACAAGCAGGATAGATAAAGGGGAATCAGTAGATGTAATATATTTGGATTTCCAAAAGGCGTTCGATAAGGTACCTCACATAAGGCTACTTAATAAGATAAGAGCCCATGGTGTTGGGGGTAGTATATTAGCATGGATAGAGGACTGGTTAACTAATAGAAGACAGAGAGTTGGGATAAGGGGGGCATTTTCGGGATTTAACCTGTAACTAGCGGAATGCCACAGGGATCAGTGCTGGGGCCTCAATTATTTACAATATATATTAATGACTTAGGTGAGGGAAGTGAATGTACTGTCGCCAAGTTTGTGGACGACAGAAAAATAGGTGGAAAGGCAAGTGGTGAAGATAACTCAAGGATTCTACAGAGGCATATAGACAGTTTAAGTGAGTGGACAAAAACTTGGCAGATGGAATATAACGTGGGAAAATGTGAGGTTATGCACACTGGCAGGAAGAATAGAGAAGCTGAATATTATTTAAATGGAGAAAGACTGCAGAAGGCTGCAGGACAAAGGGTTTTGGGAGTCCTTGTGCATGAATCCCAAAAAGCTAACATACAAATTCAACAGGTAATAGGGAAGGCAAATAGAATGTTGGTCTTTATTTCAAAGGGAATGGAGTATGAAAATAGGGAAGTATTGCTAAAACTATACAAGTTAGACCACACCTAGAATACTGTGAACAATTTTGGTCCCCTTATCTAAGGAAATATATACTGGCATTGGAGGCAGTCCAGAGAAGGTTCACTAAGTTGATCCCAGGTATGGAGGGATTTTCTTATGAGGAGAGGTTGAGTAGGTTGGGCCTGTACTCATTGGAATTTAGAAGAATGAGAAGCGACCTTATTGAAACATATACGATTCTTAGGGGGCTTGACAGGGTAGATGCTGAGAGTTTGTTTCCCCTTGTGGGAGAGTCTAGGACCAGAGGGCATAATCTCAGTGTAAGGGGGCACCCATTTAAAACAGAGATGAGGAAGAATTTCTTTTCTCATAGGGTAGTCAATTTGTGGAATTCTTTACCACAGAGGGCCGTAGAGGCTGGATCATTAAGCATATTCAAGGCTGAGATAGACAGATTTTTAATCAGTAAGGGAATCAAGGGTTAAGGGGAAAAGGCAGGAAAGTGGAGCTGAGGATTAATCAGATTAGCCATGATCGCATTGAATGGCGGAGCAGATTCAACGGGCCGAACAGTCTACTTCTGCTCCTACATCTTATGGTCTAACAGTTTTATTTCATAAGATTGCATTTATTTGTTATAATATCTCAAAGAGTTGCATTTACTGTGAATTACTTGAGGTGGAGTGACTGTGTTAAAGACAAGCATGCAGCCATTTTGCATATACTAAGATCCCAGTTAGTGAGAATGAAAAAGGAGTCCCTGAAAACCAAGATGTCGCCCCCAATAATAAAGAGGTAGCCTTTGAGAAAAGCTCAAGAACAGCCCTCAAAATATTTTGATTCCTGAATCATTAATCATTAATGATTTCCTCAAGCATCTTTCCTATTACCGAACTAATGGGTCTATAGTTATGTGGGCCTTCTGGTCACCTTTTTTTTTTAAAGATGGGAACTACATTAACCTCCTTCCAGTCTACGAGAACCTTCTCTGAGTTCAGTGAGCTATTAAAAGTATAAGCTAGGGATTCACATAACATATGACCCACCTCCCCGTGGATCCTCATTTGGATAACATCCGATTCAGCTACTCTATCTATTTTCAAGTTATTCTTTCTGAAATATCTGTTAATCTAATTTAATATTGCTAGGTGTAATAGTAAAATCATTCAATTCTAATATTCAAACATAATTTTGAAGAATAAAGAGCAATGCAAAACTCGTTTAAAAATTCTGCCAAACCTAGTGATTCCTTTATAACCTTTCTTTGAACATCTTTCAACAGCCCAACACAATCCTTGACAATTCCCTGACTGTTCACATAACTGAAAAGGTTTTCCCATTACCTCCGCAATTGATTATGATCTTCTGTTCCATTAGCCCCTTAGCTAATCTAACAGCAGCCTTTGTTTTCTTTAGGTGTTTGTTATACTTAATGCTGTTTAGTTGGTCCAGAAGAATTGGATCTGTACATACTCGAAGAAACTAAGGGGGAGATAGAAGCGGCATGATTTTATATATTTATTGAATTTTTATTTATACATAAGTGATTAGTGTAAGAAAACTGGCAGATAGCTAATTCCTGTATTCAAAGAGGCCGAAAGAACAAATCCAGGGAATTATACAAAAGTTGGCTTAAAATGAATGGTAGGAATGTATTCAAATCCCTCAAAGATACAAGAGAAAAGCATCTAAAAAATGAAAATAGAATAAACAATAGTCAGCATAGATTTCAAAAAGGGAAGGTTGATCAACCATATTTGAATAAGCAGTAGAAAGTGTAGATAAGGACAACTTAGTACATGCAATATATTTGGGTGTTCAAAAGGTACCACCTTGTAGACTCATGGCTACAGTCACAGTTTGTGGAGTCAAGGGACAGATGGCAGAATGGGTCCCAAACAAGCTAAAAATAGAAAGCTATTTACTCAGACTGGCAGAAGGTAGAACATAGTGTTCCGCAGGGATTGGTGCTGGAACCACCTTTATTCACCATTTTACGTAAATGGTTTAGACTCAGGAATCAGAAGTAATATATAAAGAAATTGCAGGGGCCCTGGCAGAAATATTTAAAATGTCCTTAGCCACGGGTGAGGTGCCGGAGGATTGGAGGGTAGCTCATGTTGTCCCGTTGTTTAAAAAAGGCTCCAAAAGTAAACCAGGTAATTACAGGACAGTGAGCCTGACGTCAGTAGTAGGTAAATTATTGGAAGGTGTTCTGAGAGATCGGATATATAATTATTTGGACAGCCAAGGGCTGATTAAGGATAGTCAGCATGGCTTTGTGCGTGGTAGGTCGTGTTTAACGAACCTTGTAGAGTTTTTCGAGGAGGTTACCAAGAAAGTAGATGAAGGAAAGGCTGTGGATATTGGCTACATGGAATTTAGTAAGGCCTTTGACAAGGTCCCACATGGGAGGTTAGTTCAGAAGGTTCAGACACTTGGTATCCATGGAGAGGTTATAAACGGGATTCGAAATTGGCTGTGTGGGAGAAGACAGAGAATGGTAGTGGATGATTGCTTCTCAGACTGGAGGTCTGTGACGAGTGGTGTGCCTCAGGGATCTGTACTGGGACCATTGTTGTTTGTTGTCTATATCAATGATTTGGATGATAATGTGGTGAATTGGATCAGCAAGTTTGCTGATGACACTAAGATTGGAGGCGTTGTGGACAGCGAGGAAGGCTTTCAAAGCTTGCAGAGAGATCTGGACCAACTGGAAAAATGGGCCAGAAAATGGCAGATGGAATTTAATGCGGAAAAGTGTGGAAAGTCAAACCAAGGTAGGACATACACAGTAAATGGTAGGGCACTGAGGAGTGCGGAGGAACAAAGGGATCTGGGAGTTCAGATACATAATTCCCGGAAAGTGGCGTCACAGGTAGACAAGGTTGTAAAGAAAGCTTTTGGCATACTGGCCTTCATAAATCAAAGTATTGAGCATAGAAGTTGGGATGTTATGGTGAGGTTGTATAAGACATTGGTGAGGCCAACTTTGGAGTATTGTGTGCAGTTCTGGTCGCCTAACTACAGGAAGGATATCAGTAAGATTGAGAGAGTGCAGAGAAGATTTACTAGGATGTTGCCGGGTCTTAAGGAGTTGAGTTACAGGGAAAGATTAAACAGGTTAGGACTTTATTCCTTGGAGTGTAGAAGAATGAGGGGAGATTTGATAGAAGTTTTCAAAATTGTGAGGGATATAGACAGAGTAAATGTGAGTAGGCTCTTTCCACTTAGATTAGGAGAAATAAACACGAGAGGACATGGCTTTAGGGTGAAAGGGGAAAGGTTTAGGGGGAACATTAGAGGGAACTTCTTCACTCAGAGAATGGTGAGAGTGTGCGAGCTACCATCTGACGTGGTAAATGCGGGCTCACTCTTACGTTTTAAGAATAACTTAGATAGATACATGGATGAGAGGTCTGGAGGGTTATGGACTAGGTGCAGGTCAATGGGACTAGCGGAATAATATTTCGGCACAGACTAGAAGGGCCGAATGGCCCGTTTTCTGTGCTGTAGTGTTCTATGGTTCTATCTGCAGATGACACCAAATTATGAGATATAGTTAATGCTGAGTAGTATGACCAACAAAATAGAAGATGGTAACAAACTTAAAGAATGGGCATGTAAAGGTAAATTAATTTTAATATGCTTTAGTGTGAGGTAATTCACTTTGAAAGCAGGATAAGGAGGCCATATACCAATTAGGAAATATGAGTCTAAATAAGGTAGTGGAGCAAAGTTTCCAACCTAACCTTGTAACTGAAACCTCCCATCGCTGAAAACAGTCTGGTAAATCTCCTCTGCACCCTCTCAAGGAGCCTCACATCCTTCCTAAAAAGTGTGATGATGAGAACTGGTAGTTGAGGCCTCACTAAAGGTTTAGCATAACTTCCCTGCTTTTGTATTCAATGCCTCTTATTTATGAAGCCCAAGGTCCCACATGCTTTGCTAACCACTCTCTCAATATGTCCTGCCACCTTCAAGTATCAATGCACATGAAGCCTCAAGTCCCTGTGTCCCTGCACACTCTTTAGAATTGTACTATTTAGTCTATACTGCTTCTCCCAATCCCTTCTGCTAAAATGTATCACCTCACACATCTCTGTATTAAATTCAAAACAAAAATAAAAATACCTGGAAAAAATCAGCAGGTCTGGCAGCATCGGCGGAGAGGAACACAGTTAACGTTTCGAGTCCGTATGACTCTTCAACAGAACTGTATTAAATTCCATCTGCCACTTGTCTGTACTGCTAGCCTATATCCTGTTGTATGCAATTTGTATCATCCTTACTGTTTGCCACTCCTCCAAGTTTGGGATCATCACCAAATTTTGAAATTTTACCCGTATTCTAATATCCAAGTCATTTATATGTAGCAAAAAAAGCAGTGGTCCCAGCACCGGCCCTTGGGGGACACCACTGTCTACCACCCTCCAGTCCGAGAAACAACTATCTTCCATGACTTTCTATCCTTAAGCCAATTTTTTAATCCAATTGGAGACTGACCTTTCTATTCTATGAGCCTCAATTTTGGTAACCAGCCTTTTATGTGATACTTTGTCAAATGCTTTCGTAAAATTGAAACATCCACTGCATTCCCTTTATTAACCTTTTGTTACTTCATCAAAAAATTCAATTGGACTAGTCAAGCACGATCTGTCTTTTACAAATCCATACTGGCTCTCCTTAATTAACTCAAACTTCTCCAAGTGCCTGCTGAACTTTTCCCTGATAATTGTTTCTAAAACCTTACCCACCACTGATGTTAAACTAACTCGCCTGTAGTTACTAGGACTGTCCTTACACCCTTTTTTGAATAAGGGGGCCACATTGCCACTCTCCAATCCTCTGGCATCTCCGCTGTTTCTAGGAAAGATTGAAAGATTATGGCAAACACTTCCATTATCTCCACCCTCATTTCCCTTACAAACCTGGGATGCAAGCCATCCAGACCAGGTGACGAATCTCCCCTAAGCTAGACAGTCTTTCTAATATCTCCTCCCTTCAGTTTTCATACTACCCATTGCCTCCACTATCTCCGCTTCTACCAATATTTTGTCAGATTCCTCTTCCTCAGTAAATACTGATACAATGAAATCATTAGGTATTCTAACCTTGCCCTGTGCCTCGAAGCAAAAATCACCTCTTTGTCCCAAAGGATCTACTTCACCTCTTACTAGTTGCTTACCATTTGAATGCTGGTGGAAGATTTTTGGTTTCCCTTTTATGTTGACTGCCATTCTCTTTTTTTATTCATTCATGGGATGCGGGTGTTGCTAGCCAGGCTAGCATTTATTGCCCATCCCTAATCACAGAATGCAGAAGAGGCCCTTTGGCCCATCAAGTCTGCACCGGCACGTGAGAAACACTTGACCTACCTACCTAATCCCATTTACCAGCACTTGGCCCATAGCCTTGAATGTTATGACGTGCCAAGTGCTCATCCAGGTACTTTTTAAAGGATGTGAGGCAACCCTCCTCCACCACCCTCCCAGGCAGTGCATTCCAGACCGTCACCACCCTCTGGATAAAATTTTTTTCCTCATATCTCCCCTAATCCTCCTGTCCCTCACCTTGAATTTATGTCCCCTTGTGACTGACCTTTCAACTAAGGGGAACAGCTGCTCCCTATCCATCCTGTCCATGCCTCTCATAATCTTGTACACCTCGATCAGGTCGCCCCTCAGTCTTCTCTGCTCCAACGAAAACAACCCAAGTCTATCCAACCTCTCTTCATAACTTAAATGTTTCATCCCAGGCAACATCCTGGTGAATCTCCTCTGCACCCCCTCCAGTGCAATCACGTCCTTCCTACCCTTGAGAAGGTGGTGAAGCATTTAAAACAGCAAGGAGGGCTGGATTTTTATAGCTTAAAACAGTGAGAGGAGAGCCAGGATTTTCACAGCTTAAAACAGCAAGAGGAGAGCCAGGATTTTCACAGTTTAAAACAGCGAGAGGAAAGCTGGGATTTTCACAGTTTAAAACAGCGAGAGGAGAGCCGGGATTTTCATAGTTTAAAGCAGCGAGAGGACAGCCAGGATTTTAATAGTTTAAAGCAGCGAGAGGAGAGCCGGGACTTTTACAGCTTGAAAGAGCGAGAGGGGAGCCGGGATTTTCACAGTTTGAAAGAGCGAGAGGAGAGCCAGGATTTTCACAGTTTCCCAGGACCTTTTCCCAGGATCATGATTGATTGTGTAGGACCCCTCCCTAAGACTAAAAGTGGAAATCAGTATTTGTTGACAATAATGGATGCGTTTCCTGAAGCGATACCTTTAAGAAATATTACAACTAAGGAGATTGTGGAGGAGTTAGTTAAATTTTTTTTAACAAGATATGGTTTACTTAAAGAAATACAATCAGATCAGGGGTCAAATTTCATGTCACATCTGTTTAAGGAAGTAATGAACAGTTTGGGGATAAAACAGTTTAAGTCAACGGCTTATCATCCAGAGTCACAAGGAGCTTTGGAAAGATGTCATCAAACTTTAAAAACTATGATAAGAGCATACTGTCAGTATCATGCACAGGACTGGGATACAGGAATTCCATTTTTGTGTGCTATTAGAGATGCTCCTAATGCATCAACTGGTTTTAGCCCTTTTGAACTAGTTTATGGTCATGAGGTAAGGGGACCACTGAAATTGATCCAGGAGAAATTGATGGGTCAAAATTCAGAAACTACTCTCCTGGATTACGTATCAAATTTCAGGGAGAGACTGAACAGAGCATGTAAATTGGCTAGGGAACATTTAAAGACAGAGCAAGCGATGAAAATGAAGGCAGATAAGAAAGCCAAAACTCGCAATTTTGTTTCTGGAGAGAAAGTACTAGTTTTGTTACCAGTTCTAGGTGATTCATTAAATGCAAGATTTAGTGGGCCTTACAGGATTGACAAGAAATTGAGTGAAGTAAATTATTTAATAGAAGATAGAAGAAAGAAGCAGAGGATGTGTCATGTAAATATGCTTAAAAAGTTATTTGACAGGGAAGAACAAAAAGAGACATTAGTGATAGTGGGTGATGGGAAAGAAATAGAAGTGCAGGACTCAAATTGATTTTCACCTAATCAAATTGGATAATGAGAGGGTACTTGAAAATTTCAATGAAATATTGAGTTACCTTCCAAGCAAGTGTAAAAGTGATTTGGAAAAGCTATTGCAGTCACACAAACCTATTTGTGGGAGTAAGTTGTGAAAGACACATTTAGCTACACATGATGTATGTACAGAAATGTCATCTTCAATAAGGCAACAACCTTATAGATTAAATCTGGCAAAGTTATCACAAGTACAAAAAGAAATTGATTTCATGCTTTAAAATGATATCATTGAGTCTAGTTGCAGTAACTAGAGTTCACCTATTACACTGGTACCAAAACCGGATGGAACACAAAGGATACGTGTGGACTATCGAAAGATGAATGTGGTGACTAATGTGGATTCATATCCCATACCACGGTTGGATGATTACATTGAGAAAGTGGGACAATTGAAATTTATCACAAAGACTGACTTGCGTAAAAAGGTTATTGGCAGGTATTGTCAGAGAGAGCAAAGCGGACTACATCAGTTTAAAGTCATGCCATTTGGAATGAAGGATGCACCTGTGACATTTCAAAGACTGACAAACAAAGTGATTACAGGTCTGAGTAATTGTGCGGTTTATATTGATGATCTAATCATTTTCAGTCAGATGTGGGAGGAGCATTTACAGCAGCTGAAAGAATTATTTACTCTACTGCAAGAAGCTAATTTGCTGATGAACTTGGCTAAAAGCGAATTTGCAAAAGCACAAGTTACGTATCTAGGCCATACCATTGGACATGCTAAGGTGGCTCTGAGAGGTGCGAAAGTCAAGGCTATCATGGATTTCCCAGTGCCTACAACTAAACGAGAAATTGTGAGATTTCTGGGCATGAGTGGGTTAGTACAAATTTGTTAGTGGAAATTTGTACCAAATTTTAGCCAAGTGGTTGCTCCACTGACTGAACTATTAAAAAAGAACAAGAAGTTTCAATGGAGAATGGAGTGTCATAAGTCATTCGATAGTTTGAAAACTGTAATAACTGTGACACCAGTTTTGGCAGTACCCAATTATGCCAAGCAATTTAAATTGGCCATTGACACAAACGATATAGGCATTGGGGCTGTACTGTTACAAGAAGATGACACTGGAATTGAAAAACTGATAGGGTATTTTTCACGGAAGTTGAATGCACAACAGAGAAGATATTCAACTGTCGAAAAAGAGACTTTGGGTTTGGTGTTAGCATTGCAGCATTTTGAAATTTATGTTCTAAACAATTCATCAGAAACAATTGCTTATACAGGCCATAATCTTTTTAAGTTTTTAGACAAATTTCGAGACAAAAGTGTAGTGCTTTTCAGATGGAGTCTATTATTACAACCATTTAATCTACAGATTATACATATTGCTGGAAGAGAAAATCTGTTCACAGATGCGTTATCAAGAGCTTGAAGCTTAAAGGAAAATGGGATATTTTTTTTAAAAACCTAGACACTGAACTGGAGTGATTTCTATTGACACCAAGGACTTGTGTACATACATATTTATTATATACATACATACACACATACATACATATATACACACATACATATATATATATATATATAAACACACACATACACATGCATCTGGTAATGTAAAAGTGTAATAAGTATAGGAGATAGTGTGAGATGGGTTATTAAAATGAAGCTATCTTTTAGAATTATGACGGTTCATTTTTCCATAGGGGATCATGAAGCTATTAAGCTATATAATATTATTGGAAAATATTTTTCTTTTAAAATAAAGGTTTAGTCTGTGGGTGTGTCTTAATTGGATTAAAGACAGCTAGTCTGGGTGCTTTGATGTGTACTAGTTTTGAGATGTAAGAGAGGTAGAGTGCATTTGCATTTTTTGAATAGAGCATTCAAGAAGTCGGGTGAAATCTGGCACCTAGCTAGCAGAGACCAAGCAATATGTTTATATGATTAATAAAATTGGTACTATGAAAGGGGTTTTATTATTAGAAAAGGTGGAGCTCAAAGAGGCTAGTGATACAATGAGAATTTACATTCAATGTGCTGTGCTAGGTATAAGGATAGCAGTTTGGTGTGTGCAAGATAGAGGAAATGTAAGATCAAAGTAGCTGTCAGCCTACGATTGTCTCCACAGGAAACAATGTGAAAGAAACCTCATTTTGAATTTGTACGGTAAAAATGTTTTGCCTGGTGTCTGGTTAAGTCTATGGGTTTCTGTTGCCTTAGTGGAGATTAATTTGGGGATTTGTTAAAAGTTATGATGGTAGTAATTTGAAGCCATGTATATATTTAACTTATGCAAATTAATAAAATGTTTCATTTAGTTTAATA
This sequence comes from Cetorhinus maximus, assembly GCF_964194155.1. Classification (NCBI taxonomy): domain Eukaryota; kingdom Metazoa; phylum Chordata; class Chondrichthyes; order Lamniformes; family Cetorhinidae; genus Cetorhinus; species Cetorhinus maximus. The sequence continues at coordinate 77,576,586 of NC_135884.1, read as the reverse complement.
TAAAACCTCTCGAGAACTGGTGGTCTGCTTCCTGAATTTAGAGTTGCATCTCAAACATACCACTTAAAAATATAGGATATGACAGTTGTTTAAAGTTTCCCTCTGGGATTTTTAAATAACTCAGTTTTACCTAAAGGCTGTCTCATAACAGTTCTAGAAGAGGAGTGTCTCATAATGTAAAATAGAAAGTAAGTTTCTTTCTTCTTTGATTTGTTTTGAAATATTGTTTGCACATATATTAATTGTTAATTTTTTTTTAAAAAAATGAAGGGAATCAGTCAATTGTGTTAATTGAGATTAAGTATATGCAGGTAACGGGCATTGATTGGAGGATTACTTGAGCATTTATAAAGAGAAATTTACAGACACAGGATGTGGGTTGTGTGGGGAAGTATAAACCCCTTCACTCTGTGAATAAATCTGTTCTACGTAAAGACTGGTCCTCCTTCTTCTCTCACAAACTGGCCATCAAGATTATACATCGAACATAATGCTGAGGAACTCCTGTAGTAATGTTCTGCAGCTGAGATAATTAGCCTCCAACAACCACAACCATCTTCCTTTCTGTTAGGTATGACTCCAGTGGATACATCCCCCCTGATTCCCATTGACTCCAATTTTGCTAGGACTCCTTGATGCCACACTCGGTCAAATGTTGCCTTGTCATCAAGGGCAGTCACTCTCACCTCACCTCTGAAGTTCAGCTGTTTAGTTTACGCTTGGACCAAAGCTGTAATGAGGTCTGCAGCCGAGTGCCCTTGGAAGACAACCCGAGCATCGATAAAGCAGGTTATTGCTGAACAAGTTTCCCTCTGTTTGATAAGCACTGTCAATGACGCCTTCCATCACTTTACTGATTGAGAGTGGAGAGATGGGCGGTAACCAGCCAGATTGGATTTGTCCCGTTTTTGTGTGGACAGGACATGCCTGAGCAATTTTCTACATTGTCAGGTAGATACCACTGTTGTAAATCCATCGGAAAAGCTTAGCTAGTGGTTCACAAGTCACAGAATCACAGAATGGTTACAGCACAGAAGGAGGATATTCATGTCTGTACTGGCTCTCCAAAGGAGGAGCAACTTACCCCGGCCATCTCCCCACAGCCCTGCACATTCTTCCTTTTCAGATAATAATCCAATTCCCTCTTTAGTGCTTTGATTGAATCTGCCTCCACCAGATTCTCAGGCACTGTATTCCAGATACCAACCACTCACTGCGTGAAATAGTTTTTCCTCATATTTCCTGTTTCTTTTTCCAATTATCTTAATTCTGTGGCCACTTGTTCTCAATTCTTCCACCAATGGGAACAGCTTTTCCTATCTACTCTGTCCAGACTCCTCATGAATTTGTATATCTCTATTAAATCTCCCCATAACCTTCTGTTCTCCAAGGAAAACAGTCCCAACCTCCCTAATCTAACTCAGTAACTGAAGTTCCTCATTCCTGGGACCATTTCCATGAATCTTTTCTCCAATGCTTTCATATCTACCCTTAAGTGTAGCACCCAGAACGGGACACAATGGGCCAGAACCTGCGAGGAGTGGCAATTACAGTTGGATTGCCACTCCGCTCCTTTTTACTTCTCAGGTCGGGAGCTGCACATTTCTGTCCTGTTCTTCCGACCTGGGCCTGGTGAGGAATGTGCACCGTACCTGGATTCCGAGGCCTTCCAGTACAGGGAAGCAGCATCAGGGTGAAGTGAAGCCATGGTCCCTTTTTATGGCACTAGCTGCCATAAAGCAGGTAAGTTTAAAGGTCCTAGCGACTTTGAGAAGCCAGGGACAAGGTAAGTGTGTAAGGTAAATAGATAGGATGGGGTGGTCGACGGATAGGATGGGGGTGGGGGTAGATGGAGGTGGGGACATTCAGGGTTTTGTCAGGGGGGCTGGGGTGGGGACGGTAGTTGGGGTGGGGTGAGGAAGGTAGCCAGGGGTGATAAGGGTGTAGGTGGAGGGTTATCAGAGGGCTGGGAGGGTTGTCAGGGGATTGGGAGGTTGGTCGGGGGGGTGGGGGTGGCAGGGGTATTTGGGGGTTGAGGGCTAGTCAGGTTGGGGGGGGGTGGTGGGTATGTGGGTGAGGAGATCAGCACCATAGTTACCCAGCAGTTAGAACTATATTTAATCCTTCTAACTTTACCTGGGTAAATATTCTACTAAGAGAGTTGAAACCATCCAAAGTTTCCGATTTAAATCGAAATATTGGATGATTCTCAGTGCAGGGTAATTGTACATAAGAGCTTTGAACATCCTGGGCAATTCCCGTGTAGTCCTTGCATGGGGACTTCTTAGGGTTTCCCAACACATTTTCAGGTGTATCTCCTGGTACAGCCACCCCCGAAGATCGGATTCTGGGCCAATACGCCAGTTGAGACTGAACCAGTATTTTATATAAGTTGAACAAAAGCTCCTTGCTTTTGTACTCTGTGCCTTTATTAATAAAGCCTAGGATACTGCAAGCTTTATTAAACACTCTCTCAATCTGTCCAGCCACGTTCAAGGACTTATGCACATATATACCCAGGTCCCTCTGCTCCTGTTCACCCTTTAGAGTTATATCATATATCTTATAAATTTATCTGTCCATATTCTTCCTAACAAAATAAATCACCTCATACTTCTCTGCATTAAATTCCATCTGCCACATGTCTGCCCATTCCACCCAGTCTATGTCCACATCAGCAGCATTACCCTCATCAACCCTCTCTGCTGCCTCATCAAAAAACTCCAGCAAATTAGTTAAGCATGATTTTCCCTTAACAAATCCTGAGGGCTTTCCTTAATTAACCCACATTCACCAAGTGACTATGAATTTTGTACTAAATTATCATTTCTAGAAGCTTCCCCACCACCTAGATTAAACTGACTGGCCTGTAGTTGCTGGGTTTATCTTTACACCTTGAAACAAGGGTGTAATATTTGCAACTCTCCAGTCCTCTAGCACCACCCCTGAGTCTAAGGGAGACCTGGAACATCAGTGTCAGTGCCTCAGCAATTTCCACTCTCACTTCCTTCAGTAGTATCAGCTCCTGATGCCTTATCAGCTCAAATGCAGACAGCCTATCCCATACCTCCTCCTTATCAAATTTAAAGCTGTCAAGTATCTGGATTACCCCAGCTTTCGCCATGACCTGCACAGCAACATCTTCCTTGGTGAAGACAGGTGCAAAATATTCATTTAATACCTCAGCCATGCCCCCTGCCTCCATACAAAAATCTGCTTTTGGGTTCCTAATCAGCCCCACTCCTCCTTTACCACCTTTTTACTATTTATATTTCTATAGAAGACTTTTGAATTCCCTTTTATGTTAGCTGCCAGTCTCTTCTCATACTCCTGCTCTGCTTCTCTTACTTGCTTTGTCACTTCTCCTCTAAACCTTCCATGTTCAGCCTGGTTCTTGGTTTTGTTATCCTGACATAGAAACATAGAAATTAGGAGCAGGAGTAGGCCATTCCGCCCTTCGAGCCTGCTCCACCATTCATTTTGATCATGGCTGATCATCCAACTCAATAGCCTGCTCCCGCTTTCTCCCCATATCCTTTGATCCCTTTCACCCCAAGTGCTTTATCTAACTCCTTCTTGAAAACATACAATGATTTGGCCTCAACTACTTTCTGTGGTAGCGAATTCCACAGGCTCACCGCTCTCTGGGTGAAGAAATTTCTCCTCATCTCAGTCCTAAATGGTCTACCCTGTATCCTCAGACTGTGACTCGTGGTTCTGGACTCCCCCACCATCAGGAACATCCTTCCTGCATCTACCCTGTCTAGTTCTGTTAGAATTTTATAGGCTTCTATGAGATCCCCCCTCATTCTTCTGAACTCCTTCTTCTGACATTTGTCATACGTACACTTTTTCTTCATCTTAATCTCTACCTCTTTCATCATCCAGGGAGTCCTACATTTGTTTGCCCTACCTTTCTCCTTTGTGGGAATATACCTTGGCTGTACCCGAGCTATCTCTTCTTTAAAGCCCATTGTTCAGTCACAGTTTTGCCTGCCAACCATGAATTCCAATTAATCTTGGTTAGATTCATTCTTACCCCACTGAAGTTGACTTGCTCCCAGTTAATTATTCTTACTCAGAATTGTCCCCTATCCTTTTCCAATAGCAAACCTAAACCTTATGATAAAATGATCACTGTCCCCTAAATGTTCCTCTACTTGCACTTGATCCATTTGACCCCACCTCATTCCTAAGTTCCAGGTCGAGCAGTGTCTCCCCTCTCAATGGACTGGATAGATAGTGCTGTAGAAAATTTTCCTGAACACACTCTAGGAACTCTTTCCCCTCTCTGCGCCTTACACTACCCAGTCTATATTAGGATAATTCAGAACTACTCTGTAATCTTGCAATTCTTCAGAACCACAGCCAGGATGTTGTCAGGTCCAATAGTCTTTGCTGTATCCAAGGCCTTTAGAGTTTCAAGATGGAATGAATCAAATTTTCTAAAAGACTGGTATTTGTGATGGTGGGGCCCTCAGGAAAAGGCCTAGATTGATCATCTACTCGGCATTTCTGGCTATGCCAATATATGGGATGCACTATACCAAAGTTTGTGACAGACTATACAAATATACGGGACGCACTACAGCACCAAATTGTTGGGTATCGATTACCTGTCTTAAGTGGAGCCCTCCTCAGTTTTTCAATCTTCAACTTCCACATTGAAATCAGCATTTCTATCATTGCCCCTGGATGATCCAGGAATGCTGTTCTTTAGTTTGCATGTTCCTGTCGTGTTTGTCCAATTCCACTCTTTAGAAAGTGTTCCACAGGGTTGCAAGGTTTCTTGATCTGAAGAGGGAGCAGGGACTTCAAAAACCAGCAACAGCACTGAAACAAATAGAAGAAAGCAAAAATGAGGAAAAGCCAATTGCTCATCAAATCATTTCTTCTTCAGCCCATGTTGCATTCTACTCTACAATGGACAGCAAACACCCATTTAATCTCTTCGCACAGCTCTCTCAGGTGGATGTGAAAAACGCCAGGGTACTATTCAAGGAGGAGCAGGACAGCCTACCCCATAATTCTGGCAAACATTTTTCCTAACCCAACACCACTAAAAGTGGATATCTGGTAATTTACTTAATGACTGTCAGTGGGAGCCTCCTGTGTGTAAATTGACTTCTGTATTTCCGACATTGCAACAATGACGACAATTTGTCCAAATGCTTTGGGACATCCTGAGATTGTGGAAGACTCTTTGTAAATGTTCTATTTTCTGGTCTCAACAAACAACAACCATAATCTATTGTAGCTACACTCTTCTGATGTCCCTTTATTCACTTTTCCTTCAACCGCCTTTCTAACCGCTTCTTAAATATTGGCACTCTCTGTTTTAAACATTAATTCCGGAAGTCCATGACACATCCTCTGTGATAAAGGTTTCTCTTGCTTTCTGTCCTAAATCTCTTGCATTTAATCTTGAGCCCTAAACCATTGGAAAGAGTATGTTTCTGTCCTCTCTGCCCTTCATTATTGTTAACACCTCTTCTGCTCTAATGGAAGCAGATCCAAGTCTTTCTTGGTATTTTGTTTTCTCCTTCTATCCAACATCATGGTAAAGCTCTGTGGTACCATCTTTATTATCTCAACATTTTGAACAGTTAACACTAGCATTCTCCATTCCACCATGTAAAGAACAGATACTATCCCCCTCACCCCCCATGCTCTGATTAACACTGACAATTGTCTTCCAACCCACTCCCCTTAATTCCAGGCACTCCTTCTCCCTGTGACCACATCCACATATTAATGATAAGCATCTGCTATCACAGTCCACACCAAATTAGTGGTCACGTTCTCCTTCCTCTTTTTCTGCTTAATGCTAACAGCATCTAACAACTTGCATTTATGTAACATTTTTTCTCTTAGAAAACATCCATCCAAAGATGTAAAATTTGATGCTGAACCAAAGAAAGATATTAGATGGGATGGTCAAAGCTCAGTCAAAGAGGTGAAGGAAAAGGGCGAGGTGTGGGCTCAGGGAGGTTGGGGGGAGATTCCAGAGCTTAGATCCTAGATGAGTGAAGGTACCGCCACCAATGGTAGTTTAAATGAAGTGGGGGATGTGTTCTGGGGCAGTTGTAGGACTTGAGAATTTTACTGAGATGGGGGAGTGGAGGGTGGAGATGGGAACTAGGCCCTGGAGCAATCTGAACACATTGTGTCCTTCTCTCCCACAGCCCCTGAGGCTAGGTGTGAAATATCACAGAGGAGCCAGACACCAGTGGTACCTGTGCAGGAAGTAAAGCTATTACCAGAAAAGATCTGGCTATATTGGGATAGATAAGGCAGTCCAACCAAGGTGATTATGGCGAAATGTGTGTGGTTGACTGGGCTGAAGCTGCAGAAGGGTCAAGAGGGATAGTGCACCATAGTCATAGACCACTACAATGTTGTTGGTAACTTTGATTACTATAATTCCAGTGTGGCGGGAGGAATAAAAACCTCAATGGAGGGATTCAAATATGTAGTTGGTGTGTAAACTCTCCCAAATTCAGAATATGGTTTTCATTATCTATGGTGCCAAACTCTAATGAACAATGTTGACAACTGCAGCAACAAATTAAAGAAACTTCTTTAGGTTGCTGCCTCAGTGGAGGGTGAAAATGGCCCTCCATGAGTGTTATGCATGATTTCACCACTTTGTATTAATAATCAAGCACCAGCAAATATTGCTTGATTTTTGCAGGATGGATCACCAGGTTTTGGGGGTTAAAGTGTATACATACATATTATAAATTACTGTCCATCTATCTAACTTTTATATGGGCTATGATTCCGATGGAAGCTGAGTAACTGCTAAGTTATTCTAGAACCATAGAACACTACAGCACAGAAAAACAGGCCATTCGGCCCTTCTAGTCTGTGCCGAAATATTATTCTGCTAGTCCCATTGACCTGCACCCAGTCCATAACCCTCCAGACCTCTCCAATCCATGTATCTAATAGAACTACTTATTCTAATTGTAATAAATAGTTTTGAATGTTACGGTATAGCAGGTCAGTTCAGCCAAGTGGAATGTGCGTCCTGTGGTATGTGGGAAGTCATGTACACACCATGTGTCCGAGACAAACACATCTTCAAGAAGTGTCACTGACTACAGCAGTTTGAGTTCTGGGTTTCAGAACTCGAGCGGCAGCTGGAATCACTGTGATACATCCATGAGAACTATGTGGATAGCATGTTTACACTGCAGTTTAGGAGTATACAGGCAGAGAGGGAATGGGTGACTGCCAGGCAGTCTAAGAGAACCTTGCTAATTGGTCTTCCATTTTGGATACTGAGGAGCGCGATGGTTCCACAAGGGAGAGCCAAGTCTGTGGCACCACCGGTGGCTCAGCTGCACAGGAGGGGAGGAAGAAAAGTGGAAGAGCAATAGTGATAGGGGATTTCATAATCAGGGGATTAGACAGGCCTTTCTGCAGCTGGAAATATGACTCCAGGATGGTTTGGTGCCTTCTTGGTGCCAGGGTCAAGGATGTCAAGGAACTACTGCAGGACATGCTTCTGGGGAAGGGTAAACGGCCAGAGGTCATGGTCCACATTGGTACCAACGACATAGGTAGGAAGAGGGATAAGGTCCTGAAAGCAAATTGTTGTGAGTTCAAAAGGAAGTTAAAAAGCAGGACCTCAGGAGAAATAATCTCAGGATTACTCCTAGTGCCACATGCTAGTGAGCATAGGAATAGGAGGATTGATTGATTGAACACGTGGCTGGAGAATTGATGTAGAAGGGAGGGCATCAGATTTCTGAAGCATTGGGACCAGTTCTTGCACAGGTGGGACCTGTGCAAGGTGGACGGGTTACACCTTAACAGGACCAGGACTAATATGCTCACAGGGAGATTTGCTGGTGCTGTTGGGGAGGAGTTAAACTAGCTTGTTGGGGGATGGGAACCTGAGGGGTAAAGCTGGTAACAGAAAGTAGGAAAAGTAGCAAGCGAAATTAGAAGACGAAGGCGAGCATCAACTAAACTTAGAATGTGGAATAACATCAAAAAGTCAAAGTCAAGGGCACTCTACCGGAATGCATGCAGCATTTGCAACAAGGTAGATGATTTAAAGGCACCAGTAGAGGTAACTGGGTATGATCTAATTGCCATTACGGGAAGGTGGCTGTAGGGTGACCAAGACTGGGAACTGAATATTCAAACATATTCAACATTTAGGAAGGCCAGGCGAAAAGGAAAAGGAGGTGGAGTTGTGCTGATAATAAGGGATGAAATCAGTACATTAGTAAGGGAGGACCTCAGATCTGAAGAACAAAATGTGGAATCTGTTTGGGCGGAGCTAAGAAATAGTAAGAGGCAACAAACATTGGTAGGAGTTGTTTATAGGCCAACAACAGTGGTGGTAGTGTAGGGCATAGTATTAATCAGATTAGCGAAACATGTAGCATGGGTAATACAGTAATCATGGGTGACTTCAATCTGCATTTAGACTGGGTAAGCCTGATGAGTACTAATGCTGAGGAGGGTGAGTTTCTGGAGTGGGTTAGGGATAGTTTTCTAGAGCAGTATGTTGAGGAACCAACTAGAGAACCGGCTAATTTAGGATTAGTATTATATAACAAAAAATGGCTAATTAATAATCTTATTGTAAAAGAACCTTTAGGGACGAGTGACCATAATATGATAGAATTTTACGTTATGTTTGAAAGTGAAGTAGTTTAATCTGAAGCCAAGGTGTTAAATTTGAACAAAGGGAATTATGAAGATATGAGAGACAAATTGGCCGAGATAGAATGGGAAAATACATTAAAAGGTACGATGGTATACAGGCAATGGATAGTCTTTAAAGAATCATTACATAGTTTACAGCAATTATACATTCCTTCAAGGCACAAAAACCCAAAAAGAAAAGTCAGTCAACTGTGGCTGACAAAGGAAGTTGAGGGTGGTATAAGATTAAAAGAAGAGACCTATAAAGTTGCCAGAAATAGTAGTATACCAGACGATTGGGAGGATTTTAGAACACATCAAAGGAGGGCCAAGAAACTGATAAAGAAAGGGAGAATAGAATATGAATGTAAACTAGCGAAAAGTATAAAAATGGACTGTAAAAGCTTCTATAGGTACATAAAAAGGAAACGTATGGTTAAAACAAAAGTAGGTCCATTACAGGCAGAGTGAGAAGAACTTATAATAGGCAGAAATGGCAGAGAAGCTGAATGATTACTTCGTGTCTGTCTTCACTGAGGAAGGTACAAGAAATCTACAAGATTTAGAGATCCAAGGGACGAGGAAGGATCAGGAATTGAAGTAAATTATTATTAGTAAGAAGATTGTATTGGAGAAATTCATGGGACTGAACGCTGATAAGTCCCTGGGACCTGATACTCTAAATCCCAGAGTATTGAAAGAGGTAACTATGGTGATAATGGATGCATTGGTGATCATTGTCCAAAATTCTATAGATTCTGGTATAGTTCCTGCAGGTTGAAGGTAGCAAATGTCATCCCACTATTTAAGAAGAGAGGGGGGAGAGAAAACAGGGAACTATGGACCTGTTAGCCTTACATGAGACGTAGGAAAAATGCTAGAATCTATTCTAAATGAAGTGATAAATGGAAACTTGGATGATAATGATCTGATTCCACAAAGTCAACATGGATTTACAAATGGGAAATCATGTTTGACAAATCTGCTGGAGTTTTTTTGAGGGTGTTACTAACAGAATTGATGAAGGGGAGTGTGTGGATGTAGTGTACTTGGATTTCGAGAAGGCTTTTGATAAAGTCCCCCATGGGAAGTTAGTCAGCTAAATTATAGGAGGTAATATACTGGCATGGATTAAGGATTGGCTAACAGGCAGAAAACAGAGAGTAGGAATAAACGGGTCATTCTCATGTTGGCAGGCTGTGACTAGTGGGGTATCGCAAGGATCAGTACTCGGGCCCTGGCTGTTAACAATATATATCAATGATTTGGATGTGGGGACCAAACGTAATATTTCCAAGTTCATGGATGATACAAAGCTAGGTGGGAATGTGTGTTGTGAGGAAGATGTAAAGCGGCTACGGGAGGATTCGGACAGGCTTAGTGAGTGGCAGGAACATGGCAGATGGAATATAATGTGGAAAAATGTGAGGTTATCCACTTTGGTAGAAGGAACAGATGTGCAGAGTATTTCATAAATGGTAAGAGATTAGAAAGTGTAGATGCATAAAGGGAACTGGGTGTCCCTGTCACTGAACGCTAACATGCAGGTGTAGCAGGCAATTTTAGGAAGGCTAATGGTATGCAAGCCTTTATCAAAGAGGGTTTGAGTACAGTCATGAAGTCTTGCTTCAATTGTATAGAACCTTGGTTAGATCGCACCTGGAGTACCGTGTGCAGTTTTGGTCCCCTTACCTTAGGGAGGACATTATTGCCATAGAGGGAGTGCAACGAAGGTTCACCAGGCTTGTTCCCAGGATGGCGGGACTGTCCTATGGAGATTGGGAAAATTGGGCCTGTATTCTGTAGAGTTTTGAAGAGTGAGATGTGATCTTATTGAAATCTACAAAACACTTAAAGGAATAGACAGGGTAGATGTAGGTAAGATGTTTCTCTTGGTTGGGGAGTCTAGAACCAGGGTACACAATTTCAAAATAAGGGGGAAGTCACTTCGGATCGAAATGAGGAGAATGTTTTTTTACTCAGAAGGTTGTGAATCTTTGGAATTCTCTACCCCAGAGGGATGTAGAAACTCAGTCATTGACTATGCTTAAAGCAGAGATTGACAGATTTCTAAATACCAATGACATAAAGGGATATGGGGATAGTGTGGGAAAAAGGCACTGAAGTGGATCAGCAGCCATGATCGTATTGAATGGCGGTGCAGGCTCAATGGGCTGAATGGCCTACTCCTGTTCCTGTGTCCCTCTGACCAATAAGCTAAAAGACCCAAACTTCCAAAACGAACCTGAATGAAGAAGATTTCACTTTTAATAACTTTTACTTTAACAATCAAACCAGAATCAACATAAATTAAACATGAATTACCAGGCAAATTATATTCAAGAGAAACTATAAATTACACTTTAAAATGCCCTCTGAAATGGCCTAGCAAGGCATTCAGTTGTATCAAACCGCTACAAAGTCACCGCTACTCAAGTCAATAGTCATACTCACGCAATCATACTTTACAGATCATGTCCCAGACACCATCATCACCGTCCCTGGGTATGTCCTGTCCCACCGGCAGGACAGGCCCAGCAGAGGTGGTGGCACAGTAGTATACAGTCAGGAGGGAGTTGCCCTAGGAGTCCTCAACATCGACTCCGGACCCCTTGAGGTCTCATGTCAGCAGGTCAAACATGGGCAAGGAAACCTCCTGCTGATTACCACGTACCGCCCTCCCTCAGCTGATGAATCAGTGCTCCTCCATGTTAAACACCACTTGGAGGAAGCACTGAGGATGGCAAGGGTGCAGAATGTACTCTGGGTGGGGTAATTCAATGTCCATCATCAAGAGTGGCTTGGTAGTACCACCACAGACTAAGCTGGCAGAGTCCTAAAGCACACAGCTCCTCGGCTGGGTGTGTGGCGGGTGGTGAGGGAACCAACAAGAAGGAAAAACATACTTGACCTCATCTTCACCAACCTGCCTGCGGCAAATGAATCTGTCCATGACAGTATCAGTAGGAGTGACTACCGCACACTCGTTGTGGAGACGAAGACCCACCTTCACATTGAGGATACCCTCCATCATGTTGTGTGGCATTACCACCATGCTAAAAGGGATAGATTTTGAACAGATCTAGCAACACAAGACTAGGCAACCATGAGGCACTGTGGGCCATCAGCAGCAGCAGAATTGTACTCGAACATAATATGTAACGTCATGGCCTGGCATATCCCCCACTCTACCATTACCATCAAGACAGGGATCAACCCTGGTTCAATGAAGAGTGCAGGAGGGCATGCCAGGAACAGCACCAGGCATACCTAAAAACGAGGTGTCAACCTGGTGAAACTACAACATAGGACTACTTGCGTGCCAAACAGCATAAGCAGCGAGTGATAGACAGAGCTAAGAGATTCCACAAGCAACAGATCAGATCTAAGCTCTACAGTCCTGCCACATCCAGTCGTGAATGGTGGTGGACAATTAAACACTCACTGGAGGAGGCTCCACAAATATCCCCATCCTAAATGGAGGAGCCCAGCACATCAGTGCAAAAGATAAGGCTGAAGCATTCGCAACAATCTTCAGCCAGAAGTGCTAAGTGGATGATCCATCTCGGCCTCCTCCAGAGGTCCCCAGCATCACAGGTTCAAGTCTTCAGCCAATTTAATTCACTCCACGTGATATCAAGAAACAGCTGAAGACACTGGATACTGAAAAGGCTATGGACACTGACAATATTCCAGCAATTGTACTGAAGACTTGTGCTCCAGAACTTGCTGCGCCCCTAGCCAAGCTGTTCCAGTACAGCTACAACATTGGCATCTACCCGGCTATGTGGAAAGTTGCCCAGGTATGTCCTGTACACAAAAAGCAGGACAAACCCAACCTGGCCAATTACCAACCCATCAGTCTACACTCCATCATCAGTAAAGTGATGGAAGGGGTCATCAACAGTGCAATCAAGTGACACTTGCTTAGCAATAACCTGCTCACTGACGCTCAGTTTGGGTTCCTCCAGGGCCACGCAGCTCCTGACCTCATTACAGCCTTTGTTCAAACATGGACAAAAGAGCTGTACTCCCAAGGTGAGGTGAGAGTGACTGGCCCTGACAGCAAGGTGGCATTTGACCAAGTGTGACATCAAGGAAGCCAAGCAAAACTGGAGTCAATGGGAATCAGGGGGAAAACTCTCCGTTGGTTAGAGTCACACCTAGCACAAAGGAAGATGGTTGTGGTTGTTGGAGGTCAATCATCTCAGCTCCAGGACATCACTGCAGGAGTTCCTCAGGGTAATGACCTCGACCCAACCATCTTCAGCTACTTTATCAATGACCTTCCTTCCATCATAAGGTCAGAGGTAGGGATGTTCGCTGATGATTGCAACATGTTCAGCACCATTCGTGACTCCTCAGATACTGAAGCAGCCCATGTCCAAATGCAGCAAGACCTGGACAATATCCAGGCTTGGGCTGACAAGAGGCAAGTAACATTTGTGCCACATAAGTGCCAGGCAATGACCATCTCCAACAAGAGAGAATCTAACCATCGGCCCTTGACGTTCATTTGCATTACCGTCACAGAATGCTCCACTATCAACATCCTGGGGGTTACCATTGACCAGAAACTGAACTGGACTAGCCATATAAATACTGTGGCTACAACAGCAGGTCATAGACTAGGAATCCTGTGGCGAGTAACTCACCTCCTGACTCCCCAAAGCCTGTCCATCATCAACAAGGTACAAGTCAGGAGTGTGATGGAATACTCCTCACTTGCCTGGATGAGTGCAGCTCCAACAACACTTCAGAAGCTTGACACCGTCCAGCACAAAGCAGTCCACTTGATTGGCACCACATCCACAAACATTCACTCCTTCCATCACCGATGCACCGTAACAGCAGTGTGTACCATCTACAAGATGCACTGCAGGAACTCACCAAGGCTCCTTAGACAGCGCCTTCCAAACCCACGACCACTACCATCTAGGAGGACAAGGGCAAGGATAGATGGGAACATCACCACCTGGAAGCTCCCCTCCAAGCCATTCACCATCCTGACTTAGAAATGTATCGATGTTCCTTCACTGTCATTGGTACAAAATCCTGGGACTCCCTCCCTAACAGCACTGTGGGTGTACCTACGCCACATGGACTGCAGCGGGTCAAGAAGGCAGCTCACCACCACCATCTCAAGGGCAATTCGGGATGGGCAATAAATGCTGACCTAGCCAGCGACGTCCACATCCCGTAAATGATTTTAAAAAAGCAGGCTGATACATCAAAGATAGATCTCATAAATTTCTTAGCTAGTCCGAATCTCAGCTACAAAGTCCCTCAAAACTCTTATTTTCCCCAGGTTGAGCCCCAGTTCCTTTATTCACACAGGATTTAATTACTAAGTCCCATCCCTAGGAACTTTCTTTCTACACGCACGCACACACACACAGCTTCCCTACAGCCACTGCACTGTTTCTGAAATCTGACCTCCCAGCTTTGTGTTTATTTCTCCAATTAGCTTCCAGTTCCCAAGCAACCGAAGGCCAAAGGCTGATTTTTCAGGAGTTTGATGTCACAGCCAGGAATTCAGGGTTACAGTCCCCACCAACCCTCAGCCCCTGCCCACCCCCCCAATCACTCCCCCGCCCCCTCCCAACCACCACCACCCCCCACCACACCCCCCCCCACACACACACCCCCCCCACACACACACACCCCCCATCCCCCCCCACACACACACACCCCCCATCCCCCCCCACACACACACCCCCCATCCCCCCCCACACACACACACACACCCCCCATCGCCCCCCACACACACACACCCATCCCCCCCCACACACACACCCCCCATCCCGCCCCACACACACACACCCCCCATCCCCCCCCACACACACACACCCCCCATCCCCCCCCACACACACACACCCCCCATTCCCCCCCCACACACACACACCCCCCATCCCCCCCCATCCCCCCCCATCCCCCCCCATCCCCCCCCTCCCTCCTCCCTCCCTCCCCCCCTCCTCCTCCTCCCCCCCCTCCTCCTCCCCCCCCCATCCCCCCCCTCCCTCCTCCCCCACCCCTCAACCCTCCCCCACTCCCTCCCCACCCCCCGCCCCAGGCCATTTCCACAAACCTGAAGTTTTGGTTTCTTTTTCTGTTAGGGGCTGTCTCAAAAACTACAGGATTTGAAACCACAGGCAGTACCGGCAATAGCTTGCAAACTACGGAATTCATAACCTATATTAGATTCAGTACCTGGACATTTGTTTCATTGAAAAATCATTACAAGTACCTGTGGCATCCGTCTAGGGGGCTACTGTGATTCAATGTTAAAGGAGTAACACTATTATTTTATAGTGAGAGTATACCGCCTTGTCATTGTGAAATCTGCAAACAGATCTTCACAAATTGCTCAAAACAGTAGACATTTCAAAAGCTTTACTGAGGAAAATTTTACATTGTGTACATTCTTTTAAAATAGAAGATCACTTCTGCATGAGAGAGAAAAGCGCAGCACTGTTGTTCCACATTGTAAGATTGGTTTTATATTGAATAAACATCAGGAAGTGTATGCTGAGAAGGGAAAGAGAGTGTGTGTGTGCGTGAAAGAGAGACAGGGAGAGTTTCATGTTAATGTTATTTCAACTTTCACAATAAAGCAGCTGAATTTTGAAGTTGACTAATTACCTCATCTGACAGCTAGAAAAGGTCGATGTTACTTATTGGCTATATTGGTAAGCAACAGAGAGAGAAAAACACAGACTCAGTCAGATATATAGAGCTGCGAAAGAGACTGGGTAAGCATGAGAAGGGGTTAGAGTGAGAGAAATGAAGTGATTGAGAGTGGTGCTTGGGAGAGAATGACAGGTTGGATGAGAGAGAGGGACACGCACAAAAGGGAGAAAGACAGATACATAGGATAGAATTTTAACTCCCCCAAACCATGGGCAGGAAGGGAGATTAAATAGGCAACTAACTGAAACTCCATCTCAAACCATGTGCAGAACCTACTTCCATTTAAACCTCAGCAGGTCGAGTAACCCACTTGGGAGTGGTGTGCGTATCCTTATTATATGTAAATGATGCTTAATTTATAATATTTTGGCAGCAATTTCAATTTAAAGCTGAACTACTGGGGAAACCACCAGCTAAGGTGGGTTGGGAGTTTAAGTGCTTTTCATAGCACTGCTTGTGAGCCAGGAGTAGGAGAGTCCACACAGTGGGGTGGCATAGTGCTATTGTCACTGGACTGGTAATCCAGAGACCCAGGGTAATGCTCTGGGAACCTGGGTTCAAATCCCACCACGGCAAATGGTGAAATTTGAGTTCAATAAAAACCTGGAATTAAAAGTCTGATGATGATCATGAAACCATTGTCGATTGTTGTAAAAACCCATCTGGTTCACTAATGCCCTTTAGGGAAGGAAATCTGTTGCCCTTACTTGGTCTGACCTACATGTGACTCCAGACCCACAGCAATGGCAAGTGGGAATTAGGGATGGGCAATAAATGCTGGCCCAGCCAGCGACACCCCCCCCAGCTGTATGGACTCTCCTACACCTGGCTCACAAGCAGTGCTATAAAAAGCACTTAACCTCCCACCCCACCTTAGTTGGTGGTTTCCCCAGTAGTTCAGCTGCCAAAATATTATGAACAATTCAAAAAAACAGTTTGTCAAGCAAATCTTCTGCCACAGAAAAGAACACTCCCCACACATTCACCGTCCTCCAGATTGCCAGGCTGACTACCATCAACCAAGGATGTTTGTCAGCCACAGCCACCCACCCCCACTTCTCCTGATTGCTGGCCTGACTTTTTACCCCCATCTCCTCATCAACCACCAATGTTTGCCATTCCACCCGTCCTTCCGGTTGCCAGTCTGACTCCCATTGACCAACCCCAACGTTTGCCAGTTACCAGAGACCATTAGTTCTCCCACCAAGTAACCGGTCAGCCTATCAATCTACCCAGCTACTGAGCAGGAAATGGAGCAAAAAAAATGATAATGACTTCCTGTCATTAAATTTGGAAGGGCTTACTCGTTTCCCACATCCTAGCATTTCCAGGTAACACCACCCAGCCACATCCTTTACTCCATCCCCAATTCCCTTTTCTCCTCTCATTCCATTCTCCAAGTTAAATTTTGCAAGCCAAGTCTTTGTGAAGGAAAGCAGAAAAGAAAACCTTTGAAGAGAGCTGGCATGGACATGATGGGTCAGATGACCTCCCGCTCTGCTATAACCATTCTATGATTGGAGTGCAGGGGAAGGAAGGTAAAAAAACAGATTACACACGAGAGGAGTCTCTCGCCTTCCACTGTTGGAGGCTGTGAGTGGATGTTAGGTTGTATGGAAAGGTAAGGGTAAGTGACTGGAGAGCAAGTAGAAGGCAGAATACAGGGGTTAACTAAGTAGTTCAAAGAAGAGCACCCACAATAAATACAGCCTACATCCAGTGGTGGCTACTTTCCTTAGCACCTCCCACTGAAAGGAAAGAAAGAAACAGAAGATAGGAAAGAAAGGCGAGAATTAAGGAGAGACCAGATGAGACCAAAGACAGCCAGACATGAAAGTGATTATAATCGCTCAGTAACCATATGAAAATCTATGGCAGATCAACTAGTAACATGTAATAAAACCTTACATCTGCTTACTCTTCCTACATAAATGTCTCTGTCTATATTTATAATAGAAACTGACTATGTAAACTTGTAAGACTACAATTCTGCACACAATGAAGATAATGCAGTACTACTATTAGCTGGATAGTGTAATTTCAGAAACAAGAGAAGAAACACACTCTTCTAAGTTATCGTGAACAGGGATTCTGCTGGCAGATTTGTGAACTCACTCACATTTCCTGTAACTGTCCAGACATACGTGATTGACTACACTCCCCTGTTATGAACCAGAATAATCATGAATCACTATGCAATTCCATGGGTGATCTTCCAATATAGACTTTGGAACAGTCCTGCATCAAGCATGATTCCTACCCATTAATCCCATCTCTTATCCAATTTGGCTTTGCAACTAATTTCAGTTTATGGTTGACCTTTTCCTAAACCTCCACTCCACCATCCTACACACCATATAGGCATACGCTTTATCCCTGTTTCTCAACAACTGCAGACAATAGATCTAAACTTACTCAAACTAATTGTTTTACTTTCTTAATGTTCAAAACAAATTGGCATTCTCTAAATCCTGTCGCTATAGAGAGGAAATTGTGAACAGAACCGTGTTAGCACTTTAACCAGGAGCAACGCCACAGGAGGTCAGCCAGGCCAGGATCCGCCCCTACATACAGCTGATTGGCTGATCCCCGGTTGCTCACCAGTCACCAGACGCTGTGATTGGCTGAGGTGGTTGTCAATCACTGCTGGCCCGCTGCTGTTTTATTGAAGGCGGTTTAGGGGAGGAGCAGAGGCCGCTGGCCGGCCCGCCGGCAACCCCGCCCGTCGGCTGAGGTGCGGCCGGCCCGAGTGATCCTTGAAGCGAGTGCCAGGGCTCCGCTCGCACTCGGCTCCTTACCTCAGAATAACCAGGGCCCCGGGATCGGTTCACAATCAGCTGGAGAAGTCCCGGGATATCACTGCGGCATTGAAACCCGACAACTTCCGGAGCGGGCCGAGTTAGGGCCGGGCTTACCTGCAGTTAGACCTTTTATTTCATAGTTTTTAAAACCATTTTCTTTCCTTCAGAGGTCATAGTTCACGACCTTGGCGCTTTTTTTTTCTGTCGCGTGCATTAGCGATTCAATCAGCGGAGGGAGCCGGCCTGTACGCGTGCGCGAGCCGGGTGGCGGCCACTGCTTATTCCTATTGGCTGGCACAACTCGGCGTCCCACGTGTGCTTGTCGGCGAGGTTCGGCCGCCCTTCGGCTGTTTCCGGAGACCGCGGCGCCCTTCGGCTGTTTCCGGAAGCTTGGATGCGAACCTTGTAGCATCCCATTATAATTCTGCAATGGCCTTTGCAGCCCTGATGGATCTCGCCCAGGATTTCATGGTGATGACCACACCAAGTGTGCATCAACCGATGAAATTGCTGTATCAAATATGATCAGGGTCCCTGATCATCTTGGGCACCTGTCTCCCTTTCTCTACAGACAGGGAATTAGTATAAGGAGCTGAGATATTAACATTTTAATTTTTAAAAAATAATACGGGTTAAGTCAAACATTTCAGTTAGTTTCCCCTTAAGCGATATAAACAGAAGGGAAGTGAGTAGCTTATTTATTGCCTGTCAGACAGAGGAATGGATGGGCAGCTCTGACCTCCTAAGTGCTCATCCTGTGCCATGTGGGAACTCCAGGACCAATCCAGTTGCCTTGATTGCCATATGTGCAGGAACTGTCATCAGCTGCAGCAGCTTAAACTCTGTGTTTTGGACTTTACGCGGCAGCAGGCATCACTGTGGCACATCTGTGAGGTTGAGAGTTTAGTGGATAGCATGTTTATAGATGTGGTCACCTGCATCTTCAGAGAGGAAATGGGTGACCACCAGACACTCAAGTAGAAATAGGTAGGTAGTGCAGGAGTCCCCTGCATTCATCCTGCTCTCCAACGAATGTTCAGTTCTGAATACTGATGAGAGTGGTGGTTCATCCAGGGATGGTAGCCAGAGCCAAGTCCATGGCACTACAGCTGGGTCAGCTGTATAGGGGAGCACTAAGAAGACTGGAAGAACAATAGTTTGGGGAGAGTAGATAATTGAGGGAACAGACGGGTGTTTCAGTGGCTGCAGACGTGAATCCAGGATGGTATGTTGTCTCCCAGTGCCAGGGTAAGAATGTCATTGGCTGCAAAGCACCCTCAGGGGAGCAGGGTGAATTGTCAGGGGTCAGAATGTAAGGAGCTAGGTTGCTAGCTTTTCCAGTACCACATGCAGGTGAATATAGGAGGATAAAACAGATGAATGCGTGGCTGGAAAAATGGTGCAGAAGGAAGGGCTTTAGTTTTCTGGGACACTGGGACAGCTCTGGGGAAGATGGACCTAATTGCACCTAAACAGAGCCGGGAGCAGTTTCCCTGCGGGGTAATTAGCTAGTGCCACTGGGGAGGGTTTAAACTAACTTGGCAGGAGTGTGGGAATGAGGAAGTAATACAAGAGAGGAAGACCAAGGTGCACAGAATGCTGGGAGAGACATCGCACCAGAGTAGGAAATAGTGAGGTATAAGGTGGGTTCAGAGTCAGGCGATAAATACTAAATTAGGGTTCCTTTGTGCATGCATGTGAATATGCAGAATATGGTAAATAAGATTAGTGCAGATTACCATGTGGAAATATGATGTTGTGGCAGTAACAGAGAAGAGTCAAAGAAGGCCAGGACTGAGTGTTAAATATTCCAGGATACAAAGTGTCCGGGAAATGAAGAAAAGGGGGAGGGGCGGCAGTATTGAAGGAAAGTATGGCTGTACCGGTGAGAGAGGATGTCCCAGAGGGGTCAAAAATTGAATCTATTTGGCTGGAGCTAAGGAACAAAATAGTTGCAATTATATTGCTTGGTGTCTTCTATAGGCCACCAACTAGGGGGAAAGATGTAGAGAAACAAATTTGCAAAGAAATTATAGAGAGGTGAAAGAATTATAGAGCAGTTATAATGGGGGGTTTCAATTATCTGAATACATACTGGGATAGTAGCAGTGTAAAAGACAGAGAGAATCAAGAGTTCCTAGAATGCGTTCAGGGGAATATTACACATCAATAGGTTTCCAGTCCAAAGAGAAAGGAACATAGGAGCAGGAGTAGGCCATTCGGCCCATCAAATCTGCTCTGTCATTCAATTAGATCATGGTTGATCATCTACCTCAATGCCGCTTTCCCGCACTAAACCCCTATCCCTCGATGTCATTAGTCTCCAGAAATCTATCGGTTTCTGACTTGAACATGCTCAATGATTGAGCTTCCATGACCCTCTGGGGTTAAGAATTCCAAAGGTTCACCACACTCTGAGTGAAGAAATTCCTCCTCACCTCAGTCCTAAATAGCCTACCCCTTATTCTGAGACTGTGTTTCCTGGTTCTAGAACTCACCAGCCGGGGGAAACATCCTATCATATCTACCCTGTCACGTGCTGTAAGAATTTTGTTTCAATGAGATAATCTCTCAGTCTTTGAAATTCTAGAGAATACAGACCCAGTCTCCCCAATCTCTCCTCAAGACAATCCCACCATCCCAGGGATTAGTCTGGTGAACCTCCAAAATTATACCCTTCCTTAGATATGGAGACCAAAACTGTTCACGATACTCCAGGTGCGGTCTCACCAAGACTCTATACAATTGCAGCAAGACATCTTTACTCCTGTACTCAAATCCCTTTGCAATGTAGGCCAAAGTGCCATTTGTCTTCTTAATTGCTTGCTGCACCTACATGCTAACTTTGTGTCTTATGAACAAGGACACTCAGGTCCCTTTGGACATCAACACTTCCCAACATCTCACCATTTAAGAAATACGCTGCCTTTCTGTTTTTTCTACCAAAGTGGATAACTTCACACTTATTCACATTGTATTCCATCTGCCATGTTCTTGCTCATTCACTTAGCCTGTCCAAGGCCCCTTGAAGCCTCCTTCCATCCTAGAACCATAGAACCATAGAACACTACAGCACAGAAAACAGGCCATTCGGCCCTTATAGTCTGTGCTGAAATATTATTCCGCTAGTCCCATTGACCTGCACCTAGTCCATAACCCTCCAGACCTCTCCCATCCATGTATCTATCCAATTTCTTCTTAAATCTTAAGAGTGAGCCCGCATTTACCACGTCAGATGGTAGCTCGTTCCACACTCTCACCACTCTCTGAGTGAAGAAGTTCCCCCTAATGTTCCCCCTAAGCCTTTCCCCTTTCACCCTAAAGCCATATCCTCTCGTGTTTATCTCTCCTAATCTAAGTGGAAAGAGCCTACTCGCACTTACTCTGTCTATACCCCTCATAATTTTGTAAACTTCTATCAAATCTCCCCTCATTCTTCTACGCTCCAAGGAATAAAGTCCTAACCTGTTTAATGTTTCCCTGTAACTCAACTCCTTAAGACCCGGCAACATCCTAGTAAATCTTCTCTGCACTCTCTCAATCTTACTGATATCCTTCCTGTAGTTAGGCAACCAGAACTGCACACAATACTCCAAAGTTGGCCTCACCAATGTCTTATACAACCTCACCATAACATCCCAACTCCTATACTCAATACTTTGATTTATGAAGGCCAGTATGCCAAAAGCTTTCTTTACAACCCTGTCTACCTGTGACACCACTTTCAGGGAATTATGTATCTGAACTCCCAGATCCCTTTGTTATTCCGCACTCCTCAGTGCCCTACCATTTACTGTGTATGTCCTACCTTGGTTTGACCTTCCAAAATGCAACACCTCACACTTTTCCGCATTAAACTCCATCTGCCATTTTCTGGCCCATTTTTTCAGTTGGTCCAGATCCCTCTGCAAGCTTTGAAAGCCTTCCTCACTGTCCACAATGCCTCTAATCTTAGTGTCATCAGAAAACTTGCTGATCCAATTCACCACATTATCATCCAATCATTGATATAGACAACAAACAACAATGGTCCCAGCACAGATCCCTGAGGCACACCACTAGTCACAGACCTCCAGTCTGAGAAGCAATCATCCACTACCACTCTCTGTCTTCTCCCACACAGCCAATTTCGAATCCAGTTTACAACCTGTCCATGGATACCAAGTGTCTGAACCTTCTGAACTAATCTCCCATGTGGGACCTTGTCAAAGGCCTTACTAAAGTCCATGTAGACAACATCCACAGCCTTTCCTTCATCTACTTTCTTGGTAACCTCCTCGAAAAACTCTACAAGGTTCGTTAAACACGACCTACCACGCACAAAGCCATGCTGACTATCCTTAATCAGCCCTTGGCTGTCAAATAATTATATATCCGATCTCTCAGAACACCTTCCAATAATTTACCTACTACTGACGTCAAGCTCACTGGCCTGTAATTACCTGGTTTACTTTTGGAGCCTCTTTTTAAACAACGGAACAACATGAGCTACCCTTCAATCCTCCGGCACCTCACCTGTGGCTAAGGACATTTTAAATATTTCTGCCAGGGCCCCTGCAATTTCTACACTAGTCTCCCTCAAGGTCCGAGGGAATATCATGTCAGGCCCGGGGGATTTATCTACCTTTATTCGCTGTAAGGCAGCAAGCACCTCCTCCTCTTTAATCTCTATATGTTCCATGACACTACTGCTTGTTTCCCTTCCTTCCTTATACACTATGCCAGTTTCCTGAGTAAATACTGATGCAAAAAAACTGTTTAAGATCTCCCCCATCTCGTGAGGCTCCACACATAGATGACCACTCTGATCTTCAAGGGGACCAATTGTGTCCCTTACTATCCTTTTACTCTTAATATACTTGTAGAACCCCTTCGGGTTTACCTTCACATTATCTGCCAAAGCAACCTCATGTCTTTTTGCCTTCCTGATTTCCTTTTTTAGTATTTTCTTACATTTTCTATACTTTACAAGTACCTCACATTTGCTTCTTGTTGCCTATACCTGCTATACACCTCTCTCTTCTTCTTAACCAGATCGCCAATATCCCGTGAAAACCAAGGTTCCCTATGCCTGTTAACTTTGCCTTTAATCCTGACAGGAACATGAAAACTCTGCACTCTCAAAATTTTGCCTTTGAATGCCTTCCACTTACTGAACACATCCTTGCCAGAAAACAACTTATCCCAATCCACTCTTCCTAGATCCTTTCTCATTTCCACAAAATTGGCCTTTCTCCAATTTGGAATCTCAACTCGAGGACCAGACCAATCCTTATCCATAATTAGCTTAAAACTAATGACCTTAAAACAAATCACAACTTACATTCTCAACTAGTTTTGTATCATCAGCAAATTTGGAAATATTATATTTGGTCCCCACATCCAAATCATAATTAGATTGTGAACAACTGTGGCCCAGCACTGATCCTTGTGATACCTCACTAGTAACAGACTGCCATCCTGAGAATGACCTGTTTATTCCTACTTTCTGGTTTCTGTCTGTTAACCAATTCTCAATCCATTTCAGTATATTGCCCCCCATTGTGTTTACTAACCCCCTGTGTGGGACCTTATCAAAAGGTGACAGCTCAAAAACTCCAACAGGTTTGTCAAACATGATTTCCCTTTCATAAATCCATGTTGACTGTGCCCGATCATATCATTATGTGTCCGGTTATCACATTCATTATAATAGATACTAACGTTTTCCCTACTACTGACATCAAACTAACAGGTCTGTAGTTCTCTGTTTTCTCTCTTCCTCCATTCTTAAATAGCGGGGTTACATTTGCTACTTTCCAGTCTGCAGGAACCTTTGCAAAATCTATAGAAATTTGAAAGATAACCACCAATGCATCCACTATCTCCCTAGGCACTTCCTTCAATACTCCGGGATTTATCAACCTTCAATCCAGTTAATTTTTCGAGTACTACCACTTTATGAATACTAATTTCTTTCAGTTCCTTATTTTCACAAGCCCCTTGGTTCTTTAGTATTTCTGGGAAATTTTCTACATCTTCGTCCATAAAGACAGACACAAAGTAATTGTTTAGTTTCTCCTCCATTTTCCTATTCTCCATAATAAATTCTCCTGTAATGGACCCACATTTGTACTAACTAATCCTTTCCTTTTCACATACCTAAAGAAGCTTTTACAGACTGCCTTGATGTTTCTCGTCAGCTTGCATTCATATTCTCTTTCCCCTTTCTTGATCCTCCTTTTGCTGGGTTCTAAATTGCTCCCAATCCTCAGGTTTACCACTTTTTCTGGCAACTTCATAAGCCACTTCCTTTGATCTAATGAAATCTTTAACTTTTCTTAGCCACAGTTGATTCCCTGTTGGGTTTTTGTACCTGAGAGGAATGTATATTTGTTGTTTATTATGGCACAGCTGATGGTAAATGCTGAGTTGCTCAAATCCCAAAGGGAAACTTGAAACAACTGCCACAACTGTTTTGCAATTTGTATAAATTTCGAGATGCGCGCATTGAATTCAGTAATAATAAGACCACCAATTCTTATAGGTTCTTATAAATGTTTATTAATAGAAGAAATTATTTTAAGTACACACATAAATCTACAAATTACTACTATGATACCTCCTAAAGCCCCTAATTAATCTAATTTCCAGTTACACTTTTGTTAAGGCAACAGTACGACACATATATTGTAAAATACCCAGGCAAAGAAACACGATACCCTGAACAATCCAATTCAAAGTGAGTTTTCTTAACTTCAGTTCTTTGTAGACAGCAGCTTGAGGCTTAAATGCTGGAGGCTTTTCACACTTGTTAGATCTTAGAATTCCTTCCCTTGCACACAGCCTTCTCTCCCTTATACATATTTTCCCATTTGAATGCAAATTCCCATTGTTTCACTTTGGACTTTACGGGTAAAATCTTTCGGTCGGTTGGCGGGCGGGCACACGCCCGGCCCGGCCGAGCATAAAATGACGTACAATGACGTCGGCAAGCGTCCCGACATCATCATGCACTCACGTGATATTTTGGTTGGTGGGTGTGCGCCAGAGTTAGTAGCACGCCCACCAACAATTAAAAGGTCTATTAAGGCCATTAAAAAGTTAATTAAAATAAATTTTTTGCTGCCCGCCCAACCTTATGGTTGATGGGCAGACGAAAATGCCAAGCGTCTTTTGCACCTTTTTGGCAACCTCATCCATGGGCGTGATGAGGTTTCCAAAAACAAATAAAAATAAAATAAAAACTTTAATTTTTCATTAATAACATGCCCCTGCTCATATGACAGAGTCACATGAGGGGACATCTTTCATTACATTTTTATTTTTTAAATTTTTTTTTCATATACCTTCTTCTCCCTGAGGCAGCTCTCTGCCTCAGGGGGATTATGTAGTGCACACTCGCACCCATGTGCGAAGTTCCCTCTCGCCCCACTCACTCTTCTCCACCTCACCCTTCTCCCTCACCTGCACAGGTAGCGCTCAATGCTGCTGCTCGTGTTTCACCCTGGGCGGGCCTTAATTGGCTCATCAGCATGAAATTGCCTTCTGGGCTCGATCGCAGGCGGTAGTCGGCTTCCCAAGCTCCTGTGCCTGCCGCTGCCGAGCCCGCACGTCAAGGGCAAAATTCTGCTCTGCCTCTCTAATAATAAAAAATCCATCAAAGTACCAATTTTACCAGTAATCTTTGGGAAACATAAACACACTGTTACTTAACTTCTCCTGGCTATGTGAAACATTTCAGCCCCGCTTTGAATTCAAGCCAGTCTGGTTTATTTAAAATGTAAATGTTCCCTTTATACCTTACATTCTAAAACTTCCCCCATGTTTACCTACTTAACATTTCAAACCTAGCTTATCTGATGCATCAAAGCCTTCAGACCAGCTGCCTTTAATTCAATTAAGTCCCACACACACACACACACACACACACACATGCGCACACATATAGACACAGACCCCACTATTACTCTACTTTACAATAAATTCCAATAACATTATGAAAATTATTATATCTTCCTGACATGTAGACCATGTAATATTTCTTTAAATACTAGCCGTTGCCCATCTACCATCAAATCTCTTGGTGTATTTTCTCAATCCACCATAGCCAACATGCGCCTCATATTTTGATAGTTTTCTTTATTCAGATTTAAGACCCTAGTTTCAGAATGAACTATATCATTTCCAAACTTCATGTGGAATTCTATCATATTATGGTCACTATTTCCTAAAGGCTCCTTTACAGCAATTAGCCCTTTCTCATTACATAATACTAATTCCAAAATAGCGCAATCCCTAGTTGGTTCTTGAACATACTGTTCCAGAAATCCATCTCATAACACGCCAAGAATTCATCATCCACAGCATTAGTGCTAATTAGGTTTACCCAGTCTATGTGTAAATTGAAGTCACTCATTATTACCATAATTTCACATCATTTACCTTATGGTGAGCGATGCGTGAATTCAGATACAGCGCCTTTAACTTTGTCTTTTTAACATTATTCCACAGTCTGATCCTATATAATGCTTGCCTTTGCTTCATCTACCTTCTAATTTTGCTTTTACTTTTCTACATCCTATTACCAGTTTTGCTTCCTTCCAATCTGAGCTCCATCTCAAGTTCCCATCCCTCTGCCAATCTACTTTAAACCCTTCCCAACAGCACTAGCAAAACCCCCTGTGAGGATATTAGTCTCTGTCCAGCTAAAATGCAACCCTCCCATCTTGTACCTGCCCCAGAACTGGTCTCAATGCCTTAGGAATCTGATGCCTGCCCCCCAACACCAATTCTCCAGGCAATTGTTCAATTGCTCAATCCTCCTATCCCTATGCTCACTAACACGTGGCAGTGGGCGTAATCCTGAGATTACTGCTTTTGAGATCCTGCTTTTTAATTTGTTTCCGAACTTCCTAAAATCTGTTTTCAAGACCTCATCCCTCTTCCTACCTATGTCATTGGTACCAATGTGGACCATGACCTTTGGCTGTTCACCCTCCCCCAGAAGAATGTCCTGCAGCAGCTCTGTGACACCCTTGACCCCGTCACCAGGGAGGCTGAAAGGAGGCACTGCTATGCCTGGTTCTTGGAAATGGGACGAACCAAGTTATTCAAATGTCAGTGAGAGAATACTTAAGTGACAATGATCATTGTATCATAAGGTTTAGGTTGGTTATGGAAAAGGACTAGGAACAATCCAGAGTAAGAATAATTAACTGGGAGGAAGCCAAATTCAATACCGTAAGAATGGATCTGACCCAGATCAATTGGAGTCAAAGATTGGAAGATAACTAGACAACAGGCTACCTTTAAGGAAGAGATAGTCCGGACACAGTCAAGGTCTATTCCCACGAAGAGGAAAGGTAAGGCAAACATTTTAGAGCACCCCGGATGGCGGATGAGGTAGAGAATTAGATGAAGAAGAAAAAGTGTGCTTATGACAGATGTCAGGTGGATAATACGACCGAGAACCTGGCTGAATATAGAAGGTTCAGAGCGGAAGTAATAAAGCAGTTAAAAGAAGCAGAGTGAGAGTATGAGCAGAGACTGGCAGTTAACATAAAAGGGAAGCCAGAAGTCTTCTATAGACATATAAATAGTAAAAGGGTGGTAAAAGGAGGAGTGGAGCTGATTAGGGATCAAAAAAGGGATTTACACATGGAGGCAAGGGGCATGGCTGAGGGGTTAAGTGAATATTTTGCATCTATCTTTACCAAGGAAGAAGATGCTACCCAGACCATGGTGAAAGAGGAGGTAATTCAGATACTAGAAGGGTTTGAAATTGATATGGAGGAAGTATTGACTAGGCTGCCTGTACTTAAAGTTGATAAGGCACCGGGACCAGATAAGACGTATCTGAGGATACTGAGAAAGTGAGAATGGAAAAAGCAGAGGCACTGGCCACAATTTTCTAGTCTTTCTTGGACTCAGGGGTGGTCCCAGAGCACTGGGGAATTGCAAATGTTACGTCCTTGTTCACGAAAAGGCGTAGAGATAAGCCCAGCACCTGCAGGCCAGTCACTTTAACCTCGGCGGTGGGGAAGCTTCTAGAAATTATAATTCAGAACAAAATTAATAGTCACTTGGGCGAATGCAGGTTAAATAAGGAAAGCCAGCATGGGTTTAAAGGCAAATCATGTTTAACTAATTTGTTGAAGTTTTTTGAGGAGGTAACAAAGTGGGCTGTTGAGGGTAATGCAGCTGACCTGGTGTATGTGGACTTTCAAAAGGCATATTATGAAGTGCCACACAACAGACTTGTGAAAAAAGTTATAGCTCATGGAATAAAAGGAACAGTAGCAATATTGATACAGAATTGGCTGAGTGGCAGGAAACAGGGAGCAGTGGTTAATGGATATTTTTCAGAATGGGGAAAGTTGTGCAGTGAAGTTACCCAGTTACTGTTGGGACCCTTGCTCTTCCTGATATATATTAATGACCTAGACCTTGGTGTACAAGAAATAATTTCAAAATTTGCAAATGATATGAAACTTGAAAGCATTGAGAGATCAGTCATGCAGAACTTTAAGGATGTAGACAAGTTGGCAGAATGGGCAGTCGGGAGCAGGGGGACCTTGGTGTATATGTGCATAAGTCATTGAAGGTGGCAGGACAAGTTGAGAGAGAAGTTAATAAAGCATTCTAGACTTTATTAATAGTGCATAAGCAAGGAGGTTATATTAGCTTATATAAAACAATATAAAACCTCAACTTGAAATTTGTGTCCAGTTCTGGGTGCCACATTTTAAGAGGGATGTCAAGGCACTGGAGAGAGTGCAGAAAAGATTGACAAGAATGGTCCTAGGGTTTAGGAACTTCAGTTACATAGATAGATTGGAGAAGTTGGGACTGTTCTCCTTGGGGAGGAGAAGGTTGAGAGGAGATTTGATAAAGGTATTCAAAATCATGATGGGTCTGGGCAGGGTAGATAGGGAGAAACTGTTCCCATTGGGAGGATCGAGAACAAGAGGACACAGATTTAAGGTAATTGGCAATAGAAGCAATGGCAACATGAGGAAAAACTTTTTCATGCAGTGAGTGTAGAGGAGAGGCAAGATTTGATCAGGGATAGTCAGCATGGCTATGTCAGAGGGAGGTCATGCCTAACAATTTTGACTGAATTTTTTGAGGAGGTGACTAGGTGTGTAGATGAGGATAGTGCAGTTGATGTAGTTTATATGATTTCAGCAAAGCCTTTAACAAGGTCCCACATGGGGGACTTATAAAGAAGGCAAATGCACATGGGATACAGGGTAATTTGATAAGGTGGATTCAAAATTGGCTTAGTTGCAGGAGACAGAGGGTGATGACAGAAGGATGCTTTAGTGACTGGAAGCCAGTGTCCAGTGGCGTACCACAGGGATCTGTGCTGGCTCCCCTATTATTTGTCATTTATACAAACGACATAGATGACAATGTGGGGGGTAGGATTAGTAAGTTTGTGGATGACACAAAGATTGGCCGGGTGGTTAACAGTGAGGTTGAGTGTCTTGGGCTACAGGAAGATATAGATGGGATGGTCAAATGGGCAGATAAATGGCAGATGGAATTTAACCCTGAAAAGTGCGAGGTGATACACTTCGGAAGGAGTAATTTGACAAGGAAGTATTCAATGAACGGCATGACACTAGGAAGTTCTGAGGAACAAAGGGACCTTGGCGTGTGTGCCCATAGATCTCTGAAGGCAGAGGGGCATGTTAGTGGGGTGGTGAAAAAGGCATATGGGACACTTGCCTTTATCAATTGAGACATAGATGACAAAAGTAGGGAGGTCACGTTGGAGTGTATAGAATCTTAGTGAGGCCACAGCTGGAATACTGTGTGCAGTTCTGGTCGCCACATTATAAGAAGGATGTGATTGCATTGGAGGGGGTGCAGAGGAGATTCACCAGGATGTTGCCTGGGATGAAACATTTAAGTTATGAAGAGAGGTTGGATAGACTTGGGTTGTTTTCATTGGAGCAGAGAAGACTGAAGGGCGACCTGATCGAGGTGTACAAGATTATGAGGGGCATGGACAGGATGGATAGGGAGCAGCTGTTCCCCTTAGTTGAAGGGTCAATCACCAGGGGACATAAGTTCAAGTTGAGGGGCAGGAGGTTTAGGGGGGATGTGAGGAAAAACATTATTACCCAGAGGGTGGTGACGGTCTGGAATGCATTGCCTGGGAGGGTGGTGGAGGCAGGTTGCCTCGCATCCTTTAAAAAGTATCTGGATGAGCACTTGGCATGTCATAACATTCAAGGCTATGGGCCAAGTGCTGGTAAATGGGATTAGATAGGTAGGTCAGGTGTTTCTCAGATGTCGGTGCAGACTCGATGGGCCGAAGGGCCTCTTCTGCACTGTGATTCTGTGAAAGAGTGGTTAGAGTCTGGAATGCACTGCCTGAGAGTGTGGAGCACTGTCTGAGAGCGTGGTGGAGGCAGATTCAATCAAGGCATCCTAGAGGAAATTGGATTATTATGTGAGAAGGAAGAATATGCAGGGTTATGGGAGAAGGTGACAGAATGGCACTCATTCAGAAAGCCGGTATGGAAACGACGGGGCAAATGACCTCCTTCTGTGCTGTAACAATTCTGCAATCCTCCATTTATGCTATAACATCATACTTGCATGTAATTACCTGCCCATGCAGATCACCAACCTTAGTTACCATCCCTTGTGCATATATGCACATGAACTGTAAACCTAATTTAGAATTGCATTCACAATTACTCTGGCCCCATCTAATACCTTATCCTTTCTTACTCTGGTGTGCTCTGCCTCTCCCAATCTTTTGTGTACCTTGATTCTCCTCACTATTGCTACATCCTGATTTCTATCACTCTGCCAAGTTACCAGGCATCACTGGGTGTGACACTGAGGCCTGGATTTTAGTGGTGTCTGAACTGTGGTGTAAAGGTTTAATGTTAAATATGTAAATAGTCTACATTATCAGTAATATAAGATTATATGACAACAGAGCTTTACTGAGGAGTGGCAATGTGTGAAACCTTGTCCTGTACATAGTTAGAAAAATGTTAAATAAAAGGTAAAGTTTACAACTGCCTTGCCTCCAGCAGCCTCTGTCAACCCTGACCAAGGACAACCTAAGCTAAGACTTAATAGATAATAGAGGAATGACTCCAGAGCTATTCAAAAATGGTGGGCAGTACCAGATTCCAGGATTTCTGCTCCCATTCCCAGTATCCCCAGTTTTTGCTGGCACAGGATAGGGGTGTGATAGCGAGCCCACAACCTGCACTCCTGACTTACCTGCTCCATTGCGAGGTAGGCATCGCCAAGCCCCATGCTATTTTCGTGGATTCAGGACAGCTTCTCCATGACTCGTGGCTCATGGATCTTGGAAGATTCCTGAACCACAGTCTAGACTCAGGAACCTTTTGAAAGGCACCTTCTACAGGTCTTACCCATGCTCCCTGCCTTCCCATGTTAACTCATGCCCCCACCCACTCCAAAAGGCCCTCTCATTCCCTCCAGGCCAACTCATGGCTTTTCCATGCCCATTCACCCAGTATACACTATGTACAGAATCAATGACCCCAAGAATAGCAATGATATGTGTGGAACTGCTTAGGAAAAAGTACCCATTCATAATGCTATGAAAAAAAACTTGTGTTCCTCCAATCTTATGAAAGTGTCAGTCAAAAAGACCACTAAAGTATTAATACCAGAAACTTTAAGCACAACACACTTCTTAATCTGGTGTAAATAAACATTGAGACAGTGAGAAAACAGATCACAGAAGAAAAACTTATAACCACATGAAGGTGTCAATGAAACAAAATCAATAGCTTCAACTTCCCACTCACACGATCCTTTTATGGGTCCGGGCTCACAATCAAATTGGTGAATAGGCACGGAAGGGCCATGAGTTGACATGGGGGCTGTAAGAAACCATGGGGGGTGCTTTGGGCTATCATGGGTTGTCATGGGAGCACAGAGGTGGCAAGGGGAGTGGGTGGGGTAGGAGGGGTGAGGGCTAGAGGGACTAAGATGTAAGCAAACAACTGGGACAAAGTCTCAAAAAACCAAGGGGGAGCCTTTTCACCAACCTGCCTTGGCAGTCAATCACCTCTGAGGCCACCTCTGATTTGCTTCCGGGGGGGGAGGGGGGGGAGGTGGGGGGAGGGGGAGGGAGGGGGAGGGGGAGGGGGGGGGAGGGGGGGGAGGGAGGGGGAGGGGGAGGGGGGAAGAGGGGGAGGGAGGGGGGGAGGGGAGGGAGGGGAGGGAGGGGGGGAGGGGAGGGGGGGAGGGGCTGATGTGTTTGGTGGTGGCATCATGCTTGAGCTGTCGGAAATGGTGGAGAACCATTAATTAATGTTAATAAGTTTAGGATAGGTTTAAAGTCAGTAACACTGCATTAGAGCTTGGGTCATCACTGTTAGGGTTTGGGTGAGAGCCCAGTATCTTTCCCAGGGATACTCCTTTTGGGAGACACATTACAGGAAAAAACTTGGGCTGGCATATATTTGGATCTTCCAACAACAGAATGCCGAACCTGAAATGAGAGGCAACAAATAGAACATGCGATTTCAAAATGTTTATTGATTGCTAATATTTTCCTTTCAGACATTCTTACTTTTCCCTTTTTTGCAATCAGTCATCATCAAGTGTTGGCTCCAGCCTACAGCAGGCATCACTATTTATAATATATTATACATTTACAATTCCTGCTCAGCCATTTCCAGGACATTATTTGAATTCCAAGTTTCTATAGTACACTTTATTCAGTTCCAGTGAGATTAGTTCTAGTTCAGGCACTGTTGTTTTACAATCACTAACAAATCATAAAGGACCCTTTTCAAGTCATCGAGATGCCTACAGCCCTGAGGCTCAGCCCACCTTCAGCGAGCAGTCAGACCCCACCCTCCAAGGTCAGACTCAGCCTCCTGGCAGCTGTCTGAGTGCAGTCCCAAAGAGGACCCTTGCTGCAGTTTCAATACACAATGATAGGGCAGGAAGATTACCAGGTTTTGTACACATGGATGGCCCTTAAACCTCATTTATATCAGACAATCATACGTCCTGTTCGTCCAGCAAGCAAAAGATTACATTTCTGTCTTGCTGCCAAGACAGCTCAATAAACCCAATGGAAAAGAATGAGCCAAACCAGCCCAGCCCAGCTCAGCTCTATACAGTGGGTGCTGAGCATTACTGAAGCTGGATTGTTTAACAGCATTGACTCGGGTTCAAGAGGAATCCCAACTTGGAAGTGACTGACACCTATTGCTGCAGCCTGATCTTGACTGCAATGCACTGACACCAACTCCACCCCAACACAACCCTATTCCTCCTTCACCATGAACCTGATCAATCAGGGACTGATTTGCTATTCAAGGGAACCTCAAACACCCAAAAGGAACATTTTAAATCAGACGGCTGGTATTTTCATTTCCCAGTGTTCCGGCTGCATTGGAGTCACTTGCTGCTCCCAATATTCCAGAGTAGGGAGAACTTGTTGCAGTGGCTGTGGGAAGAGGAGCAACTTGTTTAATTATGATAAAATTGGCAATTTGTGTGGAATGCTGGACGTGAATGATTGAGAGCACTTGGAGCGGAATACAACCAAAAACTTCCCTTTAATTGTCTTGTGCTGCGAGGAATATCTTATAGTAGCAAATCATGATGATCTCCTCGCACACCCACTGGAGGACAGAGCAAAAAAAGGAATATCTCACATGGTGAGGGCCCACGGATGCTATAATATGGAGGCTTCAAACATAGCTTCAATCCATCTGAAACAGTGTCAAAACAGTTCAGAATCAACAGTGAGAACAGATACAGTCAGCAAGCACTACAGTGAGAACGGATAGTTAGCCACTAGCACTGCACACACCCTGAAGGCTAGTATAGAGTTGGGATAAGGACCTCAAATGGGATGGGATGAGTGATGCTCAATGTGCATCCACACCAAGATGTTGGGTTAGACTGCCAGACATCTCCCTGTCACTATCAAGGAGCATCGAGGAGTCCAACTCCAGCTTGGCAGAGGGAGTGGCATTGAGTTTGCCCTCTCTGCATCCTCTTCTCTATCTCCCTGTTTTTCAGCAGACCCAGAGGCACAGCCACAGTGTGCCCTCTCATCTCCTGCAAGCCATGCCTTTTGCAGATCCTGCACATTCCTGTGTTACTGTGGCAAAACACTACAGGCTGAGTACTTGCCCAGTACTATGATGGTTAGACAACATGCACACGGCAACAACACCTCATTCTGACTGTGCTTAGCACCCACATTCAAAGCCAATCCACTACATTGTTCAGTTTTCTACTGCCATTCACATTGATTAATGGATACCCCAAATCACAGGCTTTTCAGCCTGTACATGGGGCTACATTCAGGGTTGGAATGACTAACAAACTGGCACCACTTCCCACCCCATCTTCATCTCAAAGCTGGCTGTGAAAACATGCCTGGAACCTCAAGCTGACTGAAGCACAGACACCAAACCTATCCGCACAGCATTCCCTGCACCCCCACCCCTGTCTAGACTGAGTAACCTTGCTGAGTGAGGGCAGCACCTACCTCTGTGCTGTGTGGGTGTCCTCAGCTTTGAAGGAATAGTAAAGGATGTTCTTGTGGTAAAGTTGGAACAGCACACTGGGTCCGGGGGGGTCATCATCCTTCGATCCCTTGATAGTGAAGCCCAATAGAGGCAAGCTCTCTGCAGCAGCCTTGTTCTGTCACATAAATAGATGAACACCCAAATATTAAACCTTTAACGAGGCTTTTTAACCTGATCTACATTGGTTGCCAGTGTCCCAATTATAAAATTCTGATCCTTATTTTCCAATTGCATCATGGTCTTGCCCCTCCCTATCTCTGTCATTTTCTCCAGCTCTCAGATCCTATGCATCACCCCACCATTGGTGGTCATACCTCCAGCTGCCTGGGCTCTAAGCTCTGGAATTCTCTGTCACGTTTTTCAACATTAAAGGTGCCATATAAATGTAAGTTGTTGTTGTTTCTCCATTTTGAATGTTAGTTCATTCTAGTCCAACCCTCGTCTACCCCAAGGACTGTATACAATACAGTACAGCTCTAACTCTGTGGGTGCAAAAGGTGTCCCTAGAGTAATTAATTTCACCATCCCATCACTCTTCCCTAAATCAGTGCCAATCCAGGGAATACAAATCCCTACATAACTAGCCTTGGCATAATATTCCATGTTTATGCCCTGAAATGTAGCATGAATAGGGCCAGAGATGTTATATCTTTTGGATGGCATGATACCCAGAAACACATAATATATTATTCTGCGACTAGGATACAATTACTTGGCCTGTCTCTTTAAAGGTGAATTTGCTGTTCCTTCCCCCAGAGGCTTGGGTGCCTTCAACAACCTCAGGGTGACCCATAATACTTCACAGCCAATGCAGGAGGCAGCTCACCACCACCTTCTCAAGGGCCAGTAGGGATGGGCAATACATGCTAGCTTAGCCAGTGGTGCATATATCATCCCATGAATTAATAAATTTTAAAGTATTTTTGAAGTGTAGTCACTTGTTTTGTAGGTAAACACAGCAGCTAATTTGCACAAAGCAAGATCCGACAAACAGCAGAGAGATAAATAACCAGGGCTTTTGATGGTCTTGGCTGAGTGATTAATGGTGGCCAGGACATCAGGAGAACTCCCCTGTTTTTCTCAGTGACACCCAAGGTGACTTCAAAAAGAAAAGGGCATGACTTAAATATCTAACACTAACTCTGTAGCCTGCCTGACAGCAGATCAAATCACGCATTGTAGATGTATGTGTGATGACTTTTTCCAGACAGGTACACAGTGCTCTGCTGTGGTGTATGATAGGGAAGTGCTGAGGTTTGGAGTGTTGTGGAAGCAGCACCCCATGTAGATCCAGCAAGTTTGGTTAGTAAGCTGTTTCTGGCTTTGACCTTTGCTGCTGTTTTCTTCAGATCTTCCTGGAAGGACAGAGTCCTAAGTAGAGTCACGCCCAAGTATGTTGGGCTGGGATCATGCTTTAGTCTCTGGCCCTCCATGAAGATATGCAATTCTTTTTGGCACTGGCATTGTGGAGTTGGAATACAGTGGATATGGTTTTAGAGGGATTCGGCATGAGACGCCATGTGCTGCAGTAGTCCGTCAACTTTGTAATGTCTTCGTTAAGGGCCTGGTCCAGGGTGCAGAGGATGGAGCTTGGAAGGCACAACAGATGTCATTAGCATTTATGACCTTGTGGGATGAGTCTTTTGGTAGGTCATTTTTTTTACATTGACCAGGATTGGGGCTAGCACTGAGCCCTGCCTTCTCATTGTAGAGACCTTGAACGTCTACAGCAGAACCCAAAACAATCCAGAAAAACTGCTGCTAGCTGTGTCCTCTCCTCCATAGGGACCAGTACGAAAACTGGTACAACCCAGTTGGTACAGCCTGTGGAATAAGGAAAGATCACGTTCTGCAATGTGAATCCAAAAGGGACTCATGATCTGCCTGGGAATAGCTCCTCAGCTCATTTCTCCACACCTCACCATCTCATGCTCTGCTCTTCAGCTGCTCACAGGAACCTCCCATTTTCAACTTCAAGTTGTCTTAACATCATTCTCTTTCTCCCTCCTGGTTTACTTCCCTCTCATCTTCCTTCAAACACCTCCTTCAGCAAGCTTTCATGTTTTAGAATATGGTCAATCCAATATTGCTGCCTTTTCTTGATGCTATTCAAAAATACTCATTCCTCCTCCTGAGAGTACCCTTCATTACTCCTATGTTCTCTCCAACTGACCCACTCCATCCTTCTCCTGAACCACCTTTTCAACTTGCTAATCTTTGGATGCCTGCTTTTCTTAAGGTCCACGTTTCAGCGCCGTATAACAAAACACTCCAAATCACAGTTTGATCATTAAGATCTCTACTCATTCTTATGCTGAGCAATTCTTTACATTTAACATAAAAGTAAAATACTGCAGATGCTGGAAATCTGAAATAAAAACAGAAAATGCTGGAAAAACTCAGCAGCATCTGTGGAGAGAGAAAGAGTTAATGTTTTGAGTCCATATGAAGTCTGCTCTGAAGAAGGGTCATACGGACTCGAAATGTTAACTTTGTTTTTCTCTCTCCACAGATGTTGTCCGACCTGCTGAATTCTTTCCATTTGTAACCATCTCTTGACAGGATGCTTCCCAGAATGATTTAGGTCCTGATCCTCTGCAGTGTGAAATATTTAGAACTGGAAAAGAACAGAAGCCAGGAAAAACAGAAGGGTGTGATGAAATCCTTGCCGGAATAATAAAAGGCTCCAGACGGAGGACAACAAGAGAATTGATTTGCTTGTGTCAGGAAACACTAAGGGAGAATGGCCAGAAGACATATTGAGGAGTACAATGGTCTCCCTGGAGTAGGCAAATACCACAAAATATGAAGATCATTACACCATAACTTTGACTACACATATGTTCAAGGAAATTTTAAAGAATATAGATTGGATAAAGCAAATAGATTGGAAGTGAAAGCAAGCCATTAGATTAGTGTCCTCGGCCCAAACATCTTCAGCTGCTTCAATGACTTTCCCTCCATCATAAAGTCAAAAGTGGAAATGTTTGCTGATAAATGCATGGCATTCAGCACCATTCACAACTCCAGGACATAGCAACCCGATTAATCAACACTCGATCCACCACCTTAAACATTCACTCCCTCTAACACCGGTGAACAATGGCAGCAGCGTGTACCATATATAAAATGCACTCCAATAACCCACCACAGTTCCTTCAACAGTACCTTCAAAACCTGAAATCTCTACCACCTAGATAGTAAGAGTTTCTATAGATATTTAAAAAAGAAAAGTTAACAAAGTGAGCATTGGTCCTATATAGCGCGAGTCTGGGGAATTAATAATGGAAAATAAGGAGATGGCAGATGAATTGAACAGGTATTTTGCATTGGTCTTCACTACAAAGGACATAGGTAACATTCCAGGAACCGCTGTAAATCAGGAAATGTTATCATTTATTGTGAGGGGAATTGAGTACAACAATAGGGAGGTTATGTTTCAGTTATACAGGGCACTGCTGAAACCACATCTGGAGTATTGTGTACAGTACTGGTCTCCTTATTTATAGGAGGATGTAAACACGATGGAAGTAGTTTAGAGAAGGTTTACTAGACTAATACCTGGAATGGGTGGGTTGTCTAATGAGGAAAGGTTGGACAGGCTAGGAGTTTAGAAGAGTAAGAGGTGACTTGATTGAAACATTTAAGATCCTGAGGGGACTTGACAGGGTGGATGTAGAGAGGATGTTTCCTCTTGTGGGAGAATCTAGAACCACAGGGTCACAGTTTAAAAATAAGGGGTCACCCATTTAAGACAGAGGAGGAGAAAATTTTTCTGAGGTTGTGAATTTTTGGAACTCTCTCCTCAAAAGGCGGTGGAAGCAGCATCTTTGAATATTTTTAAGGCAGAACTAGACAGAATCTTGATTAACAAAGGAGTGAAAGGTTATCGGGGGGAGGCAGGAATGTGGAGTTGAGGTTACAATCAGGTCAGCCATGATCGAATGGTTGAGCAGGATCGAGGGGCCGAGTGGCCTACTCCTGCTCCTTATTCATATGCTCACCTAGAAGGACAAGGGCAGCAGAAACATGGGAACACCACCACCTGGAAGTTCCCCTCCAAGTCACTCACAATCCTGACCTGGAAATATATTGCCGTTCCTTCACTGTCGCTGGGTCAAAATCCTGGAACTCCCTCCGTAACAGCACTGTGGGTGTACCTACACCACATGGACGGCAGTGAGTCAAGAAGGCAGCTCACCACCACCTTCTCAAGGGCAACTAGGGATGGACAACAAATACTGGCCTAGCCAGTGAAGCCCACATCCCATGAAAGAATTTTTTAAAAATTCTGTTTAACTCAGCCTTGAATGTATTCAATGATCCAGCCTTCACTGCTCTCTGATGAAGTGAATACCAAAGATTCACAAACCTCTGAGTGTAGGAAGTTCCCCTCATCTCCATATTAAATGGGAGACCCCTTATTTTTAATCTGTGTCCCCTAGTTCCAGATACCCCAACAGGGGAAACATTCTCTCAGCATCTACCCCGTCAGGGCCAGAAACTTAGATAAAAGCAAAATACTGTGGATGCTGGAAATCTGTAACAAAAACAGAAAATGCTGGAAAAATTCAGCAGGTCCAACAGCATCTGTGGAGAGAGAAACAGAGTTAACATTTCGAGTCTGTATGACTCTTCTTCAGAGCTGAAGAGAAGTGGAAATGTGATGAAATTTATACTGTTTAAGTGGGTTGGAGCAGGTGAAGCTGGATAGAAGGCCAGCGATAGGTGGGGGCAAAGGAGAGGTTGACACTGATGTCATGAACTAAAGGACAGAGGGGTGTTAATGGCAGTGGTATTGGCTAAAGGAGATGCAGATGGTGGCATTAAGGTCAGAAAGCAGAATGTGATAATAGCAGAATAAGGGCCAGAGCTCAGTGAAAGAATAACATGAACAAGTGACAGATGGCCCTAGTGGGGGTGGGGTGGGGTGGGTTGGGGTGGTGGGAAAAAAGATTGAAAATAGGATAAGGTGGGGATAAAACAATGAATGAAAATAAATAAAAATAAGTGGATAAAAATAAAAAAAATAAAAATGAACATTGAAAAAAGGGATAAAAAAAAAGGATGAAGGTGGAGGAGAGAGTTCATGGTCTGAAGTTGTTGAACTCAATGTTAAGTCCAGCAGGCTGTAAAGTGCCTAGCCAGAAGATGAGGTGCTGTTCCTCCAGTTTCTGTTGGGCTTCACTGGAACATTGCAGCAGGCCAAGGACGGACATGTGGGCATGAAAGCAGGATGGTGTGTTGAAATGGCAAGCAACAGGGAGGCCCCTCTGCCCCTTCATCCCAGTCATTAATGTAGGTTGTAAATAGTTGAGGCCCCAGCACTGATCTCTGTGGCACACCATTAGTTACAGTTTGCCAATCTTAAAATGACCCATTTATCCCGACTCTCTGTTTCCTGTTAGTTAGCCAATCCTCAATCCACATGAATAAAAACAAAGTGCTGAAAAAACTCGGCAGGTCTATTAACATTTCAAGCCCAACATGACTCTTCTTCAGATTGGAGGAAAAGTCATATTTGACTTGAAACATTGGGCGGGATTTTCCCCTCTGTGCACTAAGTTTTTCCCATCAGCCTCAATGGGTTTTCGCGCCGTATTGTCCGCTTCCCGGCTCATTAAATATGCATCAGCCAGAAACACATTGTATCCCGGGTGCTCAAGCTTTGATTCACTCGCCCCCAATGGTGATGTGTTGCAGTCAATGGAACCTTTGAGCATGCTCTCGACTCGCATCTTGATGGGACAACAATGAGTGGGACAACAATGAGGGCAGCAATGGGCCAGTAGCAAGGATGTAATGAAGCTGATGTGTGTTCTTTACTATCAATGAAGCATCAGCTTGAGGGTTCCATGGTGTGTTTGCCTTTTTAAGATCACAAGAGCCAGAATTAGCCCTTAGGGGAGACTGTGTTGAAGAGGAGGCAGCTTGATGTCTGGTAGGCAAGGGTGTGAATGTGGTCATCCTGAGGTGCCTCACCTCTATTGATAGATCCGGCTTAATGCTGGCCCACATCTCTAGCAGAGTGCAGGGTATCGATGTGATGGGGAAGGTGACACAGAGGACTGAGTGATCTCCAAATGGATTAACACCTGTGTAACGTCCTCTGCTGTCTTGGCCCAAATGTCACCCATCAATTTCACCAATAATGTTACACAGAATGTGTTATTCCATTGCTGGAGATGGATCTTCTGGAGGAACTTTGTCGGGTTGAAGGCATACAGCTGCAAGCCCACTGAGGATGGTGAAACAGCTCCTGGCTGCCGTTGAGGCTGGGATGCTGGAGAAACGCTTGAAGAGGCAGCACATTCTGACATCTGATGCCGGGACTCCCTCCTCCAGTTAGCACCTCATCTCAGCCAGGACATTCCCGAGGCTGCTTCATCCTTCAAAGGATCAGGAAAATGTGAGCCTGATGTTTAACTATTCACTCTCAGATTGAGGTGCATGGTTGAAATGAGAGGAACAGCAATGCTGGTGTTAATGTTGGCCCATGATGGAGGACACTTATGCAAGAGGAAACTCCATGATATCATCATCCTCCTCATGGATGGTCCTGAGGGCTTCACGCGAATGGCTGCCTCATCTGGCCTGTGCTATGGTCTCTTTCCCTGCAGCCTCACCTTCCTCAAACTCAACACCCCCAACTCCTTCGATGTCCTCCTTATTGGAGGAGACGTGCAGCTTCTCCATGTTGGCACCTGGCAAATGCGCCCCTTTGCAGGGCCAGATTGCGTGGGTGCAGCATACCACGAAGATCCATGAGGCCCTCTGGGGAGTTCACTGGAGTGCTCCACCAGATCTATCCAGACATCGGAATCACATCTTCAAGATGTCAATGGTC
Source organism: Cetorhinus maximus (assembly GCF_964194155.1). Lineage (NCBI taxonomy): Eukaryota > Metazoa > Chordata > Chondrichthyes > Lamniformes > Cetorhinidae > Cetorhinus > Cetorhinus maximus. The sequence continues at coordinate 77,535,034 of NC_135884.1, read as the reverse complement.
TGCCCTACCAATGTTTGTGTGGCGGAATGAACATCATTGTACCTTCTCTCAGATGGAATTTGTGGCCTTTGTCACCGAGGAGCCAACCCTGGATGTTGTGTTATCCTTTGAAGATGTCCAGGGTCTGCAATCTACTCAAGATGTAGCAGTGGTGGCAGCTTCCAGGGTACCTCACACAAACTTACATGATGTGTTTCTGGTGGCCACAGACCAGCTGCACATTGAGTGAGTGGAAGCCTTTCCTGTTGATGTGTTGGAGTTCCTGCTGCCAGGGAGCTCTTATAGCCCCATGAGTGCAGTGGCTGGCACCCTGCACCTATCCAGAAACAGCAGCAAAGCCCAGTGCTCTGGCGTCCTGGCCAGCCTGATCTCTAGTGAAGTGCACGTAACTGCAGGCCTTGGCAAACAGGGCGTCCGTCACCTCTTGCATGCATTTGTGGGTGGAAGTTTAAGAAATACCACAGAGGTCCCCAGTGGAGCCCTGGAAAGAGCCACTCTCATAGAAATTAGCAGCAGTGGTGACTTTCAGAGCCACTGGCAAGTCCCCATGGCATCAACTCATGGAGAATGTGGCAGATGTGAGCCACCAGATCCCTGGACATGTGGAGGCATCAGTGACACGGACTCTTGCTCATCAGCAAAGACATCTGTGCTCTGTACACCCTTGGTCTTGGGGCCTGCCTACATGCAGCGTTTCTGTGAGCCTCATCCTCTGTGTCCGGAGGGGCCCTGCTGCCTCTTGCTTATCAGGGTGAAGCTCCTCTCTTTAGTGAGCCTGGTGCCACTGTCACAATCTTCTCCACCTTCTCTTCTGCCTGTATGCAACGATGTAGGCAGCAGTAAATGCAGCCTCCATCTTCCTGAAGGTCTCCCCTCTCTGCAGGATCAATGAGAAGACAACAAGACTGAGCATCAGCTTCCAAAGGTCCTATACATGTCGATGGTTAGTGAGTGACTGTGGGTTCAAGGACTTGGTACCAGCATCAGCACCTATTCACCACTGAAATCCTGGCCAGCACAATGTCCGTTTCAAGGATCACACTATGCTTCCCATCTCTTACATGACCGTCTGCAATGAGATTGGTCTGGCCAGGCATTGGATGTGCTGCTTGTAGGATTATACTCTTTGGAATACAGATGAGGACAAATGTTTGGTGAGGGAGTGAGATTATTTCAAGGTGGCTTTCGGTTTCCATATGTGAACTTGCCAGCACCAAGATTCAGACCTCCTGCTCCTAACAGCTTGTCCAGTTGCCCACTTGCTCTTGATGTCATTCTCACTCTGGGGAATTTCCACACTTGGAACAAAGGCTTATTACAAGGAGCTCCATTAGTGGCAGGATTTGGGAGTAGTCTCACATGAATGCACTTTAGTGATTAACTCTCCTGATTCCCTGCATTGTCATTGAAAGGCTCCTAATATTTCTCAGCTGTGCATCTCATTTGCTCAGTTCAGCTGGATGTCCCTTTAATCAGGCCCCCAGTGCAGTGCAGCATTTCTCCTCGAGGCCCTCGGAGCCAGATTGTTGCTCATTTTTAATTTCTACTGCGCCATCGTTTCAGGTTTCAAGATGGTGGTGCTTAGGTTTTACTACCAGACCGGCTTGGACCCTCCCTATTATGTGACTGTGGAAACCACCACCACCCCTCCCCATTGTCCCAGGGAAGCCTAATATTCAGGTTTCCTTCTCTCCAATAACTCTTGGTCCTCCCCCTGTAACCCTTAATCCCATTGTGATTATGGTGGATATGCTTGTCCTACCCCCTGAACCATTTGAGATGAATGTGCCTGCGCCCCATGTGGAACTTACCCCTCACCATCTTGAGACCTATTTGCACAGTGACATACAGAGACACCCACCCCCATGAGACCTTCAAGTGCCCTAACACTACCTTTTCTCCATCTACAGGCTGCAGATGCCGCCCCTGATTGTTGTGCCATTCGCAGCCCTGTATTATACCAGAAAACTCCCGGACCAATGCGCGTGATGTTACACTTCCCCACTTCCTGCGCACACCATGCTGGGCACGGCTGACAGTGGGCTGACATGGTTTCCCCCTCCCTGGGAAGGGCGCGGTGATTTCAGTGAGCTGTCTTCACAATGAGCATTTGTGACATTCAAATGTATGAGATGGCGTCCCCAGCATGGCACGGTGGGAAATGCGCACCGCCATTGTGCTCTCGAGCGGATGATCACAACCTGTTTTTATGTGTTAACCTGTTTAACCTATTATATCAGGAAAGTGATATTTTCCGCTCCCATCTGCTGTGACGGCCATTGGGGGAGGGAGCGGAAAATCCCGCCCGTTAACTTTGTTTCTCACTTCACAAACGTTGCCAAATCTGCTGCAGTTTTCCAGCATTTTCTGCTTTTATTTCAGCATCTGCAGTCTTTTGCCTCTATCCATGCTAATATATCGCCCCCAATCCCCTTGATGTGGCACCTTATTGAATGCCCTTTGGAAATCCAAATACACTACATCTACTGATTCCCCTTTATCCACACTGCTTGTTACCTCTTTAAAGAATTCCAATAAATTGTCAAACATGATTCCCACTTTGATAAAACCATGTCAACTCTCCTTAATTGTGTTATGATTTTCTAAATATTCTGCCACTACTTCCTTAATAGCTTCCAGCATTTTCACAATGACAGATGTTTGACTAACTGGCCTATAGTTTCCCGCTTTCTGTCTTCTTCCTTTCTTGAATAAAGGTGTTACATTCGTGGTTTTCCAATCCACTGGGACCTTTCCAGAATCTAGGGAATTTTGGAAGGTTACAACCAATGCATCCACTATCTGTGCAGCCACATCTATTAAGGCCCTAGGATGCAGGCCATCAGGTCCAGGGGACTTGTCTGCCTTTAATCCTGTTAGTTTTCCCAGTACTTTTTCCCTAGTGATTGTGATTGTGATCGTTTTAAGTTCCTTCCTCCCTTTTGCCTCTTGATTTTCTTCTATTATACGTGGGATGCTTTTTGTGTCTTCTACCATGAAGATAGATTAAAAATACTTGTTTAAACTCTCTGCCATTTTCTTATTTCCCAATATTAATTCCCCAGTTTCATCCTCTAAGGGACTAACACTTACTTTAGCTACTCTCTTTCTTTTAATATACTTGCATTAGCGCTTACTGTTTTTATATTTTTTGTGAGTTTACCCTCATATTCCAATTTCTCCCTCTATTACTTTTTTAGTCACCATTTGCTGATTTCTAGAACTTTCCCAATCCTCTTGCCTACCACTAATTTTTGCAGCATTGTATGCCTTTTCTTTCAATTTGATGCCATCTTGAACTTCCTTAGTCAGTCAGGGATGGTGCATCCTTCTAATTGTATCTTTCTTTCTCAATTGAATATATTTTTGTTGAGAGTTTTGATACATCTCTACAAGTGACTTCTTTCCTTTGCTATTTCTTATCTCCACCCAAACTGATTCTACCTTGCTCTTCTAAGCCAAGGTCATTTCTCACTACTGTACTGACCTCATCCTTTATTAACAGAGCTACCCTACCCCCGTTTCCTTTCTATAAAAGCAAAATGCTGCAGATTCTGGAGATCTGAAATAAAAACAAAGTGCTGGAAAAACTCAGCAGGTCTGGCAGCATCTGTGGAGAGAGAAACAGTTAACATTTTGAGTTCAATATGACTCTTCTTTGGAACCCTCACATTCTACTCTCCTACTCTATTCCTTTTCCTTTCTTCCTATCTTTCCGAAATGTCAACTAACCTGAAGATTCAAATCCCAGCCTTAGTCACCGTGCAAACGTGTCTCTGTATTGACTATCATATCACACCCATTTATTTCAATCTGTGCTATCAATTCATCTATCTTGTTGCAAATGTTGGTCAAGTAGGGATGGGCAACAAATGCTGGCCTTGCTAGCAATGGTCACATCCCATGAAAGAACAAAACAAAAAACATCCGCTGTGATCAATTCAGTTTTTAGACTCCAAAAGCCTTCAGCCTAAATATGGCCAAGTATCACTATTAGCACAGGTGTACCAGGTAAAGTAGCTACAAGTAAACTTCTGTTAATATAAAATATATAGTCACATATTAAAGATTGGTTTAGCAGTGGTTAATGGTCATATAAGGTAAGACCTGGAGTTTAGGAGACATTGATTCATAAGAAGAGATATGAAATATAGCAGGTTTATAGGAAGTCATTCAAGGAGATTGTAGTCTGCATATGGGTTGTGATATGGATGTTGGGATTGAAGTAAAAATTTGAAGTCTACAGATAATAAAGAAGCAGTCATTTAGAATGTGCAACGAACAAGCACAAAACAAATGGTAGAAGCTAATTCCACCAATGCACGTGTCACCAGCTTACACACAAACAATGATGACAGATGACCCACATTCGTGGATACATAATTAAATCAACAAAATGTACAACTGACTAGAGATCGTGGAAACGCCAATCAAGTCCTGCTGAGGCAAGTGTAAGCTGTCAAGGCAATAAACTTGAAAGCTCCTGAAGGAATGCCTGGTATATGGGCTTTAGTTTCTAATACACTGAGTTCTGTTTTATGATCCAATTGGCATCAATTCATTGTTAACCAGATGTTTCAGTGTTTCCTACTCCAGGAAGAAAGGAGAGGATATAAACAATATCCGAGAAGGCATCCAAAGGGTGGCAATATCCTATAATACCCCACATTAGGGCAATAGGAATATCTGGCATTGTTTTATTCATTCACAGAATTTGGCTGTCAGTGGCAAAGAGGGGCAAAGGGAGAGAGGTGAGGGGCAAAGGGAGAGAGGTGAAGGGCAAAGGGAGAGAGGTGAGGGGCAAAGGAGAGAGTAAAAGGGCAAAGGAGAGAGTAAAAGGGCAAAGGAGAGAGTGGAGGGGAAAAGGGAGAGAGAGTGGAAGGGCAAAGGGAGAGAGTAAAGGGGCAAAGGAGAGAGTTGTGATTCAGACACTTACCCCTCTGGCTCCGTACGTGTACAGCACCTTCTCATGAATGACGAACCAGAGTTTCTTCCAGTGCCTCTTGTTCCTCTTACACCTCAAGAGATATCCACTCATCAATACTCCTTCTGAGGAAGTTGCAACCTGAAAATCAACCAAATATTCCATGAGGAAATAGCACACTCAATAGTGAGGGAGTCAGAGTCAACCACAGAGTGGGGGAGCCGTGGGGTCAAAGTCAGTGTCACCCGCAGGGAGATGGGACCCCTCTGCCAAGGTCAGTGTCACTCACAGGGAGAGGTCTCCCTGCCATGACTGACCCCCTCCCCCTCCCACCCCGGAGTCACTGTCTGTCACAGGGAGAGGTCTCTCCTGGGGGTTAGTGTCTGTCACAGGGAGAGGTCTCTCCTAGGGGTCAGTGTCTGTCACTGGGAGTGGTCTCCCCCTGTAGACAACCTACCTCTTTCAGTGCTGAGGGTATCCTCTTCTGTTTGCGAATGGAGGGTGTGTGGATCATGTGGAACACTGAAGAGAGGGCACTGCCTGGTGAGCGAGTCAGTAATGATGGAGATCTTTCATTAACTGTCATCAACTCTGCAGAAAAGAAGCCTCATCAGAGAGAGTACCATCTCATGGAACGGTTACAGCACAGAATGTGGGCATGTTGCCCACTCATGTCCTTGTCAGCTCTCTCCAAAAGTAATTCAACTAATCCCTCTGCCCCATAACCCCGAATATTGTTTTTTATCCAGATAATTATCCACTCCTCTTTTGAAAGCCATGATTGAATCTGCTTCCATTACATTCTTGAACAGCTCATTCCAGATTCTAACCACTCGCTGTGGAAAAATGTTTTCTTTATGTTGCCTTAGCTTCTTTTGCTACTAAATCAGTGTCCTCTGGTTCTCCATCCATCCATTCCATCTACTCTGAATTTTCAATGCCTCTGTCAAATTTCCTCTCAACCTTCTCTTCCCACTCTAGAGAAAACACCTAACTTCTCCAAACTATCCACGTGACTCAAATTCCTCCTCCCTGGAACCATTCTCGTGACAGTGACTGCCCTTGACATCAAGGCAGCATTTGACCGAGTGTGGCATCAAGGAGCCCTAGCAAAACTGGAGTCACTGGGAATCAGGGGGAAAACTCTCCGCTGGTTGGAGTCACACCTAGCACAAAGGAAGATGGTTGTGGTTGTTGGAGGTCAATCAGCTCAGTTCCTGGACATCACTGCAGGAGTTCCTCAGGGTAGTGTCCTAGGCCCAACCATCTTCAGCTGCTTCATCAATGACCTTCCTTCCATCATAAGGTCAGAAGTGGGGATGTTTGCTGATGATTGCACAATGTTCAGCACCATTCGCGACTCCTCAGATACTGAAGCAGTCCATGTTCAAATGCAACAAGACCTGGACAATATCCATGCTTGGGCTGACAAGTGGCAAGTAACATTCGTGCTGCACAAGTGTCAGGCAATGACCATCTCCAACAATAGAGAATCCAACCATCGCCCCTTTACATTCAATGGCATTACCATCACTGAACCCCCACTATCAACATCCTGGGGGTTACCATTGACCAGAAACTGAACTGGACTAGCCATATAAATACTGTGGCTACAACAGCAGGTCAGAGACTAGGAACCCTGCCGTGGATAATTCACTTACTGACTCTCCAAAGCCTGTCCACCATCTACAAGGCACAAGACAGGAATGTGATGGAATACTCCCCACTTGCCTGAATGAGTGCAGCTCCCACAACACTCAGGAAGCTTGACACCATCCAGGACAAAGCAGCCCACTTGATTGGCACCATATCCACAAACATTCACTCCCTTCACCACCAACGCACAGTCGCAGCAGTGTGCACCATCTACAAGATGCACTGCAGGAACTCACCAAGCCTCCTTAGGCAACACCTTCCAAACCCACGATCACTACCTTCTAGAAGGACAAGGGCAGCAGATAGATGGGAACACCACCACCTGGAAGTTCCCCTCCAAGTCACTCACCATCCTGACTTGGAAATATATCGCCATTCCTTCATTGCCGCTGGGTCAAAATCCTGGAACTCCCTTCCTAACAGCACTGTGGGTGTACCTATACCACATGGACTGCAGCAGTTCAAGAAGGCAGCTCACCACCACCTTCTCAAGGGCAATTAGGGATGGGCAATAAATGCTGGCCTAGCCATTGGTACTCACATCCTATGTACAATAAAAAAAACCCCTCTGTAATGCCTTCACATCCTTCCTAAAGTGTGGTACCTAGAACTGGATGTAATACTCCAGTTGAGGCCGAACCATTTTTATTAAGGTTTATCATAACTTCCTCGCTTTTATACTCTGTGTCTCCATTTATAAAGCCTAGGATCCGGTCTGCTCCATGAACCACTTTCTCAACCTACACTGCCACCTTTATGATTTATACATAGATACCCCCAGTTCCATCTACTCCTGCACTCCATATAGAGTTGTACCCTTTAGTTTAAATTGTCTTTTCTCATTCTTCCTACTAAAATGTATCACCTGACACTCTCTACATCAAACTTTATCTGTCACTAAGTATGAGTTTAAAAGGAGAGGTTTATAATGTTGCAAAGAATGGTAGCAAGTCTGGGGATTGGGATTGTTTTAGAAACTAGCAAAGGCCAATCAAAAAGTTTGTTCAAAAGTAAAAAATGGAATCTGAGAATCAACTGGCCAGGAATGGGAAGACAGATTGTAAGAGCTTTTGCAGGAACATAAAAAGGTGGAGAGTAGCTAAAATAAACATTGGTCACTTAGACGCAGAGACAGGAGAAATTATCAAAGGAAATGAGGAAATGGCAGAAACATTAAACAAATATTTTGTGTCCGTATTCATCATAGAAAACACAAATTACTTACCAAAAATAGAGGGTAACCTTGGAGCTAATAAGAATGAAGAACTTAAAGTAATTACTATCAACAAAGAAAAAGTACTGGAGAAACTCAAGGGACTTAAAAGCTAACGAATCCCCAGGTCTTGATGGTCTACATCCCAGGGTTCTAAAGGTGCTAGCTGCAGACAAAGTGAATGCACTGGCTATGATTTTCCAGAATTCCCTAGAATCTAGAACAGTCGCAGTGCATTGGAAGTTAACAAATGCAACACCACTATTCAAGAAAGGAGAGAGAGAGAGGAAACAAGGAACTGTGGGCCAGTTAGCCAGACATCAGATGTCAGGAAAATGCTGGAATTTATTAAGAAAGGCATAACAATGCACTTAGGAAACCACAGTATGATCAGACAATGTCAATATGGCTATACTAAAGAGAAATTGTGTTTGACAATTTTATTAGAGTTTTTTGAGGATGTCACTACTAGGGTAGATAAAGGGGAACCAGTCGATACAGTATATTGGGATTTCCAAAAGCCATTCGATAAGGCATCACATAAAAGATTAATAGGCAAGATAAGGCTTATGGAATGGGGGTTAATATATTAGCATGGATAATGGATTGGCTAACAGACAGGAAGTAGAGTGTAGGGATTAACAGGACATTTTCAAGTTGACAGACTGTAAATAGTGGAGTGCTGCAAGGATCAGGGCTGGGGCGTCAGCTGTTTACAATCGATGTTAATGACATAGACAATGAGACAGAAATAATGTATCTACGCTGACTGACAATACAAAGCTAGGTGGGGATGCAAACTTTGAGGAGGACACAGGGAGGCTGCAGAGATATAGCCAGGTTAGGTGAGAGGGTAACAAGATGGCAGGTGGCATACAATGTGGCGTAGTGTGAGATTATTCTCTTTGGTTGTAAAAATAGAAAAAGCAGAATATTTTTGAAAGGCGTGAAACTTGTAAATGCTGATGTTCAATGAGACTTGAGTGTGCTCGTACAGGGAACACAGAAATTTAACATGCAGGTACAGCAAGCAATTTGGAAAGCAAATGGTAAATTAACCTTTATTGCAAGGAGATTGGAGTCCAGGAATAAAGAAGTCTTGCAACAATTGTACAGGGCTTTGGTGAGACCGCACCTGGAATACTGTGCACTGTATTGATCTCCATATTTAAGGAAGGATATACTTGTATTAGAGGCTGTAGAGTGAAGGTTCATAGAAACATAGAAAATAGGAGCAGGAGTAGGCCATTCGGCCCTTCGAGCCTGCTCCGCCATTCACTATGATCATGGCTGATCATCCAACTCAATTGCCTGCTCCCGCATTCTCCCCATATCCTTTGATCCTTTTCGCCCCAAGAGCTATATCTAACTCCTTCTTGAAACATACAATGTTTTGGCCTCAACTACTTTCTGTGGTAACGAATTCCACAGGCTCACCACTCTCTGGGTGAAGAAATTTCTCCTTATCTCAGTCCTAAATGGTCTACCCCATATCCTCAGACTGTGAGCCCTGGTTCTGGACTAGCCCCCCATTGGGAAAATCTTTCCTGCATCTACCCTGTCTAGTTCTGTTAGAAATTTAAAGGTTTCTATGAGATCCCCCCTCATTCTTCTGAACTCTAGTGAATATAATCGTAACCGACTCAATCTCTCCTCATATGTCAGTCCCGCCATCCCAGGAATCAGTCTGGTAAACCTTTGCAGCACTCCCTCTATAGCAAGACCTTCCTCAGATAAGGAGCCAAAACTGCACACAATATTCCAGGTGTGGTCTCACCAAGGCCCTGTATAATTGCAACAAGACATCCCTGTTCCTGTACTCGAATCCTCTCGCTATGAAGGCCAATATACCATTAGCCTCCTTTACCGTCTGCTGTACCTCCATGCTTACCTTCAGCGACTGGTGCACGAGGACACCCAGGTCTCGTTGCACATTCCCCTCTCTCAATTTATAGCCATTCAGATAATAATCTGCCTTCCTGTTTTTGCTACCAAAGTGGATAACCTCACATTTATCCACAGTGTACTGCATCTGCCATGCATTTGCCCACTCACTCAGCTTGTCCAAATCACACTGAAACATCTCTGCATCCTTCTCACAGCTCACCCTACCATCCAGCTTTGTGTTATCTGCAAATTTGGAGATATTACATTTAGTTCCCTCATCTAAATCATTAATATATATTGTGAATAGCTGGGGTCCCAACACCGATCCCTGTGGCACCCCACTAGTCACTGCCTGCCATTTGGAAAAAGACCTGTTTATTCCCACTCTTTGTTTCCTGTCTGCCAACCAGTTTTCTATCCATCTCAATACACTACCCCCAGTCCCACGCGCTTTAATTTTACACGCTAATCTCTTATGTGGGACTTTGTCGAAAGCCTTCTGAAAGTCCAAATAAACCACATCCACTGGCTCCCCCTCATCAACTCTACTAGTTACATCCTCGAAAAATTCCAGTAGATTTGTCAAGCATGATTTCCCTTTCGTAAATCCATGCTGACTCTGTCTGATTCTGCCACTGTTTTTCACATGCTCAGCTATTAAATCCTTAATAATGGACTCTAGAATTTTCCCCACTACCGATGTTAGGCTGACTGGTCTATAATTCCCCGTTTTCTCTCTACCTCCCTTTTTAAATAGTGGGGTTACATTAGCTACCCTCCAATCTGTAGGAACTGTTCCAGAGTCTATAGAATCTCAGAAGATGACCACCAGTGCATCCACTATTTCTAGGGCCACTTCCTTAAGTACTCTGGGATGTAGATTATCAGGCCCTGGGGATTTATTGGCCTTGAATCTCATCAATTTCCCCAACACCATTTCCCTACTAATACTGATTTCTTTCAGTTCCTCCCTCTCACTAAATCCTGTGTTCCCCAACATTTCTGGTATGTTATTTGTGTCCTCCTTTGTGAAGACAGAACCAAAGTATGTATTTAGTTGGTCAGCCATTTCTTTGTTCTCCATTATAAATTCCCCTGTTTCTGACTGTAAGGGACCTACATTTGTCTTCACCAATCTTTTTCTCTTCACATACCTATAGAAACTTTACAGTCAGTTTTTATGTTCCCTGCAAGCTTACTCTCGTACTCTATTTCCCCTTCTTAATCAATCCCTTGGTCCTCCTTTGCTGAATTCTAAATTGCTCCCAATCCTCAGGTCTGTTGTTTTTTCTGGCCAATTTGTATGTCTCTTCCTTGGGTCTAATACTATCTCTAATTTCCCTTCTAAGCCACTGGTTTGGCCATCTTTCCTGTTTTACTTTTGTGCCAGACAGGAATAAGCAATTGTTGCAGTTCACCCATGCGCTCTTTGAATGTTTGCCATTGCCTATCCACCATCATCCCTTTAAGTAACGTTTCCAAATCCATCGTAGCCAACTTGTGCCTTGTAGCATCGTAGTTTCCTTTATTAAGATTCAGGACCCTAGGCTCAGAATCAACTATGTCACTCTCCACCTTGATGAAGAATTCTATCATATTATGGTCGCTCATCCCCAAGGGGCCTCGCACAACTAGATTGCCAATTATTCCTTTCTCATTACACAATACCCAGTCTAGGATGGCCTGTTCTCTAGTTGGTTCCTCAACGTATTGGTCCAGACAACCATCCTGTATACACTCCAGGAATTCCTCCTCTACGGTATTGTTACTAATTTGATTTGCCCAATCTATAAGCAGATTAAAGTCACCCATAATTACAGGTGTTCCTTTATTACACGTGTCTCTAATTTCCTGTTTAATGCTATTCCCAGCATCACCACTACAGTTTGAGGGTCTATAAACAACCCCACTAAAGTTTTTTGCCCCTTAGTGTTTCTCAGCTCTACCCATACATATTCCACATTGACGGAGCTAATATCTTTCCTCACTATTGTGTTAATTTCCTCTTTAACCAGCAAAGCAGCTCCACCGCCTTTTCCTTTTAGTCTGTCCTTCCTACATACTGAATACCCCTGGATGTTTAGTCTCCATCCCTGGTCACCTTGCAGCCATGTCTCCGTAATCCCAACTATATCATACCTGTTTACATATATTTGCGTGGCTAATTCATCCACTTTATTGCAAATGCTCCTCGCGTTAAGGCACAAAGCCCTAAGGCTTGTCTTTTTAACATTACTTGTCCCGTTCCCACTATTTTTCACTGAGTCCCTGTTTGATACTTGCCCTTGATTTCTCTGCCCATCACTTTCTTATTCCCCTTCCTGTCTTTTGTTCTTGTCCTTGATTCCCCCTCCTCTGACTCCTTGCATAGGTTCCCATCCCCCTGCCATTTTAGTTTGAACCCTCCCCAACCGCTCTAGCAAATATTCCCCCTAGGACATCAGTCCCAGTCCTGCCCAGGTGTAACCCATCTAGTTTGTACTGATCTCACCTCCCCCAGAATCGGTCCCAATGTCCCAGGAATCTGAAACCCTCCCCCTCACACCATCTCTTCAGCCATGTATTCATCCGATATATCCTGCTATTTCTACTCTGACTAACACGTGGCACTGGTAGTAATCCTGAGACCACTACCTCTGAGATCCTACTTTTCAACTTACTACCCAACACCCTATACTCTGCTTTTAGGACCTCATCCCTTTTTTTACCTACGTCGTTTGTACCAATGTGTACCACAACCACTGGCTGTTCATCCTCCCCCTTCAGAATGTCCTGTAGCTGCTCTGAGAAATCCTTGACCCTAGCACCAGGGAGGCAACATACCATCCTGGAGTCTTGTTTGCGGCCACAGAAACACCTATCTATTCTCCTTACAGTTGAATCCCCTATAACTATTGCATTCCCACACTTTTTACTCCTTCCCTGTGCAGCAGAGCCAACCGTGGTGCAACGAATTTGGCTGTTGCTGCTTTCACTTTAGAGGCCATTCCCCCCAACAGTATCCAAAGTGGTATATCTGTTTTGCAGGGGAATAGCCACAGGAGATGCCTGCACTGCCTGCCTAGTCCTCTTACTCCGCCTGGTGGTCACCCATTCCTTTCCTGCCAGTGGACTCTTAGCCTGCGGTGTGACCACCTCACTATACGTGCTATTCATGATACTCCCCACCTCACGGCTGCTCCGCACTGTCCCCAGCTGCCGCTCCAGCTCTGAAACCCGGGCTTCCAGGAACTGCAGCTGAGACACTTCCCACACACATGCTGGCCCCAGGCACTGTAAATGTTTCCGGTTTCCCCCATAGAGCATGAGGAGCACACCACGGCTTTGAGGTCTCCTGCCATGACTTACCCCTTTAAATTAAATTAAACCTTTTGGGTGATACTTAATATCAAATAATATCAATTACTGTAGGGCCCTTCTTCTCTGCTCCTCATTGTTACAGAATATAGCCCTTACAAACGATGAACCACAAAATAACACCTTAAAAACTATAAGCGATTAAAGTATTAAATACTTACCTGGCCATACTCACGGTACTCAAAGGATCACCTCATTCCCTCCTCACCGAACTCCCTCAGTCACCAACTCCAACTTAAGCACTCTACTGCAGCCCAAAGCAGCACTCCAGTGCAGACAAAGTCAGCACTGTAAGATGGCTTGTTTTTATACTCTCTGAATCTAGCCTCTGAAAACCTGTTTAAGCCAGTTATCTAATTAACTAGTTGCAACTAGTAGCTGCAAGCAGAGCCTGTATAAACCCTGTTTTAAAGCTGGCCTAAAACTCACCTTCTTCCACGCCAAACAGCAACTTTCAGTTAATTACTAAATTAAAGAAAGACTAGACTTTAGATAGAAATTAACCCTTAAATTCCCTCAGTCACCAAACTCCAACTTAAGCACTCTACTGCAACCCAAAGCAGCACACCAGTGCAGATCATTAGATTGGTCCCTGGACGGATATTTGTCCTATGATGAGAGGCTGAGTAAACCGTGTCGATAGTCTCAGGAATTTAGAAGAATGACAGGCGATCTCAGTAAAACCTACAAGATTCTGAAGGGGCTTGACAGGGTAGACACAGAGATTGTTTCCCCTGGATGGGGAATCTCGAACACAGTCTCAGGATAAGGGGATGATCATTTAGGATTGAGATTAAGAGAAATTTCTTCACTCAAAGGGTTGTGAATCTTTGGAATTCTCTACCTCAGAAGGTTGTGGATGCTCCATTGTTGAATACATTTAAGGCTGGGATAGACAGATTTTTGGCCTCCCAGGGAATAATTGGATATGGAGAGAGGGTGAGAAAATGGAGTTAAGGCCAATGATCGTATTGAGTGGCCTTTTATAGCCCCAATGCCAACTTAGGGCCAACTCCTGGCAAGCCATGTGCCCTACCCACCACCCTTTGCTCTTACTCCCCCTCCAGGCCAACTCACCTGATCTCCTCCATGGGCCATCCTCAGGAACCATGCTGACAGAAAATAAAGTTGTGTGTCTATTGAAGATGTCATGAGATAAAAAAATTCTTTGATCAAGGCTCGAGAGGCTGAATTGTCTACTCCTGCTCCTACTGCTACTTCTTATGTCCCCTTCTCATGTTCCAGGACTCCCTCACCCTCCACTTCTTGTGTAACAGGTGCTTTGCCTACCACCCTGTTGTGGGACACTCTGCTTACCTTTCCTCTTTAGCTCCCTGTGGCACTGGTCACACACTCTGGCCATCCTGCCTTTGAGATACCTGAGTGGATACTTGTTCCTGGAGCATGTCCGACATACAACCTATAAGACAAAGAGAGGAGAGAGTGTGAGTGCAACTGTACCACTTGTTATCCCCACATTCCCATCTCTGATGTGGTATGTTGCAGTCTGCTGCCACCCTATATGAAGAGGATCTCGATGTAGACCTCAAGGGGTCTGTCTCTGTGCTATCTATACTAAGTGAGATATTGAGGCTGATGAGGGTTCTGGTCAAACACAAGTATCTAAAGTTTATTACTAGCAACAACTGTATACCGCTCCGCACAGGCCTCGATCTGGCCTTGGTCCTAACAATTACATAGGCTGATTACTTGATGATGCGCCTGACTCATAAGATGTACATAGAGTCTTGCTGATACAGGGTCACAGGTAATAGTGAGTATCTGCAATAGAGTGTGCAGACAAAAGTGAACATCTAATATGGAGGCTGTACTCTTATCCTCCAGCCTTACACATGGTGATGTCACTATGCAAAATAAAAACAGAATTACCTGGAAAAACTCAGCAGGTCTGGCAGCATCGGTGGAGAAGAAAAGAGTCGACGTTTCGATTCCTCATGACCCTTCAACAGAACTGAGTATCTATGCAGCTTCTTAAAGGCACATGTTACTGTCTGCATTGGCATGCGTACAATATCACAACAGTCTCCAACTTCCCTTTCCTGTCCAAAATCCTTGAACATGTTGTTGCCTCCCAAATCCGTGCCCGTCTTTCCCGGAACTCCATGTTTGAACCCCTCCAATCAGGTTTCCGTCCCTGCCACCGTACCGAAACAGCTCTTATCAAATCACAGTGACATCCAAAGTGACTGTGAGAAAGATAAACTTTCCTTCCTCGCCCTTCTCGACCTGCCTGCAGCCTTTCACATGGTCGACCACACCATCCTCCTCCAACCCCTCTCCACTGTCATCCGGCTGTGGGACTGCTCTCACCTGGTTTCATTCTTAGCCATCTAATCATAACCAGAAAATCACTTGCAGTGGATTCTCTTCCTGATCCTGTACTGTTCCCTCTGGTGTTCCCCAAGGATCAATCCTGGACCCCCTCCTATTTCTCATCTACATGCTGCCCCTCAGCAACATCATCTAAAACATAAGTTTCCACATGTATGCTGATGACAGAGAGCTCTACCGCACCACCAACTCTCTCAACCCTTGACTGTATTTAAATTGTTACGTCGCTTGTCTGTCATAATGTACTGGATAAACAAAAACCTGCTCCAATTAAACGTTGGGAAGATTGATACCATGGTCTTTGGTTCCGGCCACCGACTCCATCCCTCTCCCTGGTAACCGTTTGAAGCTGAATGCAGTCTGTTCACTAACTTGGTGTCATCTTTGACCCCAAGATGTGCTTCCAATCACATCGCCGGTCCATCACTCAGACTACCCATTTCCACCTCCATAACACAGGCTGCCTCTGCCCCTATCTCACTTCATCTAAAAGCTGCTGAAATCCTCATTCATACCTTTCTTACCTGTAGTCTTGACTATTCCAATGCACTCCTGGCTGCTCTTCCACATACAACCCTCTGTAAACTTGAGGTAATCCAAAACTCTGCTGCCCATGCCCTAACTCGCACCAAGTCCTGTTCCCCTATCACCTCTGTGCTCACTGGCTTACTTCGTTTCTGGGTCAAGCAACACCTCAATTTTAAAACTCTCATCCTTGTTTTCAAATTCCTCCACAGCCTCACCCTCCTTATATCTGTAATCTCCTCCAGCCCACAACCTTCCCAGATATCTGCGCTCCTCTGATTCTCCCTGACTTTAATCGCTCTCATACTGGCGGCTGTGCGTTCAGGTGCTGAGGCCCTGAACTCCCTCATCAACCAACTTTTGGTTGCCTGTCCTAGGATCTCCTTCCATGATCCAAACTAATCTTGTTTGATTGCTCCTATCACTATATTTCATTGTGTTAAAGTCACTATATAAATGCAGAGTTGTTGTAAGTGGGTTCTGATGGAGTTACCCACCTTCCCACATGCGTTACAGTGCTGGCGCCTCCAGGTCAGGGAGAAGTCACTTGCACAGATCATACACACCACCACTCGGGAGTCAGGGATCAGCATTGGTGGCTTGGCACCCAGGCCACCTTCAGTCTTCTGAAGGGAGAGCTGGAGGGACCATACACAGAGAGACAATCATTAACTTACAAAGAAGTTGAGAATTATTATTCTAAACAGACAGAAAGGAAGAGGAAAAGAGATTACAGTTAGATAGAAATACAATGAGCAGAGAGGCCATGGCTTAAAGCTGGCTCGGAATTCAGAGTGTAGTCCTTCTGTCCCGTCACCAAGACTTTGTGTTTCTTTGTGTCTTGTTCCTCTTGTGGTGAGCCTCCAGGTGACATTTCAGGCACTTCAATATAAAGTTGCTCCCACGTTTCAGTCATGTTGGTTTTGGCCCTGCTTCTTTTCCTACTGGTTGCTATTAAAACCAGGGTCTATGGGATTTGATGGCTCAGTCTCCAGATGTTTGAGTCTTAAAGATGTTAAGGGCCACTTATTAAAGCGATGCGACTCTGGTACTGTTTTTCATCATCAGCTCTCTGATTCTGCACTTTCTTTAGTGTTTCTCCTGATGCTCTGACTCTGCAGGATGTCCTTTGAGAAAAGTTCAGGGCTGCCAATCCTGCAGTGAGCAGGAGTCACCCCATCACTTAATGCAGCAACTCACTCTCCAACTGTGTCAGCACAGTGTAGCTCTCCTATAAACCACACACTGAGCTCAGCCTCTTGCCCAAACATCAGACACCAGCAGATACCAGATGTGACTGTGTGGGGTTCGACTGTCTGCTGACAAGTCTGGGAAGAGTGTCCTGCAGTCAGCATCGCGGTAGAATAAATCTACACTTGGAGAGGTAGGGATTAATCAAGGACAGTCAGCATGGTTTTGTTAAGAGGAGGTCATGTCTGACCAATTTGATTGAATTTTTCGAAGTAACCAGGTGTGTAGATGAGGGCAATGCATTTGACCTAGTCTGCTTGGACTTCAGCAATTGGGAGACTGATAACAAAGGTAAGAGCCCATGGGATCCAAGGCAATTTGGCAAATTGGATCCAGAATTGGCTGAGAGGCAGGAAGCAGAGGGTGATGGTCGAGGGGTGTTTTTGTGACTGGATGCCTGTGTCCAGTGGGGTTCCACAGGGATCGGTGTTGGGTCCCTTGCTGTTTGTGGTATAGAAAAACAATTTAGACTTGAATGTAGGAGGGTTGATCAGTAAGTTCGTGGATGACACGAGAATTGGTGGGGTGGTAAATAGTGAGGAGGATAGCCTTAGATTACAGGAGGATTTCAATGGGCTGGTCAGCTGGGCTGATCAGTGGCAAATGGAATTTAACTCGGATAAGTGTGAGGTGATGCACTTGGGCAGGACAAACAAGGCACGGGAATACACGATGAATGGTAGGACCCTGGGAAGCACCGAGGATCAGAGGGACCTCGGTGTGCATTTCCACTGGTCCCTTAAAGTAGCAGGACAGGTAGATAAGGTTGTTAAGGAGGCATTTGGGACACTTGTCTTTATTAGCCGAGGCATATAATATAAGAGCAGGGAGGTTATGCTGGAACTGTATAAAACGCTGGTTAAACATTATGCTAGAGTAATGCGTGCAGTTCTGGAACCCGCATTATAGGAAGGATGTGAATGCACTTGAGAGAGTGCAGAGGAGATTTACCAGGATGTTGCCTGGGCTGGAGAGTTTTAGTTATGTGGAGAGATTGGGGTTATCTTCCTTGAAGCAGAGGAGATTGAGGGGGGACATGATTGAGGTGTATAAAATTATGAGGGGCATAGATAGGGTAAATAGGAAGGAACTTTTCCCCTTGGTGGAGGGATCATTAACCAGGGGGGGCATAGATTTAAGGTAAAAGGCAGGAGGTTTAGAGGGGATGTGAGGAAGAATTTTTTCACCCAGAGGGTGGTGGGAATCTGGAACTCACTGCCTGAAAGGGTGGTAGAGGCAGAAACCCTCATAACATTTAAGAAATATTTGGATGTGCACTTACGGTGCCATGGCATACAAGGCTATGGGCCTAATGCTGGAAAATGGGATTAGAATAGTTTGGTACTTGTTTGACCGGCGCAGACTCGATGGGCCAAAGGGCCTTTTTCTGTGCTGTAGACCTCTATGATTCTAAGTGTTCCGACATATCTGGATTTCTCCTGTACTGCACTGAGGGACTCCCAGAGGCTCTAGGCTTCCCAAGGTTCTCTCTAGGCTGCGTTTATGAGAACATAAGAACATAACAGGAGCAGGAATCACACACTGTGCAAGGTGACTCAATTTGGTAGGAAGAACATGGAGAGATAATATAAATTAAAGGATACATTCCTAAAGTGGGTGCAAGAACAGAGGGACCTGGATGTATATGTGCTTAAATCATTGAAGGTGGCAGGACAGGTTGAAAGAGAGTGGTTCATAAAGCATACAGTATTCAAGGCCTTATTAATAGAGGCATAGAGTACAAGAGTAAGGAAGTTATGTTGAACATGTATAAGTCATTGTTTGGCCTCAGCTGGGGTATTGTGTCCAGTTCTGGGCACCACACATTAGGACAGATGTGGAGACATTAGAGAGAGTGCAGAAAAGGTTCACGAGAATGGCTCCAAGGATGAGGAACTTTAGTTATGAAGATAGATTGGAGAAGATGAGACTGTTTTTCTTAGAGAGAAGGTGAGAGGAGATTTGACAGATATTCAAAGTCATAAGGGGCCTGGACAGAGTCAATAGGGAGAAACTATTCCCATTGGTGGAAGAATTGAAAACGAAAGGGCACAGGTTTAAAGTAATTAGTAAAAGAAGCAAAAAAGTGATATGAGGAGAGAGTTTTTCACACAGCGAGTGGTTAGGGTTTGGAATGCACTGCCCGTGTATGGTGGAGGCAGGTTCAATTGAATAATTCAAAAGTGACTTAGACTGTTATCTGAAAAGGAAGAATGTGCAGGGTTACAGGAGAAGGTGGGACAATGGAACTAGGTGAGTTGCTCATTCGGAGAGCCAGTGCAGACACGATGGGCTGAATGGTTTCCTCCTGTACCATAACGATTCTGTGATTCAACAGTGGAGCATCCACAGTCCTCTAGGTCGAGAATTTCAAAGATTCATAACCCTTTGAGTAAAGAAATTTCTCCTCATCTCAGCCCTAAATGGTCATCCCCTTATCCTGAGACTGTGTCCCTGTGTTCTAGATTCCCCACCCAGGGGAAACAATCTCTCAGTATCTACCCTGTCAAGCCCCTTCAGAATCTTATATGTTTTACGGAGATCACCTCTCATTCTTCTGAACTTTAGAGAATATAGACCCAGTTTACTCAGCCTCTCATCATAGGACAAACCTCCATCCAGGGACCAATCTAGTGAACCTTCACTGTACCTCCTCCAATACAAGTATATCTTTCCTAAAATATGGAGACCAAAACTGTTCACAGTATTCCAGGTGTGGTCTCACCAAAACCCTGTACAATTGTAGCAAGACTTCTTTATTCTTATACTCCAATCCCCTCGCAATAAAGGTCAACACACCATTTGCTTTGCTGATTGCTTTCTGTACCTGCGTGTTAACTTCCCATGTTCGTTGTATGAGTATACCCAAGTGTCTCTCAACACCAACATTTACAAATTTCACAGCTTTTAAAAAATATTCTGCTTTTTTCATTCTCAACCACAACCTTACACTTCCCCACTGTTAGGAAATAGAGACAGTTTAAGTAAGTTATATTGGTATTTGTAGGTGTTAGGAATGAGTTTTAGCTTTAAAGTTTAAGTTTGATTTGTATCTATCTGTGTTTTAAGAAAGGGTAAATTGAGTTTTAGTTTCACTTTAAAAGGTTCCTGCATTTCTGATAAGGGTTTTTACGGCTGTAAGCTAAGTAAACAAACAAGGGTAGAAGAATTGGGCTGTTGCCTAGCAACAAGGGACCAGAGCGACAGGTCCCTCCCACAGACATACACAGAAGAAGAGAAACAGCAGTTTGTTTTTGAAGCTGTTGGAGTTCAGCTGGTTTGGAAGACAGCTGCCAAACAGAAGCCACCTAAAAGTGGCAGATAGCCAGCTCCAAGCTAAAGTTGGTTGAAAGTAGCTGCCAGAGAGAGACTGGAGCAAAGGGGACAGATAGTCAGTCCCAAGCTAAAGGAAAACCCCAAAATCCAGGGGAGTGGAATAAGAGAAAGTCCCAAGCAGACCTTCTAGTCAAAGGAAGGACAGGAACCTGGAAAAGGTCCTGTTTATTGAAGTTAAGAGTGAGGGGCAGAGAGAAAGGCTCCAAGCTTCAGATTTAAAGAGACAAAAGTGGCAGAAAGCAGATTTAAGGTGAGAACAGCTTGCAAGAGGCAAGAAGGTCTATAACTCTTTGCTATGGGCATGTGAAACAGTGGTACCCTGGCTTGTTAATCAAGAGTAAGCTAATGGAATTGGCAGGTAAGTTGGAGTTAGAATTACCTGAAGGAGCGAGGAAAGTAAACATAGTTGAGATAACAGCACAGCATTTAAAACTGGAAGGAATAACAGAAAGACCATGTTCTTCAGGAAGTGAGTCACAGATGGAAGTTGTGAGACTTCAGTTACAAATAAAGAGGTTTGAATTTGAAGCAGCAAAGGAAATGAAGAAACTTGAATTAGAGGCAAAAGAACAAGAAAGGGCATTTCAAAGGGAGCAAGCAGAAAGGCAGGAGAAAGAAAGGAAGCTGGAACTGGAATTCCAGGCAACAGAGAAGGAACAAGAAAGAGAATACCAGCTTAGAAGGTTGGAAGTTTAAAAAAAATAGATCTCAGATGCTGAGGAAAGTTCTGATGATGAAAAAACCTTCAACCTAAAACCTAGTGGTGAGGTGTTTAAGTTTGTGCAAGCTCTCCCAAAGTTTGAGGCAATGGATATAGATTTATTTCATTTGAAAAGGTAGCTAGGCAAACAAAGTGGCAAAAAGAAATCTGGATATTACTGTTGCAGAGTAGGTTGGTAGGTAGAGCTCATGAGGTTTATGCTTCACTTTCAGAAGAGTAATTGGTGGATTATGATGCAGTAGAAAAAGGCTATTCTGAGTGCATACGAGTTAGTTCCTGAGGCATCCAGGCAGAAATTTCAGAATACAAGGAAGCATCCTGGGAAGACCTATATTGAGTTTGAAAGGGTAAAGCAAAATAATTCTGACCGTTGGATAAGGGCATTAAAGGTAGAGACAACATATGAAGCTCTTAGGTAAATAATTCTCTTGGAAGGATTTAAAGATTCACTTCCTCTTGTAGTTAGAGCTCATGTTGAAGATCAGAAGGTTAAAGCAGCTAGACAGGCAGCAGAGATGACAGACAATTATGAATTGGTCCATAAATCTAAACCCTCATATTGTCATTCCCATAAACCCGAGAAGGATAGAAGATGGGAAGGTGAAAGGAAGGCAGGTAGCCAGGGAAGAGAAGGGATAGTGGGGAATTCTCAGGAAATTTCTCCTCAGACTAGAGGAAGGTGCTGAGGGTGGAAGTGAGATTCAAAAGCATAAAAGTGTTTTAACTGTAGTAAGGTGGGGCATGTTAGGGTGGATTGCTGGAAATTAAATGGTAGACCTATTGCAATAGTAGGAATGCCAAAGGAATCCTCTGGAAAGGTTGCATCAGAACAGGAAACAGTTGTTAAAACTGTAGCAGTGGTACAGGTGAAACATGTTTCCTCAGAACATACAGAAAAGGGGGATATGGTTCAGGATAGTCCAGAGAATTCTTCTTTGATTACTGGTAAAGGAAGTCAGGCTAACAGAAGTTCTGGATCTTTTGTCTCGAAGGAAGAAGTGTTCCCTTACTCCTCCAACAAAATAAGTGAACAGCTTAAAATTTTGAGAGATACAGGGGCAGATTAATCATTGATGGGGCTGATGATAAAATTTGTATTCCAGGTAGTTTTATAAAGAAAAAAATATTGATAAGGGATTTTAATGGAATTTATAAACCTCTGTCTTTGTTTAAAGTTAACTTACAAAGTCATTTTGTAAATGGAATTGTTACGGTGGGAGTCATTCCAAAATCACTTATTGAAGGGGTGGATTTTATTCTGGGTAATGATTTGGCTAGTGGAGACATTAATGTGACAATGACTGTATTACAGCAGTCAGTTGATCATGCTGATCGTAACTAATTTCAGAAAACTACTGTGGCCAAAAACGAGATGTTTATTGCCGATAACAAACAATTGAAGGGAAACCTGATTAACATAGAAAACCAAATTTCATGTATGAAAGAGAAGTTTGCTAGTGGAAGAAGGGAATTGGTGAGAACAATTGACTGAAAGTAAAACACTTGACTGAGAGCTTGAAATGTCTAAATGATAAACTTGTAGAAGCAAATTCAACAAAGGTCAATCTTCAGTTGAAACCTGATGACCTTCAAGCATCAGCAGCTTCTATGAAATATCAGGGAAAATGCCTTGATCAGGAAAAGGAATTGTTGGTAAATCAGAATAACTGGTCGAATGCAGAATTCAAAACCAAAACTAACGAACTGTTAGAACTTCATGAAAATGGGGTCAAGATTCATGAACTTCGAAGCAAACTGGATGAAAGGGAAAAGAAGATGTGTGATATGAAGTGTCACAGTTCCAAAGTAGTTACCGTGATTAAAAACGCTTTGTTGAATTGTGGTCCAGTTGAGCAAAGAACTGACCCAAATAAATTACTGATGTCAACCTCAGTAATGGACAATATGAAAACAGCTGATGTGCCTGCAGATTTGGAAATCAAGAATTGCCAACAAAAAGGACTGAAATCGCAAAATGGTCTGGAAAAAAGTCAATGACCAGGGAGACAGATTTACAAGTGATTGCCGGTGCTAATATACAAAATATAACAGTTGGAATTCAGGCAAGTGGACAGTTTGCAAAAGACCATTCAACACCTGTAAAGGAGTGGAATGATATAGTTTGTGGGTTACTAAAAGAATTGAAGGGTTGGAACGAATGATGAAACTCCAAAGGGAGAATATAATTGACTTTGCTCAAATGGAAGTGGAAAAGACCTGTTTGAAATGGGATCTGGAGAAACAACAATGTCAGGAAAAGTTTAAAGATCAAACCAAGCAGGAGTATGAAACGCTTTTGCGTGAACATAAAAAGCATCTGAATAACATCCTTGAAATCGCAAAAAGAGATTTTGATCAGAGAAAAATGAAATATTAACTCACAAAAATGTCATTTTGACTTTGCTAAATCGAAACAAGAAGTCAGCACATCTGGGTTCAGAAAGTGAGCTTGAAGATGGAATTACGCCTACAGCTAACAAAAAGGATGATTGGGCTGTAGACTTAAATGAAACATTCTTTGCTGAGTTAAAGACTGGGAGTAAGAAGAAAAAGAAACATAAAAGTTGAGTTATGATAATACTACAATGTGCAAATTCTGCTATCTTGTTACAATTATTAACTTTAAGTACATTTTTTATAATTGTATGATATAACATGTATTTGTGAAATGAAATGGAAAATTTATTTGTATGCTGTATAATAAGCTATTGTTAGAGGTTAATGATCTTCTTCTTCTTCTTATCATGTCCATGGACAGTCTATACATGGCCCTGCCAGAACTGGACACATTTTTGTGCCTTGTTGTTGAATTCGGCAAGATCTGCAACAGTGCAGGGTTCCTCTAGCGATTGGCATTGCAGGAGGTGTTGCATAGTCTGTGGCTCAGTTCCACATTCACAAGTTGTCGGGCTGGTTGTATATCCCCATTTGCTTAGTGACACCTTTGAACGACCTACACCAGTCCTAAGTCTGTCAAGGCACTTCCAGGTTGCCCAGTTGCAATTAGCTCCTGGGGGAAGGCTGTCATCCGGTAGAATTTCCATCACTGGGCGTTGTTCGAGACTGGCGAGTCGGTCTTTCCACAAGGCGATGCGAGCTTCACATGGGGTTAATGATGTTAAGTTTGTATGAGATGGATGTAAGGCCATTATAAAGAAACTTTCACTGTTGTGAAGCTTTCTTTCCTCCAAAGGGGAGGGTGTTAGGAAATAGAGACACTTTAAGTAAGTTATATTGATATTTGTAGGTGTTAGGAATGCTTTTTAGCTTTAAAGTTTAAGTTTGATTTGTATTTCTGTATCTGTGTGCTAAGAAAGGTCAAATTGAGCTTTAGTTTCACTTTTAAATGGTGCCTGCATTTCTAATGAGTTTTTACGAATGTAAGCTAGGGTAAACAAACAAGGGTAGAAAAATTGAGCTGTTGCCTAGCAACATGGGACCAGAGAGACAGGTCTCCCCACAGACACACACAGAAGAGAAACAGCAGTTTGTTTTTGAAACAAAAATAAAAATAGCTGGAAAAACTCAGCAGGTCTGACAGCACCTGTGGAGAGGAACACAGTTAACATTTCGAGTCTATATGACTCTTCATCAGAACTGAGGAAATATAGAAATGAGGTGAAATATAAGCTGGTTGAGGGGGGGTGGGACAGGTAGAGCTGGACAGAGGGCCAGTGATAGGTGGAGGCAAAGCAGAGATTGCCAATGATGTCATATATGAAAGGACAAAGGGGTGTTGACGGTGGTGAGATTAGCTAAGCACAGTTTGTTTTTGAAGCTGTTGGAGTTCAGCTGGTTTGGAAGACAGCTGCCAAACAGAAGCCACCTAAAAGGGGCAGATATCCAGCTCCAAGCTAAAGTTGGTTGAAAGTAGCTGCCAGAGAGAGACTGGAGCAAAGGGGGAAGATAGTCAGTCCCAAGCTAAAGAAAAGACCCCAAAATCCAGGGGAGTGGAACAAGAGAAAGTCCCAAGTGGACCTTCTAGTCAAAGGAAGGACAAGAACTTGGAAAAGGTCCTGTTAAGTGAAGTTAAGAGTGAGGGGCAGAGAGAAAGGCTCCAAGCTTCAGGTTTAAAGAGACAAAAGCTGCAGAAAGCAGACTTAAAGCGAGAACAGCTTGCAAAAGGCAAGAATATCCAAAGACACAACTGAAGGTCTGTAATTCTTTGCTATAGGCATGTGAAACAATGGTACTGTTGATGGCTGAGTTGGTGAGAGAGAGTGCATGGAAGACAGCTTGAATGCATGTGGTGACCCAAGGAAGAGGAACAATGGAAGGAGAGTTTGAAACCCTGGAGGTCAACCCTTGTGGAAGGCGTCTGAGAGAAAGCGTGGGGTTGGAGAAGATTCCAAAGCGAGTTCTTGGAGAGTGGAGATTGGAAACCCTCATGTGAAGGATCGAATTCAGTGAGACTGGTTGGTTGATGTGTGGCAAATGTCTGGGGGATGTTGAGGAGAGATCCATAGCATCTGGTTGGGGATGCATCTGTCACTTGGTTTCAGAGTGTGGTGTGTCTGACCACAGGTTGCCATTGGTGTACATGGGCTGTGTACTTACTATGGACATTAAAGTACAAGATAGCTTCTGTAACTTGTGTTATCCTTACAAATCTGTATATATCTGTAAAGCTGTGGGTGAAGGAGCATTGTAATATAGTTCATCTTTTCTTGTTGAATAAATGTTTTATTCTTTTGTTAAAAGTTCATCAGCTGACTCCTGTGACTTTGTTCAGTAGCTACTCTTCACATATCTAAATCAAAGTTAGGATCTATCAAGCTGTGTTCCACACTGGGATCAGGCTTGTCCAGGGGTAGCATCAACTGGAATCATAACAGCACTTAATACTCCATTTCCACCTTTTGCCCACTCACTTAACCTGTCTACATCTCTTTACAGTCTCTTTGTATCCTCCTCACATCTTGCATTCCCACCTGGTTTTGTATCATCAACAAATTTAGAGACAAAGGCTGGAATTTTCTAGCTCCTCTTGCCGGCGGGATCTTCCGGTCCCACCACTATGAACAGAGATTTCAATGGCTCTCCGGCCCCGCTGCGGGAAAACCCACTGTGGGTGGGGCTGGAAAATTCTGGCCAAATAGACAGTGAGTCTATTGTATAAGTCATCAGTGTCTCAGTGATCTGTATCAACATTGGAAAGGTAATAATGAGGGAGCTCTCTAATGCAACACTGACCTCAGCACTCCCTCTCAGGGCCAGGAATGTCTGCATCCTCTGATAATCCTCCACCACTCTGCCAATGGCAGCCAGCCACTCATCACGCTCTGTGCAGGAACTGACAAGGAATAGAGAAAGGAGAATGTTAGAATAATCACAATGTCTAAATAAGAAGAGTTGCTGCTGTTTAATTCATGGTGACAAGTCCTTGTTGGTATTTCCAGGTGATGGCGTTCTCTGTATACGTATGGATTGTAGTTGCTGCTTTTTCATACCAGGACAGGTAAAATCCCATCAAAGAGTTTGCCCAATTTAGCTAATCTCAGGAGATATCATTTTGCAGAAAGTATTAGAAGCTACAGAAGTTTCCCAGCTGTACAGCTGACAAAAGGGTACAGATATATTTTGATGAATAATGTACCCTCCGGCTGCATTAGGCCAAATTAAACTCTTAAGGGTGTGAAATTAATTTTGACCCGTTGATCCATCAGATATTTTAAAGCTCCCTAATTTCATTTTCCATGGAACTCCTGGGAAAAGATACAAAGTCCTCCTGGTGGTGTTTATGAAAGGTTGAGAGCTTCGAATAAAAGTAATGAATGGGTTTGTAAGGAACACAAGGGGGTTGATTGATGTGGTGTATTTGGGCTTCCAAAGGCCGTTGGATAAAGTAGCACAGAATGGATTTGTCAGCAAAGTGGAAATTCTTAGAATAAAAGGGACAATGACATCATGGATGTAAAGTTGGCTGAGTGACAGGAAACAGAGGGAGAGAGGGGGAGGGAGAGAGAGAGAGAGAGAGAGGAAGGAGAGATGGGGAACAGCTGTTTTTCGGGCTGGAGGAGGGTATATAGTGCCATTCCCCTGGGTCAGTATTAGGAGAACTGCTTTTCTTGAAATATATTAATGACGTAGAATTGGGTGCCCTTCCTCTTCTTGAGTTCTCTGCTTGAAGGCAGGTTCGACCCACAATGCTGTGATCTCCACCAAAGGGAGAGCAAGAAGGCAGGTCTCAAATCTACCCCAGTGGAAAAGGGATTGGCACCAATCTGATCCACACCGGCCATCTGAGCCAGTCAGTCCCCCCAAGCAGCCTGGGTTGCTGTGGTAACATACACTTTTACATGCCTGTTGTAGTCCTGGAGCTATGGATAGTGATAGTAGAGGCTCCAAAGTTCTTTCCATCACATGGCTGAGTAGGAATCTCTCCCACTCTCCCTACCTGCCATTGGCGTGGATTGGAAGGATTTACAGGATGATACTCAATCCGTGTGATTGCCACCTTTCTGGGGCCCTGGAGTAGGACTTGAACCTGGAGCTTCTGGCCCAGAGGCAGAGACACTACCCACTGCCCCAAGAGGCCTCCTCAGATATCGGTGTATGGTGTAAAATTACAGGAGGATATAGTGATAAACATCAAGGGCTGAAACGTACACTGGGGCTGGGGGAAGGGGCCCTGCTGCCAAAACGGCGATGGGGAAGGTGAACACCACTAGCCGGCCTGCCAGATCAAACCT
This sequence comes from Cetorhinus maximus, assembly GCF_964194155.1. Classification (NCBI taxonomy): domain Eukaryota; kingdom Metazoa; phylum Chordata; class Chondrichthyes; order Lamniformes; family Cetorhinidae; genus Cetorhinus; species Cetorhinus maximus. The sequence continues at coordinate 77,507,120 of NC_135884.1, read as the reverse complement.
AGCAGACGGGTGGCTGGCGAGGATGGGCTGCCTCCTTTTTGGACAGGAGGAGGCCCTTAAATGATTGACCATTTAAGGGCTTCAATTGGTCCATGGGCAAGTGGGGCATCTGAAACCACCTCCCCGGCCACTGGTGAAATAGCAGCAGGGGCAGGTAGGTGGTAGGCATAGTGCCACAGCCTGCCCATCCAATTTTATAGCCCTCACCTCCAATTCTGCCTCCAGGGAGGGTTGTAAACTTGTTTTTATTCATTCACGGGATGTGGGCTTCCCTGGCTGGGCCAGCATTTATTGCCCATCCCTAATTGCCCTTGAGATGGTGGTGGTGAACTGACTTCCTGAACCGCTGCAGTCCCTGTGGTGTAGGTGCATCCACAGTGCTGCAAAGGAAGGGAGTTCCAGCCCAAGGTAACAGAGGGGCTGGTGGAATGGGCAGACACACTGTGGATAACATTTAATTCAGTGAAGTGTGAAGTGATACAGTTGGATGGAAGAATGAGGAGAGGCAGTTTAAAATAAAGGGTCCAATTCTAAAGCGGGTGCAGGAGCAGAGGAGCCTGGAGGTAAATGTGCACAAACTGAAGTTTGCAGGGCAGGTTGACAAAGTTATTAATAAGGCCCATCTGGGCTATATAGAGTTCAAAAGCAAGGCAGTTATGTTAAACTGAGAGATTAGTCTCCACTAGAGTATTGTGCCCAGTTCTGGGTGTCAGATATTAGGAAGGATGTGAAGGCATTAGAGAGAGAGTGCAGAACTGATTCACAAGAATGGTTCCAGGGATCAGGAATTTCAGTTATGTAGATAGATTGGAGAAGCTGAGAAAAGAAGGTGGACAGGAGATTTGATAGAGGTATTCAAAATCATGAGGGGCCTGGACAGGGTAGATAGGTAAAAACACGAGGAAGAAATTTATCATGCAACGAGTGGTTAGGATTTGGGATGTGCTGCCTGAGAGTGTGGTGGAGTCAGATTCAATTGTGGCTTTCAAATGGGATTGAATATTTATCTGAAAAGGAAAAATTTGCAGAGTTGGAGGAAAAAGGTGGGGGAGTAGAACAAGTTGAATTGCTCTTAAAGAGCCGGCATTGGCATGATGGAATGAATGACCTCTTTCTGTGTTGTAGCTGTAGTATAGGGGTATCTGGTGCAGCAAGGGTTAATGTGAGACTGGGAAACAGTAGTATGATGTAAAGAGACACATGACCTGAGACTAGAGAGTGTTGTGGACTGGACAGAGACCTATGTAGAAGCAAGCATGGAGTTAGCTCAGAGCTTGGGCTACATCTGTTGTTTTTTATTTGTTCATGGGGTGTGGATGTCGCTGCCTGAGCCAGCATTTATTGCCCTTGAACTGAGTGGTTTACTAGGCCACTTAAGAGTCAACCATATTACTGTGGATCTGGAGTCACATGTAGGCCAGACCAGGTAAGGAACAGTGAATCAAATGGGGTCTTATGACAATTGACAATGGTTTCATGGTCATCATTAGGCTTTTAATTCCAGGTTTTTATTGAATTCAAATTCCACCATCTGCTATGGTGGGATTCAAACCCGGGTCCGCTGAGCATTACCCTGGGTCTCTGGATTACTGGTCCTGTGACAACATCACAGCGCCATCACCTCCCCATAGTACATAGTTATGTGTTATCAATAAACAACTTAATGTTCAACCATACAAGACTCAGAACCTCTTTGTAAGAGCTACTGAACATACAACACACTCGTGGCAGCTCTTAGGAAAATCAAGAACCTCAGAAGCTGGAGCAGAAATCCAAAAGCTGGAAAATTTAAGGAGCTGCATTCTGACCTGACTGAAAGCACCTGAAATGAAGACACAGAGGGAGATCAACTTAGAGTTGCTCCTTTGCAGAATTGGAAGCAGAAGGCAGAAGATAAAAATCTCCACTGTGCAGCTATGGACTCCATAAGATCATGGAGGTCCAGTTTGAATACCCACAGAGTGCAGAGTCAAAGGACCAAGCAGGAGTGCGCCAAAAAAATAAGTTCTTGATCAGAATTAGTTTAAAAAGGGTTTGAAGTCTTTTAAAATTCACAGCAGTATGTTTCCAAAAGCACCGGTGCCAGCCTGGGTTTAGAGTTGGTGCCATACTAGGTGGTGGCTAAGCTCCTTGTAAGAAAGAAAAGGTTTAAAAACCCCAGCCAAAGCCAGGAGATGACGTTAAAACACCCGAAAATCCATCGAGATTGCAGCGAAGGCCCAGAATGGTTGATTAAGTAAATCGCTGCTCAAAATGAAAGATGTAGATGTCAGGGCCACCATCTCAGTGGGAGCCTGCCAAAACATGACAAGCATGGGAAGGCTCTGAGAAAAATGGTTACTGTAGTGCTGTCTTTAAAACCTGCACAGCATTTAAACCTATACTCACAAAAACTTTGAAACAACCACAGATAATAAAGTGACTTTTCCAGACCAATGCCAAATAATCCAAGGGCCAAACCAGATGCAAAATCAGCTGTCCTGGAAAAGAACATTTTTAACTTACTGGAGTACATCAGGTCTAAGTATGAAATCAGAGGAAGTGCAGATTAATACTCATTTGGTGAGTTTGCAGATGAAGTAATCCTAATGCAATGCATCAATAAATCCTCAGCCAGCTTTGATGAGATATGAAAAGCCTGTGACAAAAATTTTAATCTTCAAGTTGTGGAGGGTGCAGAGCTTAAACAGAGGGGACTAGAAAATCCCCAGTAAAACTATGAAAAGGAAAAAAGGACAATATCCAAGCAAATCACATGGTGGAGGCAGGCAGGCAGAGAGCCAGTTGGAAGTCTTAAAAATAATTTATGAAAATTTTATGAAAATTCTGGCATATTTCCCAAAGTGCAACAGCAGGAACAGAGCTGAGCCACCTGACTATGACCAAAGTTGTAGTGTGTTCCAAGCTACAAGTGGATAGAGAAGTCACAAATAGCATGATTACAGAGCTGGAACAAATTAAAACTCAGTTGGAGACAGGCCTGGCTAACAGTGAAGCCAAAATGAAGGACAAAGACAAAGTTCTGCTGTAAGTGGAGAAAGAAAAGGCAGAAATAAGATTGGAAAATGTTCATATCAAAGCTGAATTGGAAGAGTTTAAACACAAGATTCAAGCTGAGTATATACCTTTGAAAAGGCTTTACAAACTAAGGTATTCAATGAACCAAACTGTTCAAAATCTGAATTAACACATTTTTGAGGTGTCACAAAGGTACAAAGAGGCTTTGAAAGAAACAGAAAGGTTGAATGTTGAGAAGAATGCAATAAGCGAAAATCTGAACTGTGTGCAGACTCAGTACATGTCTCCAGAAAAACAGAAGGAGGAAATAGCAACTCTGAATTCCATTGATGACAAATTGAAGGATGAGTTGGAAAAGCACAATCGAAGTACAGCCAGGCATAACAGCAAGCAGAAAATGTGCTCAAAGAACTTGCTGCTTTGAAGAATTAATATGTGCCCCTGGAAAAAACGAGGAGTTAAAAAAGATGTTATATACTACTTCAGGAAAAGCTGCATTGAAACCATCAGTGGCAACAAAACAATACACTGAAGCACAGAGTAAGTTGGCAAAAGGTCAACAAGAAAATAAACAGTTGACTGAACAGCTAATCATTCTTCAAGGTCAAATGCAAAAGGAGTACATAACCCTTTAGCAGCAAGAAGAAATGGAGACTACCTCGAGCAGCAAAACAGAGGAATAACAGAACAAAGTCAAGGAGACTCCATTAAATTACAAGAAAACTCAAGATGAAGCAATTGAGCTTTGTAAAGAAAAAGGAAAAAGAAATCCTTCAGGTCACAGTTTGTTCCTCTGGAAAATTATGAAGAGAAGCAAAATGAATTTAATGCCACTCTGAAAGAGCTGAAGAACCAATTGGCAGAGAAGACACAGGAATGTTCTATATTCCAGGAGGAAACCAAGTGGTACAAGAAAGAGGCTGTAGAGCTGAATGAAACAGTTGGACATTTGGAAGAAAACTTGGAAAAACATAACGTTTCCAAATATACTTTATGTTACAACTGGTTGAGGGGGGAATGAACTGACTCCCCTTTATTCAGCCCCCTTGGTTGGTCGCAACAAAAAGTTTTAAAATTTCTTTTCCCAGTAGATGCCTTTTCCAATCCAAATGTATTTACTTTTTAATAAGGAGCCAAGGCAATCAAAACAGGTTATTAGCTATCAAACCCAAGGAAAAATAATTAAAAATGCAACAATGCACACACAGTTATCAGAAGTAAGAAAAGTTAAAGTGAAAATAAAAGTTAAAAGAATATACGATTAAGTCCTTTGCTTGTCCTTGAGGCATAGATTGTTGAATGTTGAATGTGGTCGTTTGAAGTTAGCTGGCTCCCTTTAAGAGAGAGGAGAGAGAGAGAGAAAGAAAAAGAAAGAGAGAGAGAGATGGGGTTATTTAACCCTCTACAGGGGTTTGTATGTCTGTTGAGTATCTGGATGGTTAGAAGTTCCCATTGTTTTTACTGTTGATTAAAATTCAGCACTTTCCATTTTTTATTTCTTCCTTAGTTGGAGTGTTGGGTTTTGCTGTCTGTAGCTTTCCTTTGAAATGTTCTCTTCACACTTCCTTTTGGAAGAGGTTCTTGTTTGCTTCTCTCACCTTCACCTTGGAAGGTGGCCTCACATTTTAAAGCAGTTTGCTGTCTCATTCTTTAAAGTATCAAATTTCCAGTAGGTTGAAAGTTTTTTTGAAAATCAATTTTTCAAAAATAAAGAGTCATTTTCATGACAATATGAAGAAATGAAAATCAAGAACCTAGAGTGGCAAGAGAAAATCACAGTTCCCACAAAGGAGCATGAAGAGTCTCAGAAACAATTAGCAGAAGTGAAATTGCAGAATCTGAGCTTGAAAGATAGCACAGAGAAATTAGGCTCTGCTCACATGCGAGAGATGAGTTTCCGAATGGAAAACGGGAACTGATGAGAACACTGGAGTGTAGCTCACAGGACATAGAACACTTGAAACGGGCCTTGAAATGCCGAAATGATAAACTTGTAGAAGAAATTTAACAAAGATAGATCTTCAATTAGAATTTGATATACTTCAAGCATCAGAAATCTCTATTATGTATTGTAAAAAATGCCTGGAACAGAAGTGGAATTGCTGATGAATCAAAACTGTCGGTTGAATGCAGAATTAACCACCAAAACTGATTAACAACCAAAATTGAGTTCCTCAGGGTAGTGTCCGCGGCCCAACCATCTTCAACTGCTTCATCAATGATCTTCCTTCTATCATAAGGTCAGAAGTGGGGATGTTCGCTGATGATTTCACAATGTTCAGCGCCATTCGCATGTCCGCATGCAGCAAGACCTGGACAATATCCAGACTTGGGCTGACAAGTGGCAAGTAACATTCGCGCCACACAAGTGTCAGGCAATGACAGTGTCACATGAGCTGAAACATATCACTGAACTTTAATAAAAATTTTTATTAAACTTATAAGCCCTTCATGAAACCTCATCCCACCTGTGGAACAATAAGAGAGAATCTAACCATTGCCCCATGACATTCAATGGCATTATTAATCGCTGAATCCCCCACTATCAACATCCTGGGGGTTACCATCAACCAGAAACTGAACTGGACTAGCCATATAAATACTGTGGCTACAAAAGCAGGCCAGAGGCTGGGAATCCTCTGGAGAGTAACTCACCTCCTGACTCCCCAAATGTTATCCATCATCTACAAGGCACCAGTCAGGACTGTGACGGAATGTTCCCCAATTGCCTGGATGAGTGCAGCTCCGGCAACACTCAAGAAGCTTGACACCATCCAGGACAAAGCAGCACACTTTATTAGCACCCCATCCACAAATATTCACTCCCTCCACCACTGACGCACAGTAGCAGCAGTGTGTACCGTCCACAAGATGCACTGCAGGAACTCACCAAGGCTCCTTGGACAGCACCTTCCAAACACACGACCACTACCATCTAGAAGGACGAGGGCAGTAGATACATGGGAACACCACCACCTGGAACTTCCCCTCCAAGTCACTCACCATCCTCACTTGGAAATATATCACCGTTCCTTCACTGTCGCTGGGTCAAAATCCTGGAACTCCCTTCCTAACAGCACTGTGGGTGTACCTACACCACATGGACTGCAGCGGTTCAAGAAGGCAGCTCACCACCACCTTCTCAAGGATAACTAGGGACGTGCAGCAAATGCTGACCCAGCCAGCGAAGCCCACATACCGTAAAATGAATGAAAAAAAATTAAATTCTTGAACTTCGATCTAATTTGAAGAACATGAAAGATGAGATGTGCTGTATGGAAGATCCAGACTTTGAAAGCAGAAAAGGAAATTCTAAGGAACAGACTGAAGATTTAATAAGTGAATCAAATGACTCTAAGGAGCAGTCAGTGGCCGTGGAAAAAAGATTCCAAAAGGGGGTTGTTTGACTCTGCAGGTAACTTTGAAACAAAGACAACTAAACTCACCAGGGTAGTTGCTGAGCTGAATGAAAAGATTCATAAGCTTGATAAACAACTGGAACTTGAGAGAGTAATCAAATCTTTGCGTAAAATTGTGAAGCAAGTGGGAATGAAGTGAAATGTAAACTCACATGAAGATCACGGTGAGCCACTGAAAATTTAAACACTAGGTTCGTACCAAGAATGAATGGAATGAGCATTCTCTCCAAAAAGAATGGGATAAGCTGGTGGTCCTCGAGCAGACCAGATGGGGAATTGACAAGGAGGTCTTCAACTCCAAGGAGTGGAGGAAGCAAATTTAAAAAGACAGCCAAGTGGCAGAAAGACAACGTACAACACAGCCTCCAAATCAACAAAGTTTACCCAAATAAACAGAGCCTCCCCACTCTATCAAATATAACCAGATCTGTAAAAATCGTTAAGCCTCCAGACTCCTCGAATCTGTAAAGTCAAAGATTTGGTGGGGGAAGTGGGGGTGGGGGGGGGGGGGGGGGTGGTGGAGAAGGGGTAGCATAATGATAATGTAAATACGTTGGGTAAACGTGATTGCAATGTAAATATGTTGGGTAAAGACTTTGGGGAGATGTAGTATAACGGTATATGGCATAGCAAGGGTTAATGTGGGACTGGGAAACAGTACCACCCACAGTGTGATGTAAAGAGACACATGACTTGAGACTGGAGAGAGTTGTGGACTGGACAGAGACTTGTGTAGAAGCAAACATGGAGTTAGCTCCTAGCAAGGACTATACCCTGTATATAGGGACATAGTTATGAGCTATCAGTAAATACTGAGACCTGAATCTTCCATTCGGCGAGTGGGGGTGGGCCCTGCACGCTGACGTGTAAAATGACGTGCGGTGATGTCGGGCGTGCGTCCCGACGTCACCGCGCGTCATTCCAATCTTTAGTTCGGCAGGTACGTACCGGAGTCGACTGCACACCCGCCGAACTGTCAAAGGCCTATTAAGGCCATTATTAAACTAATTGAGGTACTTCTCTGGGTGGCCCGTCCGAACTTAAGGTTGGCGGGCAGGCAAAGAGCCCAGACAGTCTTCGTATTTTTCATGGAACCTCATCCACGGGCGGGATGAGGTTTCATGAAGGGTTTATAAGTTTAATAAAAAATTTTATTAAAATTAATTGACATGTCCCAGCTCATGTGACACTGTCACATGAGGGGACATGCCTGAAATTTAAAAAAATTATTTTATTCAATTTTCATAATCAAAGTAATCTCCCTGCGGCAACTCTGTGCCTCAGGGAGATTTCTGCGCTCTTTCGTGCGCATGTGCGTGTCACGCTTGGTGGGCCTTAATTGGCCCACCCATGCAAAATGGCGTGCCGATCATGGGTGGTAAACGGCAACGCGCCTGCCTGCGCCCGCGCCCAAACCGCCCACCCGACAGGGAGTAAAATTGTCCTGAGTGTTCAACCATATAAAACTTAGAACCTTTTTGTGAGACCTATGGAACATACAACAGTAACCATTCAAGATTCTGGGTGACAAGCGAATGAATGAATTTAATCAGGTTATTGCGCAATATGTATTATTTAAAATTCTTTCTTTGCTTAAACCCTTACTTTGAATATTAAAAATTTCAGTTACTGAGGAAAATGGCACATTAAAACTGTTTTCAAAAACTGTTGAATAATTCAGTTGGCGATGGTGAAGTATAACATCTTCTGTCCATTATAAACTTTCACGTAAAAGTGCAACATGAAGTAATGCTTGTGAAAATCAAGTGTGTGCTGAGCACAGGATTTTCAAAAACAACTGAATATTAATGATAATATTGTGTCAGGCCAACTCGAGGTGTATTCTGGAATTATTCGCTGATTGTCATTTCTCCTCTTCATGTTTAAGTTACATGTTTATGACAGAAGCCTAGTGAATATGTAAATACAGTTTGATCACCCAGCAAGTGTAGATGCAGCCATGGAGGTGGAGCCAGTCACAACACATTTCTGACCCCGTGCAATTAAGTTACTTGGTACCTGGCACAGAATGTGATGGAGCCTCGCACAGTCTGGATCCTCAGTGACTTCTCAGTCTCTTCAGCAGGCACTCTGCTCACCTGACAACACAACAAACGAGGGAATCAGAATGATTCACAGCTGCCTTCCCATTCACACTGAGCAATATTCCAATGTATACCAACACATCACTCAGTAACAGTCCAGACTCGACTCCAGCTTTGACCCAAAACCAACCCTCCTCATCCCTCCAAACCTCCACATCCCCCACCCCCCCACAAAATCCCTCATCTGTCCCCATCTCCCATATCCTCTCCCTGATCCATTCCAACACACTCCATCCAACTTCCTCTAATCCAATACACCATGTTATCCTCCACCTCCAGTGTACACCCCATTTCCCCCTCTACTTCCAGTGTACACCCAGTTTCCCCCCCTGCTTCCAGTGTATACCCCATTTCCCCTCCGGAGACGGTGTACATCCCATTTCCCCTCCATCTCCAGTATACACCCCATTTCCCCTCTGCCTCCAGTATACACCCTGTTTCCCCCTCTCGCTCCAGTGTACATGTAGATTAGGTGAATCAGATTGCAAAGGTAGCCTGGAAAATGAGATCACGGTGTATTTGTGGCAATTTCTTAGAGCAATATGGTCTAAAGCCAATCAGGGAGCAGACTATTCTGTATCTCTTAATGTGCAATGAGACAGAATTAATCAATAACCTCATGGTAAAGGAGCCTCTAGGTGACAGTGATCAAAACATGATAGAATTTCACATGCAGTTTGAAGGAGAGAAGAGTGGGTCTGAGGCTAGTGTTTTAAACCTAAATAAAAGGTATGAAGGCAGAGCTAGCTAAGGTGATTTTTTTCCCTCTCTTTCATGAGACATGTGCCTCATTGTCTAGGCCAGCATTTATTGCCCATCCCTAATTGCCCAGGAGAAGGTGGTGGTGAGCTGCCTTCTTGAACCACTGCAGTCCATGTAGTGTAGGTAGGGGTGTAGATACACCCCTATTGCTGTTAGGGAAGGGGTTCCAGAATTTTGACCCAGCAACAGTGAAGGAAAAGCAATATATTTCCAAGTCAGGATGATATGTGGCTTGGAGGGGAACTTGCAGATGGTGGGGTTCCCATGTATCTGCTGCCCTTGTCCTTCTAGATAGTAGTGGTCATGGGTTTGGAAGGTGCTGTCAAAGGAGTCTTGGTGAATTCCTGCAGTGCATCTTGTAGATGGTATGCACTGCTGCCACTGTGCATCGGTGGTGGAGGGAGTGAATGTTTGTGGTTGTGGTGCCTATCAAGCGGGCTGCTTTGTCCTGGATGTCGTTGAGCTTCTTGAGTGTTGTGGGAGTTTCACTCATCAAAGCAAGTGGGGAGTATTCCATCACACTCCTGACTTGTGCCTTGTAGATGGTGAACAGGCTTTGGGGAGTCAGGAGGTGAGTTGCTCGCTGTAGGATTCCCAGCCTCTGACCTGCTCTCATAGCCACAGTATTTATATGGCTAGTCCAGTTCAGTTTCTGGTCAATGGTAACCCAAAGGATGTTGGTAGTGGGGGATTCAGCGATGGTCATGCCATTGAATGTCAAGGGGCGATGGTTATATTTTCTCTTGTTGGAGGTGGTCATCGCCTGGCATTTGTGTGGCACAAATGTTACTGAGAAACTAGATTAAAAGGTAAGACAGTAAAGACAGTAGAGATATAGTGGCAGACTTTTAACAAGATACCAATAACTCTCAGTAAAGAAGGAAGACTCTTTGAGAAGGATGCATCACCCGTGGCTAAATAGGAATTTAAGGATTGTATCACATTGAAAAAAACACTGTACAAATCTGTAAAGACTAATGGTAGATCAGATTTTTTAAAAAAGGGAGAAATAGAGTCTGAGAGAAAGCTAGCTAGAAATACAAAAGCAGGTGGTAAGAGATTCTACAAGTATTTAAATAGGAAAAGAGTAACTAAAGCTAGTGTTGGTCCTTTAGAGGGAGAATCTGGGGAATTGATCACAGAAAACAAAGAAATATCAGAGGCGTTGAGCAGGTATTTTATGTCTGTCTTCCCTGCAGAAGACTTAGAAAACTTCCAAAAGATACTTGAAAATCAAGAGGTGAATGGGAGAGGGGAACTTAAAGCAATCACCATCACTAGGGAAAAGGTGCTAGGAAAACTATTAGACCTAAAGGCTGACAAATCCCCAGGACCAGATGGACAGCATCTTAGGGTCTTAAAAGAAGTGGCTGCAGAGATAGTAGCTGCATTGGTTACAATCTTCCGAAATTTCTGAGATTCTGGAAGAGTCCCAGTGGATTGGAAACTAGCTAATATAACACCTTTATCCAATAAAGGAGGGAGGCAGAAAGCAGGAAACTACAGGCTATTTAGCCCAACATCTGTCATTGGGAAATTGCTAGAATCCATTTTTAAGCAGGATACTGTAGGGGAACCTGTAGATGTACTGTACTTGGACTTCCAAAAGGCATTTGATAAGGTGCCACATCAAAGGTTACTACACAAGATGGTACTACACAAGATGTACATGGTATGGGGGGTAACATATTAACATGGATAAAGGATTGGTTAGCTAACAGGAGACAGAGAGTAAGGATAGATGGGTCTTTTTTGGGTTGGCAAGCTGTAACAAATGGAATGTCACAGGGATCAGTGCTGGGGCCTCAACCATTTACAATTTATATCAATGATTTGGATGAAGGGACAAAATGTATGGTAGCTACATTTGCCCATGATGCCAAGATAGACAGGAAAGTAAGTTCTGCAGAGGAGGTAGAGAATCTGCAATGGGATATAGACAGGTTATGTGAGTGGGCAAAAAATTGGCAGATGGAGTATAATGTGGGAAAATGTGAACTTGTCCACTTTGGCAGGAAGAATAGAAAAGCTAGTTAAATGGAGAGGGATTGCAGAACCCAGTGGTACTGAGGGATCTGGGTGTCCTGGTACATGAATCACAAAGTTAGTATGCAGGTACAACAAGTGATTAGGAAGGCAAATAGAATGTTGGCCTTTATTGCAAGGGGAATGGAATATAAAAGTAAGGAGTTTTACTGTAGCTGTACAGGGCCTTGGTGAGGCCACATCTGGAATGCTGAGTACAGTGATAAAAACAAAAAGCTAAAAGCTACTGCAGATGCTGGAAATCCAAAACAAAAACAGAATTACCTGGAAAAACTCAGCAGGTCTGGCAGCATCGGTGGAGAAGAAATCAGTTAACGTTTCGGGTCTTCATGACCCTTCGGCAGAACTGAGTATAGTTAGGAGAGGGGTGAAATATAAGCTGGTCTAAGGTGGGGGGGGGCGGGGGGAGAGAGAAGTTGAGGATGTGGTGATTGTGGAGATAAGCAAGCAGTGATAGGAGCAGATAATCAAAAGATGTCACAGACAGAAGGATCAAAGAGGTGTTGTCTAAGAAAAGTGCTAATTAAGAATGGAAGACAGGACACTCAAGGTACAGCTCTAGTGGGGGTGGGGTGGAAAGACTAAAAAAGTTTTAGTTTTAGATTTAAAAATAATGGAAATAGGTGGGAAAAGAAGAATCTATATAAATTATTGAAAAAAAAGGGAGGGGGGAGAAACGGGGTGGGGATGGGGGGAGGGGGAGTTTAAGATCTAAAATTGTTGAATTCAATATTCAGCCCGGAAGGCTGTACAGTGCCTAGTCGGAAGATGAGGTGCTGTTCCTCCAGTTTGCGTTGGGCTTCACTGGAACAATGCAGCAAGCCAAGGACAGACATGTGGGCAAGAGAGCAGGGTGGAGTGTTAAAATGGCAAGCGACAGGGAGGTTTGGGTCTTTCTTGCGGACAGACCGCAGGTGTTCTGCAAAGTGGTCGCCCAGTTTACGTTTGGTCTCTCCAATGTAGAGGAGACCGCATTGGGAGCAACGAATGCAGTAGACTAAGTTGGGGGAAATGCAAGTGAAATGCTGCTTCACTTGAAAGGAGTGTTTGGGCCCTTGGACGGTGAGGAGTGAGGAAATGAAGGGGCAGGTGTTGCATCTTCTGCGTGGGCATGGGGAGGTGCCATAGGTGGGGGTTGAGGAGTAGGGGGTGATGGAGGAGTGGACCAGGGTGTCCCGGAGGGAACGATTCTCCGCCTCCGCCCCGTTCCTCATCCTCCGCCTCCGCCCCGTTCCTCCGCCTCCGCCCCGTTCCTCCGCCTCCGCCTCTCCGCCTCGTTTCTCCGCCTCCGCCCCGTTTCTCCACCCCCGCCCCGTTTCTCCGCCTCCGCCCCGCCCCGTTTCTCCGCCTCCGCCCCGCCCCGTTTCTCCGCCTCCGCCCCGTTTCTCCGCCTCCGCCCCGTTTCTCCGCCTCCGCCCCCGCCCCGTTTCTCCGCCTCCGCCCCCGCCCCGTTTCTCCGCCTCCGCCCCCGCCCCGCTTCTCCGCCTCCGCCCCCGCCCCGCTTCTCCGCCTCCGCCCCCGCCCCGCTTCTCCGCCTCCGCCCCCGCCCCGCTTCTCCGCCCCCGCCCCGCTTCTCCGCCTCCGCCCCCGCCCCGCTTCTCCGCCTCCGCCCCCGCCCCGCTTCTCCGCCTCCGCCCCCGCCCCGCTTCTCCGCCTCCGCCCCCGCCCCGCTTCTCCGCCTCCGCCCCCGCCCCGCTTCTCCGCCTCCGCCCCGCTTCTCCGCCTCCGCCTCCGCCCCGCTTCTCCGCCTCCGCCTCCGCCCCGCTTCTCCGCCTCCGCCTCCGCCCCGTTTCTCCGCCTCCGCCCCGTTTCTCCGCCTCCGCCCCGTTTCTCCGCCTCCGCCCCGTTTCTCCGCCCCGTTTCTCCGCCCCGTTTCTCCGCCCCGTTTCTCCGCCCCGTTTCTCCGCCCCGTTTCTCCGCCCCGTTTCTCCGCCCCGTTTCTCCGCCCCGTTTCTCCGCCTCCGCCCCGTTTCTCCAGCTGTCTCCAATGTTTATGTTGTTTGAAATGTGCTTCCTTCGAGTTTTTCTGCAATCTCATTTGTCCAAATGGTTTAATATATCCAGCGAAGGTTGAAACTGTAATTAACATGGTGCTGAGAACAAACCAATTGGTTCTCCAGTATCTGGGGGAGGAGTCAAATAAAAGCCAACCTAAAAATTTTAAGTTTCGAATGTGGTTCAAGATTCTCAGCACTTTGATATAGCAGGAAAAGATTATAATGGGATGTCTAGTTTAGTTATCCATTCCATGGCCTTGGAGATACTGAGTGAGTTGAGAAGGTGCCTCCTGGAGCTGATTGCACTGGGCACTTTGATCTGATGCATTCCATGGTCTGGGACTCTGGGTTCTCCTTCAGCTAATGGAGCTTTGTGTGTGCCCTGGCCAGATTCAGTTGAATGCTGTCTACTATTTTTTGGAAGCTGGAAGTTCGGGACCTCTGTTCTTGGGTTACTGATGAGGTGTTCTCTTTTAAAGCTGCAGGCATCCCAGGATTCTGACCGTCTGCATACTGGGTTAATACCAGCTGCACAAATATTATCGGCTGTGTCCCAGGGTAGCTGACAGGGTTTGAAATGCTTTCTTGGTGGGTTTTCCAAGAGTTTGTGACTCTGAAGGTCATAGTTCCTCATGACATTTTCCATCTCACACAGCAAAATGGTGTCACAATGAATGGCAGGCGGGTCAATAGGGCCAGCAGCAGGAGCCACTAAGAAGGACTGGACATAAGCCTCCTGACATCGTCCTCATGGTAATATATGGCTGGATGGCTACGACTGTAGTGTGATGGCTGCAAGAACATGAAACAGAACAGTGCTCCACAGCACAGTGGACTGCAGCCACTGGTGTGCTATGAAGAGTTCTGGCTGTGATGCCTTTCCAGAATAGGTTTCCCCTAGTTTAGATTTTTTGGCTGGTGTTGATAAGATGCAGGGATTCGGGGAGAGTCCGCTCTGGGGGACATGAATAAGTCATCTTCTATAGGAGAAACACTGAGTTTCTTTCGTGTGTGTGTATGTGTGTGTGTATGTATATGTGCGCGCATGTGTGCAGCTGATTACAGTGTGTGTGTGCACGCGCGTGTGTAGCTGATTACAGTGTGTGTGCGCGCGCATGTCTAGCTGATTACAGTGTGTGGGCGTGCGTGTGTGTAGATGATTAGAGTGTGTGTGTGCGCGCAAGTAGCTGATTACAGCATGTTTGTGTGTAGCTGATTACAGTGTGTGTGCGCATGTGTAGCTGATTACAGTGTATGTGTGCGCGCGCGCGCGCGTGTAGCTGATTACAGTGTGTATGTGTGCGTGTGTAGCCGATTACAGTGTGTATGTGTGTGTGTGAGTGTGTAGCCAATTACAATGTGCGTGTGTGCGTGTGTAGCCGATTACAGTGTATATGTGTGTGCATGTAGCCGATTACAGTGCGAGTGTGTGTGTGGACGCGTATGTGTAGCTGATTACAGTGTGTGTGTGTGTGTGTGTGTGCGCACGCGTGTAGCTGATCACAGTGTGTGCACGCGTGTAGCTGATTAGTGTGTGTATGTGCGCATATGTGTGTAGCTGATTACAGTGTGTGTGCGCGCGCGCGCGTGTAGCTGATTACAGTGTGTGCGCGCGTGTGTAGCTGATTACAGCGTGTGTGTGTGTAGCTGATTACAGCGTGTGTGTGTGTAGCTGATTAGTGTGTGTGTAGCTGATTACAAAGTGTGTGTGGGCGTGTGTGCGTAGCTGATTACAGTGCGTGTGTGTGCGTACGTGTGTAGCAGATTACAGTGCGTGTATGCGTGTGTAGCTGATTACATTCCATGTGTGTGCGCGCGTGTGTTACCGATTACAGTGTGTGCGCGCGCGCGTGTATAGCAGATAACAGTGTGTGTCTATGCGCGTGTGTAGCTGCTTACAGTGTGAGCGTGTGTAGCTGCTTACAGTGTGAGCGTGTGTAGCTCATTATAGTGTGTGTGTGCGTGCACGCACGTGTGTAGCTGATTACAGTGTGTGCACGCGCGTGTGAAGCTGATTACAGTGTGTGCACGCGCGCGTGAAGCTGATTACAGTGTGTGTGTGCACGCGCGTGTAGCTGATCACAGTGTGTGTGTGTACACGCGTGTGTAGCTGATCACAGTGTGTGTGTGTACACGCGTGTGTAGCTGATCACAGTGTGTGTGTGCGTAGCAGATTACAGTCTGTGTGTGTGTGTGTATGCGTGCGTAGCATATTACAGTGCGTGTGTGTGTGTGTGTGCGTAGCAGATTACAATGCGTGTGTGTGTGTGCGCGTGTGTAGTAGATTACAGTGCATGTGTGCGCGTACGTGTGTAGCAGATTACAGTGCGTGTGTGTGCGTACGTGTGTAGCAGATTACAGTGCGTGTGTGTGCGTACGTGTGTAGCAGATTACAGTGCGTGTGTGTGCGTACGTGTGTAGCAGATTACAGTGCGTGTGTGTGCGTACGTGTGTAGCAGATTACAGTGCGTGTGTGTGCGTACGTGTGTAGCAGATTACAGTGCGTGTATGCATGTGTAGCTGATTAGAGCGCGTGTATGCATGTGTAGCTGATTACAGCGTGTGTGAGTAGCTGATTACATTCCGTGTGTATGTGTGCGTGTGTTGCCGATTACAGTGTGTGCGCGCATATATAGCAGATAACAGTGTGTCTGTGCGCGTGTGAACCTGATTACAGTGTGAGCGTGTGTAGCTGATTACAGTGTGAGTGTGTGTAGCTGATTACAGGGTGTGCGTGTGTAGCGGATGACAGCGGGTGTGTGAGCGTGCGCACGTGTAGCTGATCACAGCGCGTGTGTGCGTGTGCGCGCGTGTAGCTGATGACAGTGCATGTGTGAATGTGCGCGCGTGTAGCTGATGACAGTGCGTGTGTGTGCGCGTGTGGCTGATGACAGCGCGCGCGTGTGCGCGTGTGCGGCTGAAGACAGCGCACGTGTGTGCGTCTTAGCGTGCCACGTCTGTCAGATGACAGTGTGCGCGTGTGCGGTGCGCGCCACGTCAGTCTGATGATAGTGCACACGCGTGTGTCTGATTACAGTGCATGAGTGTGTGTCTGATTACAGTGTGTGTGTATGCGTGTGTCTGATTACAGTGTGCGGGTGTGTCTGATTACAGTGTGTGTGTGTGTGTGTGTGTATGTCTAATTAGAGAGTGTGCGTGTGTCTGATTACTGTGTGTGTATGTGTGCGTGTGTCTGACTAATTAGAGAGTGTGCGTGTGTCTGACTAATTAGAGAGTGTGCGTGTGTCTGATTACAGTGTGTGCGTGTGCGTGTCTGTATGTCTGATTACAGTGTGTGCGTGTGCGTGTCTGACTAATTACAGTGTGTGCGTGTGCGTGTCTGACTAATTACAGTGTGTGCGTGTGCGTGTCTGACTAATTACAGTGTGTGCGTGTGCGTGTCTGACTAATTACAGTGTGTGCGTGTGCGTGTCTGACTAATTAGAGAGTGTGCGTGTGTCTGACTAATTAGAGAGTGTGCGTGTGTCTGATTACAGTGTGTGCGTGTGCGTGTCTGTATGTCTGATTACAGTGTGTGCGTGTGCGTGTCTGACTAATTACAGTGTGTGCGTGTGCGTGTCTGACTAATTACAGTGTGTGCGTGTGCGTGTCTGACTAATTAGAGAGTGTGCGTGTGCGTGTTTGACTAATTAGAGAGTGTGCGTGTGCGTGTCTGACTAATTAGAGAGTGTGCGTGTGTTTGATTACAGTGCGTGCGTGTGCGTGTCTGTATGTCTGATTACAGTGCGTGCGTGTGCGTGTCTGTATGTCTGATTACAGTGCGTGCGTGTGCGTGTCTGTATGTCTGATTACAGTGCGTGCGTGTGCGTGTCTGTATGTCTGATTACAGTGCGTGCGTGTGCGTGTCTGTATGTCTGATTACAGTGCGTGCGTGTGCGTGTCTGTATGTCTGATTACAGTGCGTGCGTGTGCGTGTCTGTATGTCTGATTACAGTGCGTGCGTGTGCGTGTCTGTATGTCTGATTACAGTGCGTGCGTGTGCGTGTCTGTATGTCTGATTACAGTGCGTGCGTGTCTGTATGTCTGATTACAGTGCGTGCGTGTCTGTATGTCTGATTACAGTGCGTGCGTGTCTGTATGTCTGATTACAGTGCGTGCGTGTGCGTGTCTGTATGTCTGACTAATTAGAGAGTGTGCGTGTGTCTGACTAATTAGAGAGTGTGCGTGTGTCTGACTAATTAGAGAGTGTGCGTGTGTCTGACTAATTAGAGAGTGTGCGTGTGTCTGACTAATTAGAGAGTGTGCGTGTGTCTGACTAATTACAGTGTGTGCGTGTGCGCGTGTCTGATTAGAGTGTGCGCGCGCGCGTGCGTCTGATTACAGTGTGCGCGCGCGCGTGCGTCTGATTACAGTGTGCGCGCGCGCCTGATTACAGTGTGCGCGCGCGCCTGATTACAGTGTGCGCGCGCGCCTGATTACAGTGTGCGCGCGCGCGCCTGATTACAGTGTGCGCGCGCGCGCCTGATTACAGTGTGCGCGCGCGCGCCTGATTACAGTGTGCGCGCGCGCGCGCCTGATTACAGTGTGCGCGCGCGCGCGCCTGATTACAGTGTGCGCGCGCGCGCGCCTGATTACAGTGTGCGCGCGCGCGCGCCTGATTACAGTGTGCGCGCGCGCGCGCCTGATTACAGTGTGCGCGCGCGCGCGCCTGATTACAGTGTGCGCGCGCGCGCGCCTGATTACAGTGTGCGCGCGCGCGCGCCTGATTACAGTGTGCGCGCGCGCGCGCCTGATTACAGTGTGCGCGCGCGCGCGCCTGATTACAGTGTGCGCGCGCGCGCGCCTGATTACAGTGTGCGCGCGCGCGCGCCTGATTACAGTGTGCGCGCGCGCGCGCCTGATTACAGTGTGCGCGCGCGCGCGCCTGATTACAGTGTGCGCGCGCGCGCGCCTGATTACAGTGCGCGCGCGCGCGCCTGATTACAGTGTGCGCGCGCGCGCGCCTGATTACAGTGTGCGCGCGCGCCTGATTACAGTGTGCGCGCGCGCCTGATTACAGTGTGCGCGCGCGCCTGATTACAGTGTGCGCGCGCGCCTGATTACAGTGTGCGCGCGCGCCTGATTACAGTGTGCGCGCGCGCGCGCGCCTGATTACAGTGTGCGCGCGCGCGCGCCTGATTACAGTGTGCGCGCGCGCGCGCGCCTGATTACAGTGTGCGCGCGCGCGCGCGCCTGATTACAGTGTGCGCGCGCGCGCGCGCCTGATTACAGTGTGCGCGCGCGCGCGTCTGATTACAGTGTGCGCGCGCGCGCGTCTGATTACAGTGTGCGCGCGCGCGCGTCTGATTACAGTGTGCGCGCGCGCGCGTCTGATTACAGTGCGCGCGCGCGCGCGTCTGATTACAGTGCGCGCGCGCGCGCGTCTGATTACAGTGTGCGCGCGCGTCTGATTACAGTGTGCGCGCGCGCGCGTGTGATTACAGTGTGCGCGTGCGTGATTACAGTGTGCGCGTGCGCGTGTCTGATTACAGTGTGCGCGTGCGCGATTACAGTGTGCGCGTGCGTGTGTCTGTGATTACAGTGTGCGCGTGCGTGTGTGTGTGATTACAGTGTGTGCGTGCGTGTGTCTGATTAGTGTGTGCGTGCGTGTGCGTCTGATTAGTGTGTGTGTGTGTGCGCGCCTGATTACAGTGTGTGCGCGCCTGATTACAGTGTGCGCGCGCCTGATTACAGTGTGCGCGTGCGCGTGTGTGATTACAGTGTGCGCGTGCGCGTGTGTGATTACAGTGTGTGCGCGCCTGATTACAGTGTGTGCGCGCCTGATTACAGTGTGTGCGTGCGTGCCTGATTACAGTGTGTGCGTGCGTGCCTGATTACAGTGTGTGCGTGCGTGCCTGATTACAGTGTGTGCGTGCGTGCCTGATTACAGTGTGTGCGTGCGTGTCTGATTACAGTGTGTGTGTGCGTGTCTGATTACAGTGTGTGTGCGTGCGCGTCTGATTACAGTGTGTGTGTGTGCGCGCCTGATTACAGTGTGTGCGCGCCTGATTACAGTGTGCGCGCGCCTGATTACAGTGTGCGCGTGCGCGTGTGTGATTACAGTGTGCGCGTGCGCGTGTGTGATTACAGTGTGTGCGCGCCTGATTACAGTGTGTGCGCGCCTGATTACAGTGTGTGCGTGCGTGCCTGATTACAGTGTGTGCGTGCGTGCCTGATTACAGTGTGTGCGTGCGTGCCTGATTACAGTGTGTGCGTGCGTGCCTGATTACAGTGTGTGTGTGCGTGTCTGATTACAGTGTGTGTGTGCGTGTCTGATTACAGTGTGTGTGCGTGCGCGTCTGATTACAGTGTGTGTGCGTGCGCGTCTGATTACAGTGTGTGTGCGTGCGCGTCTGATTACAGTGTGTGTGTGTGCGTCTGATTACAGTGTGCGCGCGCGCCTGATTACAGTGTGCGCGCGCCTGATTACAGTGTGCGCGCGCCTGATTACAGTGTGCGCGCGCCTGATTACAGTGTGCGCGCGCCTGATTACAGTGCGCGCGCGCCTGATTACAGTGTGCGCGCGCCTGATTACAGTGCGCGCGCGCCTGATTACAGTGTGCGTGCGCCTGATTACAGTGTGCGTGCGCCTGATTAGTGCGTGTGTGTGTGTGCGCCTGATTACAGTGTTTGCGTGCGCGCGCCTGATTACAGTGTTTGCGTGCGCGCGCCTGATTACAGTGTTTGCGTGCGCGCGCCTGATTAGTGTTTGCGTGCGCGCGCCTGATTAGTGTTTGCGTGCGCGCGCCTGATTAGTGTTTGCATGCGCGCGCCTGATTACAGTGTGCGTGCGCGCTTGTGCGTCTGATTACAGTGTGTGTGCGCGCTTGTGCGTCTGATTACAGTGTGTGTGCACGCGTGTCTGATTAGTGTGCGTGTCTGATTACAGTGTGTGTGTGCGCGCTTCCCATACCCACCCGTCTCATGCCCTCTTAATCCCTCCGCACCCTCGCCCATCTCTCTGCATCCTCACCCTCCCCTCACAAACCCTCATATACCCACACTCTCTCCCAGCCCCCACAAACCCTCATATACCCACACTCTCTCCCACCCCTTGCAAACCGTCATATACCCACACTCACTCCCACCCTTTGCAAACCCTCATATACCCACACTCACTCCCACCCTTTGCAAACCCTCATATACCCACTCGCCCCATCCCCTCACAAACCCTCATAACCACACTCGCCCCCTCTATTCACAAACCCTCATATACCCACACTCTTCCCCCCAACAAACCCTCATATACCCACTCTCTCCCACCCCTCGCAAACCCTCATATACCCACACTTGCCCCCTCCCCTCACACACCCTCATATACCCACACTCGCCCCATCCCCTCACAAACCCTCATATACCCACACTCACTCCCACCCTTTGCAAACCCTCATATACCCACTCGCCCCATCCCCTCACAAACCCTCATAACTACACTCGCCCCCTCTATTCACAAACCCTCATATACCCACACTCTTCCCCCCAACAAACCCTCATATACCCACTCTCTCCCACCCCTCGCAAACCCTCATATACCCACACTTGCCCCCTCCCCTCACACACCCTCATATACCCACACTCGCCCCATCCCCTCACAAACCCTCATATACCCACACTCGCCCCATCCCCTCACAAACCCTCATATACCCACACTCGCCCCATCCCCTCACAAACCCTCATATACCCACACTCTCTCCCACCCCTCACAAACCCTCATATACCCACACTCTCTCCCACCCCTCACAAACCCTCATATAACCACACTGTCCTCTCTCCTCCCCTCACAAAACCTCAGCCATCACTTCCCCAAACCTGCCAGCAAAGCTAGAGCTCCCTTCAGCTTGGCACCAGTCTGCTGACCTTGCTCTACCCATCCAAGTGGTTGCTGAGCTTGTCAGTAATCTCCACTCAGATATGTTGGTTAACAGGTCATCTGCTGTCGTTTAGTCCACTTGCCTGGGTGGCAGGAGCACCCTAGATACCAGCCTAAAAGCAGCAGGCACATTGCCAGTTACTCACAAAAGGCTGCTCATAGCAGCTCAGAATCCCAGCAGCATCTTGTTCCTGGAGCAGGCAACTGTACCCAGCGTAAGTCGGGTCTATGACTCAGCAAACACTCCTTGACCAGCCGGATGGAGATGTGCTCTCACAGTGGCTGCTCGACAGCGCAGGGGCATGGGGCAGCAGAGAGAGGTCGTCATCTGGCCACAGGTTCCTTTGCAAGTTTTTTTTAAATACCTGAGTTCAGTTAAAGGTCAGAGCTTTGACAATCTATCTTGATGAGGGGGGCGGGCATGAGGTGTGGCGGACTGTGTGAGATCTGCTGCATGACCTGTGCTCTGCCCTGCTGAACAGGTGCCTCCTGTGCAAGTTCACCAGCTCCAGCATCTGAAACACAACTAGCTCAGTCAGCACTTCTGGAATGCCCAGGTAAGGCTTTCCTTGAGGGTAAATAATCCTCTCCATGACTGAGACATGGGTCTTGTTAGATTTCACCACCGTGTCATTTTGTACTGAATGAAAAGGAGGTAGTCATCCGGGATAACGGAGTAGGGCTTGTCCTCAATCAGTCAGCCACCAAGCCAATCATCTGCCCCTCAGTGGTAGCAGTCATGGGTTTGGAAGGTGCTGTCTAAGGTGCCTTGGTGAATTCCTGCAGTGCATCTTGTAGATGGTACACACTGCTGCTACTGTGCGTCAGTGGTGGAGGGAGTGAATGTTTGTGGATTTGGTGCCAGCCAAGTGGGCTGCTTTGTCCTGGACGGTGTCAAGATTCTTGTGTTGTTGGAGCTGCACTCATCCAGGGAAGTGGGGAGTATTCCATCACACTCCTGACTTGTGCCTTGTAGATGGTGGACAGGCATTGGGGATTCAGGAGGTGAGAGTCGCTCTCTGCAGAATTCTCAGCCTCTGACCTGCTCTTGAAGTCACAATTTTTAGATGGTTGATTTTGGTTTCAGTTCCCACCCTCCCCACTGTCTCTAATCTCTGCACTATTTCCTACCCAGCTCCTGTGGGAATCTGTCCCTTACCTTCATGCCCATCAATGGCAGTGTCTTGTTGAGTTGATATTTCCCACATTGCTGGGGCGCAGTGTACAGGAACATGTCACTCATCTGTGGAGGAGAATCAGACATCACTGGCCTTGCTGATCCATGATGCATGTAACCTCCAGTCACAGGCACATCCCTTGGCTTCCGATGCGAGAAATGATATGATCACCAGGCGAATGTCTACAGCACTGGGCATCTCCAGCACCAAACCAGAGAGCTGACGTAGTCACTGGGTGCCTGCCAGTGTCAAAAGGTCAAAGTGTAGCTGAGACCCAGGGAACTGTGGGGTGGGTGAGTGGTGGGGGTGGGGGGGGCGGGGGGGTAGCGTTTGCTAGGGGACCAGTTAGGGGGAGTTGAGGTGCAAGGGACAGGAGCTCCTTTATCAGTTTCAAACTAATCCCAATACCCCACTCATTCCCCATGACATCTGCTTCAATTAGTTTTCCAGGATTCTTTACAAGCTGTAAATGTCTTTGGCTCACACAATCTCAGAATTTTTATGGCAGGGAAAGAGGCCATTCGGCCCATCGTGACTGCCCCAGCTCTCCAAGTGAGCATTATTACTTAGTGCCATTGCCCTGCCTTTTCCCTGTACACCTGCACATAGATGATTATTTAAATAGAAACAAATACCATCTTGAATGCCTCGATTGAACCTGCCTGCACCACACTTCCAGGCAGAGTATTCCAGACCCGAACCACTCGTTGTGTGAAAAAGTTTTTTCACATCACACTTACTTCTTTTGCAAATCACTTTAAATCTGTGCCCTCTTGTTCTTGATCCGTTTACGAGTGGGAACAGCTTCTCCCCATCTACCCTGTCCAGCCCCCTCATGACTTTGAATGTCTATTAAATCTCCTCTTATCCTTCCTCTCTCCAAAGAGAACAGTCCCAACCTCTCCAATCTTATCCTCATAGCTGAAGTTTCTCATCCCTGGGAACATTTTTGTAAACCTCTTCTGCACTCTGTCCAATGTGTTCACATCCTTCCTATAATGTGACGCCCAGAACTGTACACAATATTCCAGCTGAGGTCTAACGAGTGTCTTAACCAAATTCAGCATAACCTCCTTGCTCTTGTACTCTATGCCCCTATTAATAAAGCCCAGGATGCTATATGCTTTATTAACTGCTCTCTCCACCTGTCCTGCCACCTTCAATGATCTATGCACATTTCCACCCAGGTCTTTCTGCTCCTGCACCCCCTTCAAAATTTAACCCCTTATTTTGTATTGTCTGTCCATGTTCTTCCTACCAAAATGCATCACCTCACACTTCTCCGCATTGAACTTCATCTGCCACCTATCTGCCCACTCCGACTTGTCTATGTCCTCTTGAAGTTCCACACCATCCTCCTTGCAGTTCACAACACTCCCATGCTTTGTACCATCTGCAAACTTTGAAATTGTCCCCTGCACACCAAGATCTAGATCATTAATATATATCAGGAAAAGCAAGGGCCCCAATACTGACCCCTGGGGAACTCCATGACAAACCTTCCTCCAGCTCGAAAAATATCCCTTGACCATTACTCTCTGCTTCCTAATTTTCAGCCAATTTTGCATCCCTGTTGCTACTGTCCCTTTTATTCCATGAGCAATAACTTTTCTCACAAGTCTGTTGTGTGGCACTATGTCAAATGCATTTTCAAAGTCCATGTACACCACATCAACAACATTACCCTCATCAGCCTTTTCTATTATTTCTTCAAAAAACTCCAGCTAGTTAGTTAAACACCATTTACCCTTTAGAGATCCATACTGGCTCTTCTTTATCAACCCATATCTTTCTATGTGACTATTAATTCTATCCCGAATAATTGTTTCTAGAATCTTGTCCACCACTGAAGTTAAACTGACTGGTCTGTAATTACTGGGCTTATCCTTACAACCTTTTTTGAACAAGGGCATAATGTTTGTAATTCTCCAGTCCTCTAGCACCACTCCTGAGTCTAGGGAAGACTGAAAGATTATGGCCAGTGTCCCTGCAATTTCTACACTCATTTCCTTCAATATCCTTGGATGTATCTCATCCGGTCCCACTGCCTTGTCAATTTTAAGTACCGACAGTCCATTCAACACTTCCTCCTTTTTAATTTTGAACCCTTCTAGTGACAGAGTTTCTTCGTCTGTCACCATGGACTGGGTAGCATCTACCTCCTTGGTAAAGACAGGTAAATGTATTCATTTAATACCTCAGGCATGGCCCCTTCATTCATGTGTAAATTCACTTTTAGGTCCCTAATCGATCCTACTTCTCCATCATCCTCTCTGGTAACGAACCCATTGTGTGCTCCAGAGACTTTGTGTAATGATATTTCTCAAAATCCCTCTCTTTATTCTGATATTTGTACCAATATCAGCAAAATAACAGAGGCTACTTTGGTTTGGAAGGAACTATTTAATGACAGGCATGAGGGGCAGGCCATTTCTCCAGGGCCAACAGCTAAGCGACCTCAGGAGAATGTCTGAGTCCCCCAACACCACTCTATTAACAGCTGCATCAATGTTCTCTCCCAGGCACACTCCTGGTTTGAATGGGCGTCAGCTCAGTAGATCCAGCATAAATATTTATCACAAACTTAGACTAATTTAATATCATAGAATTCAGGTGAGTCAACAGATCAAAATGAACCAAAATGGAATTACCAAGAAACAATGACGAGGCTGCAGTGTTTCCTCAGTCACCCTCAGCAGTGGTCCTTCCTTGACAAGCACCTAATGAGACAAAGGGTTTTGAGATTCCAGCTTTAACAAACTCAGTGCAAACAGTGTCATTCCTTCCACACCACACCTGTTTACTGAGCTTCTCATACATTGAACACTTCGCTGAATTCTTTGTTCATCAGTGGAAAGGGGCAACTGACACCCCCACCTCAGTAACATCCTTCTGCTGTTAGGCCAGCATTTGTTGCCCATCCCTAATTGCCCTTGAGAAGGTGGTGGTGAGCTGCCTTCTTGAACCGCTGCAATCCATGTGGTGTAGGTACACCCACAGTGCTGTTAGAGAGAGAGTTCCAGGATTTTGACCTAGCAACAGTGAAGGAACGGTGATATATTTCCAAGTCATGGTCGTGAGTGGCTTGGAGGGGAACTTCTAGGTGGTGGTGTTCCCATCGATCTGCTGCCCTTGTCCTTCTAGATGGTAGTGGTTGTGTGTTTGGAAGGTGCTGCCTAAGGAGCCTTGGTGAATTCCTGCAGTGCATCTTGTAGATGGTACACACTGCTGTTACTGTGCGTCGGTGGTGGAGGGAGTGAATGTTTGCGTATGGGGTGCCAATCAATTGGGCTGATTTGTCCTGGACGGTGTCCAGCTTCTCGTGGTGTCATAGCAATTCAATGCTTTGGTGATTCAAATGTTCAATCACTTCCATTCAGTTAGTGAAACCAGCCACTTTTTTCTCCCCCATTTGCTAAAGAGGTCAATATCGTGGTTCAGTGGTAGCACATTCGCCTCAGAGTCACAAGGTTCCAGGTTCAAGTCTCACTCCAGGGCTTGAGCACAAAAATCTAGGCTGACACTTCAATGCAGATGAGATATTAAATGGAGGCCCTGACTGCCCTCTCACAAAGCTGCTTTGAAGAAGAGCAGGAGGGTTATCCCCAGGGTCCTGGCCAATATGAGTCCCTCAAATGACATCACAAAAGGACAGATTATCTTTGCAGTTAGTGGGATCTTGCTGTGCACAAA
This sequence comes from Cetorhinus maximus, assembly GCF_964194155.1. NCBI lineage: Eukaryota > Metazoa > Chordata > Chondrichthyes > Lamniformes > Cetorhinidae > Cetorhinus > Cetorhinus maximus. Next base: position 77,481,032 of record NC_135884.1, on the reverse strand, counting down.
GTGGCTATCACATTTCTTACATTACAACAGTGACAACACCTCCAAAAGTTCTTTATTTGCTGTAAAGTGCTTTGAGACAGCTGGTGGTTGTGAAAGGCACGACATCAATGCAAATCTTTCTTTCCTCTAACCCTGTCCTTGCCTAATGCTCATATGTGTTCAATGAACAGGAATCAGGAGCAGGCACCAAGCACTCTTCCTCTCTCCCTTCCTCCATTCTTGCTCTCTCCCCTACCTGCTCTCCCCCAACATGCTCCTGCTCCCTGCGCTCTCCCACCATCCCCTCCCTCCATCTGCTCTCTCCAGCTCACCTCCCCACTCTTCTCCTTCCTTAACCCAGAATCTGGAGGCAGCAGCTGCTGCTGTAGCTGACATCAATTAACTCAATAGAGAGAAAATACACAATCTCCCTGTTTCCTGGTCCTCAGTCCCACACCGGGGAACTCTCTCTCTCTGTCTGCCGGCCCCAGTCCCACACCGGGGAGAGTATTAACACTCAGCCCTTGTGGTAGTGGTGTTTTTACTCTTCTGTCTGTGGTTTCTTTGTATAAGTTACAGGGTGATTGCCTTCTCCATTCTTCATCCCTCCCTTTTCACATTGCCCCATGAATGTCTCTCTCGGGCTCATCCTGAGCTCCGACTGATCTCAGTGCAGCTAACGCGAGGGCAGAGAGGGGCAGAGTCTAACTAAACAACACTGGATCAATGAGACGAAAGCAGTGTTACTCACCCTCCCAGGCTGCGTGATTTGGGGTAGGCCCTTCACTCTGTGCTCAACTTCCAGCAGCTTCTGAAGATTCTCCTGAGTAGAAGTGGAAAATTAGACAGCTCCTTGAGAGGGAGCAGCACAGAATGGTACAAGAATTGGAGGTCACTGAAGCGGATATGCGAATAGTATCGGCATGTATTAGTGAGAGAATAATTACATTGTGGCCTCAGACACCTGATAACAGTCCTGTGAACTGTCTGATACAGAAAGTGCAACTTTCAATAAACTCAAGTTAGCTTTTGCTTTGAAGGGGGGTTTGTGCCCGAGATACTGAGGTGAAGTGACACTACAGGGAGAGTGCTGGAGGCTGTGAGCAGTTACCATGAGCTGAGTGTAAGGTAGCAGTTTTCCTGCTTTGACTGCTCAGTGGATTCTGGTTTTACTTAGCAGGTCAAACCTTAGTGTACACACTGGAACTGCTTCCCAATGCACAGCCTCAAGATGCTCACCAGTCTCAGCAACAATTCAAATCAGCAAAAACAGCCTTACAAAAAGATCAGCACAATAAAAAGACCATAGCATTCCCAGTGATCCCGGCGCCGGCCCCCAGCGACTCGATCCCCCCGGCGACCTGACCCCCCGGCGACCTCTGGTGGCGCCGGCCCCTGGCGACCTCCAACCTCGGTCCCCAATGACCCCCCCAACGACCTCGACACTTGCTCCTGGAAATTCCCAATATGAGACCTGCAGTGACAGTCCATCTCTGGCACCCACCCCAGTGCACCAACCCCATGCAATTAGCAGCAAAGTTGCAATTCTCTTTCATATTCTAAGGAAGAGCAGAAGGAAACATGAACAGTTTGACTTACCCCTTGGGTCACACACTGTCTGAGCAGCTCACAGACTTCATTCACAACAAGTAAACCAGCTGCATAGGAACAACAGTCCTGTCAGTAACACTGCCCCAAATCAGAAACAAGCCCCACCGCCCCAATCAGAAACAAGCCCCACCGCCCCGTCCAGCACTGCACCAATCAGAAACAAGCCCCACCGCCCTGTCCAGCACTGCACCAATCAGAAACAAGCCCCACCGCCCCATCCAGCACTGCACCAATCAGAAACAAGCCACACATACATATGAACATACGAATTAGGAGCAGGAATAGGCCGCTCAGCCCCTCGATCCTGCTCTGCCATTCAATAAGATCACGGCTGATCTGAATGGAACCTCAACCCCACATTCCGGCCCACCCCTGATAACCTTTCACCCCCTTGTTAATCAAGAATCTATCTCGCTCTGCCTTAAAAATATTCAAAGGCTCTGCTTCCATCACCTCTTGAAGAAGAGTTCCAAAGATTCACAACCCCTCAGAAAACATTTCTCCTCATCTCTGTCTTAAATAATCGACTCCTTATTTTTAATCAGTGACCCCTAATTCTAGATTCTCCCACAAGGGAGAACATCCTCTCCACATCTACCCCGTCAAGACCCCAGGGTCTTAAAGGTTTCAATCAAGTCACCTCTTACTTTTCTAAACTCCAGCGGATACAAGCCTAACCTGTCCAACCTTTCCTCATAAGACAACCCATCCATTCCTGGTGTTAGTCTGGTAAACCTTCTCTGAACTGCTTCTAACACATTTACGTCTTTCTTTAAATAAGGAGACCAGTACTACACAATACTTCAGATGTAGTCTCATCAATGCCCTGTACAACTGAAGCGTAACTTTTGTAATCAATTCCCCTCACAATAATTAATAACATTCTATTAGCTTTCCTAATTACTTGCTGTATTTGCATACTAGTCTTTTGTGATTCATGCACTAGGACACTCAGATCCCTCTGCACATCAGAGCTCTGCATTCTCTCACCATTTAGATAATAAGCTTCATTTTTATTCTTCCTGCCAAAATGAACAATTTCACATTTTCCCACATTATACTCCATTTGCCAGATCTTTGCCCACTCACTTAACCTATCTATGTCACCTTGTAGCCTCCTTACGTCCTCTTCACAATTTACTTTCCTGCCTTTCTTTGTGGCATCAGCAAATTTAGCAACTGTTCCTTTGGTCCCTTCATCCAAGTCATTCATATAAATGGTAAAAGGTTGAGGCCCCAGCACTGATCCCTGTGGCACATCACTCGTTACATCCTGCCAAACAGAAAAAGATCCATTTACGCCAACTCTCTGTGTCCTGTTAGTTAGCCAATCTTCTATCCGTGCCAATATGTTACCCCCTACACCATGAGCTTTTATTTTCTGCAATAACCTTTGATGTGGCACTCTATCAAATGCCTTCTGGAAATCTAAGAACAGTACATCCACAGGTTCCCCTTTATATACAGCACATGTGACTCCTTCAAAGAACTCCAATAAATTGGTTAAACATGATTTCCCTTTCACCATGTTGACTCTGCCTGATTGCCTTGAATTTTTCTAAGTGCCCTGCTATAACATCTTTAATAATAGCTTCTAACATTTTTCCTATAACAGATGTTAGGCTAACTGGCCTGTAGTTTCCTGCTTTATCTCCCTCCCTTTTTGAATAAAGGAGTTACATTTGCTATTTTCCAATCTTAATGGGACCTTCCCCGTAAGAGGGAATTTTGGAAAATTAAAACCAGTGCATTTACTATTTCACTAGCCACTTCTTTCAAGACCTTAGAGTGAAGTCCATCTGGACCTGGGGATTTGTCAGCCCGCAGCTCCAACAATTTGCTCAATACCACTCCCTGGTGACTGTAATTTTCCAGAGTTCCTCCCTCCCATTTCCTGATTTACAGCTATTTCCAAGATGTGACTGTGTCCTCTACAGTGAAGACCGAAGCAAAATGCCTGTTGAATTCATCTGCCATGTTCCTACTTTCCATTATCAATTCCCCAGGCTCACTTTCTATAGGACCAATGCTCACTTTGTTAACACTTTTCTTATTTAAATATCTATCTATTAAATATTCTACTATCCATCTTTCTCTCATACTCTTCCTTCCTTATTCTTTTTGTCATTCTTTGCTGTTCTTTATATTGTTTCCAATCTTCTGACCTGCTACACGTCTTTGTGTAATTATATGTTTTTTCTTTAAGTTTGATACTGCCTTTAATTTTTTTAGTTAACTATGGATGGTGGAATTTTTCCCTCGCATTGAAATGTATCTATTCTGTGTATTCTGATATATCCCTTTAAATGTCTGCCACTGACCTATTCCTTAACCTCATTTGCTAATTCACTTTAGTTAGCTCTACTTTCATGCCCTCATAATTGCCCCTTATTTAAGTTTAAAATACTAGTCTTGGACGCATTCATTTCTCCCTCAAAATGAATGTAAAATTCAATCATATGATGATCACTGCTACCTAGGGGTGCTTTCACTAGGAGGTTATCAATTCATCCTATCTCGTTGCTCAATACCAGGTCTAGTATAGCCTGCTCTCTGGTTGGCTCCAGAAAGTGCTGTTCTAAGAAACTATCCCAAAAACATTCTATAAGCTCCTGATCTACACTACCTTTGCCCATTTGACTTTTCTATACGTAGATTAAAACCCCCCATGATTATTGATGTACCTTTCTGGTGAGCTCCCATTATTTCTTCTTTATACCCTGTTCTACTGTCTAGTTACAATTAGGAGGTCTGTACACCACTCCCACAAGTGACTTCTTGCCTTTATCATTCCTCATCTCAACCTGGTTTCCTGAACTTGGGTTCTGAACTCTAATGTGCTAAAAGTATAATTAATTAAGAGCCACTCCTCCACGTTTTCCGAGCTTCCTGTCCTTCCTAAATGTCACGTACCCTTCAATATTCAGGTCCCAATCTAAGTCATCCTGCAGCCATGTCTCTGTGTGGCTTATTTGTACTTGTACTTATTTACTTCTATTTGTGCTATCAGTTCATCTGTTTTGTTTTGAATGCTACGTGCATTTAGATACAGAGCCTTAAGTTTTGTCCTTTAATTATTTTTGTAGCATCTAGCCTTATCTGTGATTACTCTTAGATGTGTACTCTCTGCCCCTTCCTGTCACAGCCAGTTTATCATTTCCCATATTCCCACACCTCCCCATCAGGCACTGCACCAATCAGAAACACACCCCACCTCCCCATCCAGCACTGCACCACTCAGAAACAAGCCATGCCTCCCATCCAGCACTGCACCAATCACAATCAAGCCCCGCCTCCTGATCTAGCAGTACACCAACCAAAACAAGCCCCTCCTCCCCAGCTAACTGTACACCAATCAGAAAGAAGACCTACCCCCCAATCCTGCAGTGCACTAATCAGAAACCAGCCTGAAAACAAATCAAATGCCACAGATTCTGGAAATTTAAATAAAACAGAAAATGTCAGAAATATATATTCTCCTTTTCAAGAATTAATGCTCTTTGCTTTTGAAAGTTCTTGTTGAATCGATTTCTCTGATCCTGTAGGCAGGACAATCCAAATCATAACAGCCCACTGAGTAAAAAAAATTCCCTCATCTTTGACATCCAATTTGACAATTGACTGAGATGCTGTACATGATTTATAATTGTATTTTGCAATTGTGTAATTACCTTTTGCATCTTCATATTCAGCAGAGTGTGGACACACATTATTTAAGTAATCTGAAAAAAAGCACAGTTGGTTTAAAGGTCAGAGTGTGTGGCACTGAACCAGCAAGAAGAGCAGATTTTGCTTCTCATGCAGAATGCATCTGTAATGTAACAATGCAGCTGAGGAACATCAGTACGATAATGAACCACCTCAATACACAACCAGGATCAGAAAAGTTCCCTTCACACTGTCCCCATCAAACACTCCCAGGGCAGGTACAGCACGGGGTTAGATACAGAGCAAATAAAGGCGAACCAGTAGATGTAATATATTTGGATTTCCAAATGGCATTCAGTAAGGTCCTGCAAGTAACATTACTGAATAAGCTAAGATCCCATGGTGTTGGAGGTAGTATATTAGCATGGATAGAGGATTGGCTAACTAATAGAAGACAGAGAGTTGGGATAAGGGGGGCATTTTCAGGATGGCAACTTGTAACTAGTGGAGTACCACAGGGATCAGTGCTGGGGCCTCAATTATTTACAATATATATTAATGACTTGGGTGAGGGAAGTGAATGTACTATCGCCAAGTTTGCAGATGACACAAAAATAGGTGGGAAGACAAGTGGTGAGGATGACACAAGGAGTCTACAGAGGGATGTAGACAGGTTAAGTGAGTGGGCAAAAACTTGGCAGATGGAATATAATGTGGGAAAATGTGAGGTTATGCACTTTGGCAGGAAGAATAGAGGAGCTGAATATTATTTAAATGGAGAAAGTCTGCAGAAAGCTACAGCACAGAGGGATTTGGGAGTCCTTGTGCATGAATCCTAAAAAGCTAGCATACAAGTTCAACAGGTAATAGGGAAGGCAAATGGAATGTCAGCCTTTATTTCAAAAATAGGGAAGTCTTGCTAAAACTATACAAGGCACTAATTAGACCACACCTAGAATATTGAGAACAGTTTTGGTCCCCTTATCTATGGAAAGATCTACTGGCATTGGAGGCAGTCCAGAGAAGGTTCACTAGGTTGATCCCGGGTATGGAGGGATTTTCTTATGAGGAGAGGTTGAGTAGTTTGGGCCTGTACTAATTGGAGTTCAGAAGAATGAGTGAAACACGTAAGATTCCTAGGGGGCTTGACAGGGTAGATGCTGAGAGGTTGTTCCCCCTTGTGGGAGAGTCTTGGACCAAAGGGAATAATCTCAGAGTAAGGTGTCACCCATTTAAAACAGTGATGAGGAGGAATTTCTTCTCTCAGAGGGTAGTCAATCTGTGGAATTCTTTACCGCAGAGGGCTGTAGAGGCTGGGTCGTTATGTATATTCAAGGCGGAGATAGACAGATTTTTAATCAGTAAGGGAATCAAGGCTTATGGGGAAAAGGCAGGAAAGAGGAGCTGATGATTATCAGATCTGCCTTGATCTCACTGAATGGCGGAGCAGGCTCAATGGGCCGAATGGTCTACTTCTGCTCCTACATCTTATGGTCATATGGTCTCCATCAAACACTCCCAGAACAGCTACAGCACAGGGCTAGATACAGAGTGAAGCTCCCTCTACACTGCCCACATCAAACACTCCCAGGGCAGGACCAACACAGGGTTAGATACAGAGTCAATCTCCCTCTACACTGTCCCCATCAAACACTCCCAGGACAAGTACAGCAATGGGGTTTGATACAGAGTAAAGCTCCCTCTACATTGTTCCCGTAAAACTCTCCCAGGACAGGTAGTATCTACTTTACATCGATACATTTTTATATTACAGAAACTGTAATCGACTTTATATCAATAATTATTTACATCAAAATTGTTCTATTTGCAAGATATCAAAATAACTTGATGAATTTGTAAGTTCATCCATAGTTCACCTGGGGCACCTGCAAGAGCTGACAGGGCACAAGTCAACAGCCAGAGGTCACCTGTAGCAGCTGTTCTGCACACTCACGATGATTTCAGCTGTTCAGATATTGGTTAATGGACACAGGACAGGATATTTCAGTCCCATTGCAAAGTGAAGGAGACAAAGGCAGAGACAGTATTTTACTTACCTGTCAGGTAAAGGTGATACTGAGGGACTCGCTGTAGCAGCTTAAAAAAACACTGTTTGATGCTCAGCCTGTTAGACCCTGGATACATCTAGAAAGACCAATTAACATCGTCACTCAAAGAAACAAATCGTACTTCACTGTATTAAACTTCATCTGCCATGCATCTACTCAGTTCACCAGTTGTTCTACATCTGCCTGAAGTCTGTTTCTATCCTTTTCATTGTTTAGTACCTTTCCAAGTTTTGTCATTTGTAAACTTGAAAATTATGTACTTTTATCAATATGTACTACATAAGAAATAGCAGGAGGAGTACATTGTACAGCCCCTCAAGCCTCTATTATCATTCAATATGACCATGGCTCATCTTCTGCCTCAACTCCACTTTCCCATCTCCTCCCAATATTCTCAGAGACCAAAACTCTGTCAATCTCTTCATTAAATATATTCAACAATGGAATGCAGTGGATGTTGTCCATATGAATTTTAAGAAAATGTTCCACAAAGTACCACATAAAACACTGGTTGACAAAATCATGGAAGAGGGAGGTCAGTATCAGCTTGGATAAAATAGGACCCAAAAACAGAAAACAGTGACTCCTGGTTCATTCATTCATTTATTCCTGTCAGCATCTTCCCAGAGGTTGACCGCCACTGATCTCATAGTCTAGGTTTCAGTTCCTAATGGGAAGTATTGTATACCTTCTTGACCACCTTTCTACCGTTACCTTCAGGGATGTTGATGTCCAAGGTCTCTCTGTTCCTCTATACTCCTCAGTATCTAACAATTTGAGTATCCTCCTTGCCTTGTTTGCCCTCCTCCAATGGTTTAGCTCACATTTCTCTAGATTAAATTCCCTTTGCCCCTTTTCTGCTCACTTGACCAGTCCATTCATATCTTCCTGCAATCCACACCTAACTGTCGACCACACAGACAATTTTCATGTCATCTATAACCGTCTTAATCATACCCCCTACAATTACGTATTACCTTTCCTAATAGAAGCATAAACCTTTGTAAATTAGTGAGGGTTCATCTGGAGAATTTTGTTTCACTCTGGGCATCACACTCTGCATGTGAAGACCCTGGAGAGTGCAGAGAAGATTTCCCAGAATGAAGGCAAGGGTTATGATTCCAGTTATGTGGAAAATCAAGAGAGGCTGAGATGGTTTCCTTCAAGTAGAAGAAATTGGATAAATACTCAAAAAGGAAATATTTGGCTAGCTTTTTCAAAGCTGGCACAAGCACACTGTGGACAATATACCTCCTTCTGTTCTATGTTGTTCTATGATTCCGAGGCCAAGCTCACCCCTATAGTTCCAGGCCAGTTACCTCACATCTGTGGGAGCAAACGTTTTCGAGTCTCTAATTAAGGATGAAATGGCCATGTAACAAGGTAACAAGAACAAAGTTAGAAGGAGGAGTTAGGAGCAGAGTGCGAGAGGCGGACCCTGGGACAGGCAGTCAGCAGCACCTGGAGTAGAGTGCGAGAGGAGGCAGGGGTGCCCTGGGGTCCAGCTCACCAATCAGTTTTCCATTTTGGATACCGGTGAGGATATTGAGTCCTCAGAGGAGTGCAGTCAGAACCAAGTTTGTGGCACCACAGGCAGCTCTGCTGTACTGGGAGGGAGAAAGAAGATGGGGAGAGCACTAGTGATAGGGGATTTGTTAGTTAGGGGAACAAACAGACATTTCTGTGGCCATAGGCCTGACTGCAGGATAATATGTTGCCTCCCTGGTGCCAGGCAAGGATGTCACGGAGCGGCTGCGGGACATTTTTTGGGGGGTTGGGGAAGGTGAACAGTCATGGTCCAGTTTGGTACCAATGACTTATCTAGGAAAGGGGATGAGGTCCTGAAAGCAGACTTTAGGGAGCTAGGAAGGGGATCGAAAAGCAGGACCTCTAAAGCAGTAATGTCAGGATTACTCCCAGTCCAACGTGCAAGTAAGAATAGAAATAGGAGAACTGAGCGAATAAACATGTGGCTGGAAAGCTGGTGTAGGAGGGAGGGCATCAGATTTCTGAGGCATTGGTACCGATTCTGGGGAAGGTGGGACCTGTACAAGCTGGACTGCCTACACCTGAACAGGACTGGGGCAAATATCCTCGCAGAGAGATTTGTTAGTGCTGTTGGGGGGGTTTCAGTCTAGATTGGCAGGGGGGTGGGAATCTGGGGGCAAATCAGAGCAGGGAATGGGAGATGGAGAATTAGTGTCACTCTGAAAGACAGAAACAGCACAGGTTAAAAAAAGTGTACAGCACAGAAATTTGGCAGGGTTAAAAGGTGTATATATAAATGCAAGGAGCTCAGTAAATAAAGCCAATGAGCTAAGGACACAGATAGACACACGGCAGTGTGATATCCTAACTGGAACAGAAACTTGGCTTAAGGAGGGACAAAAATGGCAGCTCAACAACTCTGGATATATTTTTTAGACAGGATAGGGAGGGGGTTAAGAAAGGCAGGGGTGTAGCATTATTGGTTAAAGAATCAATTACAGCTGTGAGGAGGAGTGATATACTAAATGAAGCATCAAATGAGGCCACATGGGTTGAGCTCAGAAATAAAAAAGGGGCAGCCACAGTGCTAGGAGTGTACAATAAACCCCCAAAGAGTAGAAGGGAGTTAGAAGAGCAAATACGTAGGCAGATTTCTGAGTGAAAAAACAATAGGGCACTAATGGCTGGGGACTTCAACTACCCTAATATCAACTGGGATACGAACAGTGTGAAGGGCACAGAGGGCACAAAATTCTTGAACTGCATTCAAGAGAACTTTCTCAGCCAGCACGTTACAAGACCAACGAGAGGGGGAGCAATTCTAGATTTAGTCTTAGGAACTGAAGCTGGGCAAGTGGATGAAGTAGCAGTGGGGGACCATTTTGGAGATAGTGACCATAATACAGTTAGAATTAGCATCATTATGGAAAAGGACAAAGATAGAAAGGAGTAAAAGTTCTAAATTGGGGGAAGACAAATTTTACAAAGCTGAGGGGTGAGCTGGCGAGAGTGGACTGGATACAACTATTAGAAGGGAAAACTGTCAAATCAGCGGGAGGCATTCAAAGGTGAGATTCTACAGGCACAGTGTAGACATCTCACCACAAAGAAAAAGGGTGGTATTGCCAAATCTAAAGGCCCCTGGTTATCCAGAAGCAAACAGGGTAAGATAAAGCAGAAAAAGAAAGCTTATGACAGTCACAAAAGACTTATTACTGTAGAAAGCCTGGAGGAGTACAGAAAGTACAGGGTGAAGTAAAAAAGGAAATTAGGAAAGCAAAGAGAGGATACGAAAAAATATTGGCAGGTAAAATCAAAAAAAATCCTAAGATGTTTTACCAGTATGTTAAGAGCAAGAGAATAACTAAGAAAAAGGTAGCATCTATCAGAGATGTACATGGTAACTTGTGCATTGATGCTGAAGATGTGGGCAGGATTCTCAATGAGTACTTTGACTCTGTCTTCACTAAGGAGAGGGATGATTCTAGTTAAAGAGGAAGAGTGTGAAACATTAGATACAACTAGTGGGAGAGGAAGTACTGGAGGGTCTGGCATCCTTGAAGGTGGATAAATCACCAGGGCCGGATGGATTGTACCCCAGGCTGTTAAAGGAAGCCAGAGAGGAAATAGCAGGTGCTGAGGATCATTTTCCAAACCCACTAGATACAGGTGAGGTAGCAGAGATTTGGAGGTCTGCAAATGTTGTGCCATTATTTAAAAAGGGTGCAAGTGATAGACCAGAAAATTATAGGCCAGTCAGTCTGACTTCGGTGGTGGACAAATTATTGGAATCAATTCTGAAAGACAGGATAAACTGTCACTTAGAAAGGCACAGATTGATCAGGGATAGTCAGCATGGTTTTGTTAGGAGAAGATTGTGTCTTAATAGAATTTTGAGGAAGTGACAAGGAGGATTGATGAGGGTAGTGTAGTGAATGTTGTCTACATGGATTTCAGTGAGGCATTTGCCAAGGTCCCATAGGGCAGACTGGTCAGGAAAGTGAGATCCCATTGGGATAGAGGGAAAGGTGGTGTGTTGGATCCAAAATTGGCTCAGACAGGAAACAGAGGGTAATGGTCAATGGATGTTTTTGCGAATGGCAAACGGTTTCCAGTGGTTTCCCACAGGGCTCAGTGTTGGGGCCCTTGCTGTTTGTTATATATATATATTAATGATTTAGAATTAAATGTGAGAGGTATGATTGAGAATTTTGCAGATGACACTAAAATCGGCTGTGTAGTTGATAGTGAAGAGGATAGCTGTTGTCTCCAGAATGATATCAATGGGTTAGTTGAGTGGGCAGAAAAGTGGGAAATGGATGTCAATCTGGAAAAGTGTAAGGTAATGCACGTGGGGAGGGCAAACAAAGCAAGTGAATACTCAATAAATGGGAAGTTATTGAGGGGCTGAGGAAGTGAGAAACCTTGTCCACAGGTCCATGATGGTGGCAGGGCAGGTGGACAAGGTGGTAAAGAAAGTTTATCGAATGCTTTCCTTTATTAGACAAGGTATTGAATACAAAAGCAGGGATGTAATGCTGGAACTGTATAAAACGCTGGTTAGGCCACAGCTGGAATTTTGTGTACAGTTCTGGTCACATTACAGGAAGGACATAATTGCTCTGGAGAGAGAGCAGAGGAGATTTACAACAATGTTTCCTGGGCTTGAAAATTGCAGCTATGAGGAGAGATTCTTTTCCTTAGAACAGAGGATGCTGAGGGGTGACCTTATTGAGGTGCGCAAAATTACAAGGGGCCTAGATAGGGTAGACAGGAAAGACATGTTTCCCTTAGATGAGAGTCAATTAGATTTAAGGTAGAAGGATTAGAGGGGACATGAGGAAAAACTTTTTCACCCAGAGGGTGGTGGGCGTCTGGAATTCACTGCCTAAATAGATGGTTGAGGCTGAAACACTCAACTCATTAAAAGGTACCGGGATCTGCATCTGAAGTGCTGTAACCTGCAAGGCTACAGATCAGGGGCTGGAAAATGGGATTAAAATGAGCAGCTGGTTTCTTTTTTTATCTCTATGGCTGGTGCAGAAGCAATGGACTGAATGGCCTCTTTCTGTACTGTAACTTTTCTTTGGTTTTAAGCTGCCAGCATAGATTTTGCAAGGGAAGATTGTGCCAATCATAGTGGAACTCTTTGAGGAGGTTATAGACATGGTAGATGCAGTGGATGTGGTGTACATAAACTTTAGGGAAGTCTTGAGGTAGCACATGGGACATTATTCCTGAAGTTTAAGAGGTATGGAATTGAAGGGAAGGAGTGTAAACTGCATTAAAATGTTAGAAAGGAGAAAAGATTTAAGAGCAATTTCTCCGAGTGGTTAGGTGTGGAGAATTGTGTTCCACAGGGTTCCGTTCTGGGGTAATTTGTTTGTTGTATGCTAATAGGCTTAAAGAGAGTGTCATAGAAAACACAGCACCAAATCAGGCCATTCAGCCTTTTGCTGGCATTTGTGTTTTTTTAAAATTCATTAGTGGGATATGACCATCACTGACCAGGCCACCATTTGTTGCCCAACCCTAATTGCCCTTGATCCGAATGGTTTACTCAGCCATTTTGGAGGGCAGTTTAGAGTCAACCACATTGCTGTGGGTCTGGAGTCATGTGTAGGCCAAACCGGGTAAGGACAGCAGATTTCCTTCCCTAAAGGGTATTAGTGAACCAGATGGGTTTTTACAGCAATCGATGATATGGTCACCATTACTGAGACTAGCTTTATATCCCTGACTTATTAATTGAATTTAAATTCCACCAGCTGCTGTGGTGGGATTTGAACTCATGCCTGCAGAGAATTAGTCTGGGCCTCTGGATTACTATTCCAGTGACATTACCACTATGCCACCATCTCCTCCATGTTGCACTTGTGCCTCCCCTCCACCTTCTGCCTCTGGCTATCAGCATAACCATCTATTCCCTTCTCCCTCATATGCTTGTCTAGTTTCCCCTTAAATGTACCTATACTATTCACTTCAACCGCTCCCTGTGGTAGTGAATTGCACATTCGTCCTACACTCTGGGTAATGAAGTTTCTTTGGAATTCCCTTATGGATTTCTTGGTGACTATCTTATTTGATGGCCTCCAGTGATGCTCTTCCCCACAAGTGGAAATACGGTGCTATTCAACTGAAAGCTTAGAGCAGGCCACACACTGCCTTGTCGGTTCATTTTTTCTGAAAGGTACAACCCTATCATTTTGGTATTATGCATACAATTCCTTTTTCTATCTTTCTAGTGTCTCTGTGGCCTTTTTAATTAATCAAACTATTCACAATACACCAACTGTAGTTGGATCAACACAGGTTTAGCTGAGCTTTTCCAAGTTTCAAATCCCTCTCTCCAGCAAGAAACCTTAGCATTTGGTTTGTCTTTATGGCCTTACTAACCTTTTTATTATTCACTTACAGGATGTGGGCGTCGCTGGCTGTGCCAGCATTTATTGCCCATCCCTAATTGCCCTCGAGGAGGTGGTGGTGAGCTGCCTTCTTGACTCCCTGCAGTCCATGTGGTGTAGGTACACCCATGGTGCTGTTAGGGAGGCAGTTCCAGGATTTTGATCCAGCAACAGTGAAGGAACGGTGATATATTTCCAAGTCAGGGTGGTGAGTGACTTGGAGGGCAACCTCCAGGTGGTGATGTTTCCATCTACCTGCTGCCCTTGTCCTTCTAGATGGTAATGGTCATGATTTGGAAAGCCATTTCAGTGGTTGGTGTATTTGCAATTCCATTATTTTTGCCCCTCTATCCCACCTTCTTCATTCTGCTTCCCCATTCCTCACCAAGCCGACACTCTTCATTGCTCCATTCAGCCAACGCTCTTCATTCCCCTCCCCCTGCCTCACACAAATGAGGGACATTACGTAGAACGTTACCTCGAGTTCCGGCAGTGTTGTGGAAAACTCTGGCGACTTGCTACAGGATTGATCCAGGATTGCGATGTTGCTTTCAAACTGCTCAATATACCTGGTGTACACACTCAGCTTGGGCCCCCGTGCTGAGATCACATGAGCCAACCTTGGACCAGTCTGCCCCCTGATGATAGAAAAGTATCGAGTCAGTCAGGTGGTACAACAGTCACTCATCACTCCAACTGATGCCCACCCAGCCAACATTCTTTATTCAGCCCCCCGAAATCTCAAACCAGCCAACACTCTTCAAATACCTCCTCACCCCCATCACCAACCAGTCCACTCTCTTCAATCACCTCCCCCACCCCCACCCCGATCACCAACCAGACAACACTCTTCAATCACCTCCCCCACCCCGATCCTCAACCAGTCACTCTTCAATCACCTCCCCCACCCCCACCCAGTCAACACTCTCCATCACCTCCCCCACCCCGATCCCCACCCAGCCAACACTCTTCAATCACCTTCCCCACTTCACTAGCCAGGCAAGACTCTTCATTCACTTTTTAAAATGTATTCATTCACATGATGGGACTGTTGCTGGCTAGGCCAGCATTTTCTTCCCATCCCTAATTCCCAATCAGAATTTTGCCTTCTTGAACTGCTGCCATCCAGGTGGTGAATGTTTAAGATGATAGAAGGTGTTGAACTTGAGTGTTGTTGGATCTGCACTCACCCAGGCAAGTTGAGAATATTTCATTTCACTCCCGAATTGTGCCTTGCAGATGGTGGATAGGCTTTGGCAAGTCAGGTAGTGAGTTACTCACTGCAGAATTCTCAACCTTTGATTTGCCCTTGTATCCATGGCTGGTCCAATTATATTTCTGGTCAATGGTAACCCCAGGAAGTTAATAGTGGTGATTCAGCAATAGTAATGCCACTGAATTTCAAGGAGAGACGGTTAGACTCTTGTTGGAGATGGTCATGCCTGGCACTTGTGGTGTGAATGTCACATGCCACTTATCAGCCCAAGCCTGAATTTTGTCCAGGTCTTGCTGCATATGCACACGGACTGCCCTGAGGAACTCCTGCAATGACGTCCTGGAGCTGAGATGACTGACCTCCAACAACCACAACCATCTTCCTTTGTGCTAAGTATGACTCCAACCAGCAGAGAGTTTTCCCCCGGATTCCCATTAACTCCAGTTTTGCTGGGGCTCCTTGATGCCACACTCAGTCAAATGCTGCCTTGATATCAAGGGCAGTCACTCTCACCTCACCTCGGGAGTTCAGCTCTTTTGTCCATGTTTGAATCAAGACTGTAAATGAGGTCAGGAGCTGAGTGACCCTGGCAGAACCCAAAATGAGCATCAGAGAACAGGTTATTACTGAGTAAATGCCACTTGACACCTTCCATTACTTTACTGATGATCGAGAGTAGACTGATGGGGCGGTAATTGGCCGGGATGGCTTTGTCCTGCTTTTTGTGCATAAGACATACCCAGGCAATTTACCACATAGCCGGGTAGATGCCAGTGTTGTAGCTGTACTGGAACGGCTTGGTTAGGGGCACAGCAAGTTCTGGAACACAAGTCTTCAGTATTATTACTGGAATATTGTCAGGGCCCATAGTCTTTGCAGTATCCAGTGTCTTCAGCTGTTTCTTGATATCACGTGGAATGAATTGAATTGGCTGAAGACTGGCATCTGTGATGATGGGGGCCTCCAGAGGAGGCTGAGATGGATTATCCGCTCAACATTTCTGGCTGAAGATTGTAGCAAATGCTTCAGCCTTATCTTTTGCACTGATCTGCTGGGCTCCTCCATCATTGAGGATGGGGACATTTGTGGAGCCTCTTCCTGCAGTGAGTTGTTTAATTGTCCACCACCATTCACAACTGGATGTGGCAGGACTGCAGAGCTTAGATCTGATCCGTTGGTTGTGGAATCACTTATTACTTGCTGCTTATGCTGTTTGGTGCACAAGTAGCCCTGTGTTATAGCTTCACCAGATTGACACCTCATTTTTAGGTATGCCTGGTGTTGCTCCTGGCATGCCCTCCTGCGCTCTTCATTAAACCAGGGTTGATTTCCTGGCTTGATCGTAATGGTAGAATGGGGGATATGCCAGGCCATGAGGTTATAGATTGTGTGAGTACAATTCTGTTGCTGCTGATGGCCCACAGCGCCTCACGAATGCCCAGTCTTGAGTTGCTAGATCTGTTAAAAATCTATCCTATTTAGCACAGTGGTAGTGCCACACAACACGATGGAGGGTATCCTCAAGGTGAAGACAGGACTTCGTCTTTACAAGGACTGTGCGGTGGTCATTCCTACTGATACTGTCCTAAGCAGCTGTCCTGAATACACTCTTGAACTCATTCACCAGGCTACCTTTGCCAATCTGATTTACCAAATCTATATGAAGGATAACTCACCCACGATTATTGCAGTACCTTTCTTACAAGCCCCCATTATTTCTTGATTTATATTCTGACCTTCATCATAGATACTATCAGGGGGCCCATGGGCCACTTCTACCAGTGACTGCTTTCCTTTACTCTCTTATCTTTACCCAAACTGATTCTACATCTTGATCTTCTGTATCAAGATTTTTTCACTACTGCACTGATCTCATCTTTCATTAACAAAACCACCCCACCTCTGTTTCTTTTCGTCCAATCCTATCAAAATGTCATGTATCCTTGAATATTTAGTTACCACCTTAGTCACCTTGCAACCGTATCTCTGTAATGGCTATCAGATCATTCCCATATATTTCTCTTTGTGCCAACAATCTTCATTCACCTCCCCCCATTCCCCGCCCGCCCGCCCGACAATCTTCATTCACCTCCCCCCATTCCCCGCCCGCCCGCCCGACAATCTTCATTCACCTCCCCCCATTCCCCGCCCGCCCGCCCGACAATCTTCATTCACCTCCCCACATTCCCCGCCCGCCCGACAATCTTCATTCACCTCCCCCCATTCCCCGCCCGCCCGCCCAATCTTCATTCACCTCCCCCCATTCCCCGCCCGCCCGCCCGACAATCTTCATTCACCTCCCCCCATTCCCCGCCCGCCCGACAATCTTCATTCACCTCCCCCCATTCCCCGCCCGCCCGCCCGACAATCTTCATTCACCTCCCCCCATTCCCCGCCCGCCCGCCCCTCCGACAATCTTCATTCACCTCCCCCAATTCCCCGCCCGCCCACCCGACAATCTTCATTCACCTCCCCCCATTCCCCACCCGCCCGCCCACCTTCATTCACCTCCCCCCATTCCCCGCCCGCCCGCCCACCTTCATTCACCTCCCCCCATTCCCCGCCCGCCCGCCCACCTTCATTCACCTCCCCCCATTCCCCACCCGCCCGCCCACCTTCATTCACCTCCCCCCATTCCCCACCCAATCTTCATTCAACTCCCCCCATTCCCCACCCGCCCAACAATTTTCACTCACCTCTCCTGCCTTTCCCCACGCACCAAACAATCTTAATTCACCTTCCCTCATTCCCCACCCACCCAATCTTCACTGCAAGTGATTCTCTGGTTATGATTAGATGGCTAAGAATGAAACCAGGTGAGAGCAGTCCCACAGCCGGATGACAGTGGAGAGGGGTTGGAGGAGGATGGTGTGGTCGACCATGTGAAAGGCTGCAGGCAGGTCGAGAAGGACAAGGAGGGAAAGTTTACCTTTCTCACAGTCACTTTGGATGTCAATTATGACTTTAACAAGAGGCATATCGATGCTGTGGCAAGTAGCATTGAGTGGAAGGATTCAAACACGGAGTT
The DNA here is from genome assembly GCF_964194155.1 of Cetorhinus maximus. Taxonomy (NCBI): domain Eukaryota; kingdom Metazoa; phylum Chordata; class Chondrichthyes; order Lamniformes; family Cetorhinidae; genus Cetorhinus; species Cetorhinus maximus. The sequence goes on along the minus strand of NC_135884.1, from coordinate 77,463,089 downwards.
GTGAGCAAGATAGGAATGGGTTTGGGTGGCGAAAGCATGTTCAAGGACTTGAGAGGAAAAGGAGGTTGGAGATGCAAGGATAGTTTTCAAGGGCAGAGAGGGGGTGATGACACAGATCTGAAAGAGAGGACAGTACCTGAGGAGAGAGAACTATTAACAGCATCAGCTGGCATGGAGACTGGGTAGGGAAGCTGGCTGGTCAACAGAGAAAGGGATCAGGGAGCAGATGGTGTCTGCCATGAACAAGATGAGCTCAGAGGGGAGACAGGATAGAATATGGAGAATGATGCGAGTTCAGGGTTAGGGCAAGGGAAACCAGCTAAGGACAGCAGATTTCCTTTTTAAAAAATATATTAGTGAACGAAATGGGTTACTACAACAATCAATGATAGTTGTCATAGTCAGCATCACTGAGACTAGTTTCACTGAGACTGGGGAGGGGCTGCGTGATGGGGGAGGGGGAGTTTGACAGCAGGGTTAGTATCCTAGAGGGAGGATAGCTGTAAAAGGGACAATTCATGTAGTAGATTGTAGGGTTTTGAATAGCAGTAAATCCTGTTCTGGTCCCTTTAATTAATCTTGCTGTGTAAAACCCTTTGGGTGGAGGTATTTCTGATGTCTGGCAGATAGCTTTCTATAAAATGCAAGATCAGACCCAACAGTTACTTCAGCCACTGAGAAGCTTCCAATCGGGATTGAGAATGTACACAGGATTACTGAGGTACCATTCAGTGATGCTCTGCTCCAGCTCCCTCAGTATGTCCTGGTGGAGCTCATACAACTCAGCGATATCACACAGGATGCGGGTGACACCTTCCTGATCCATCACAGGGCAAGCTTCACCCCGAACAACACACATGGCTGCTTCTCTGAATTCCTGTTGGAAGAAAATTGTCTCAGATCTTAATGTATAAACTCAGCACAAGGCTATCTTATAACCAATAGAGACATATTCAGAATGAGAGGAATGATGAGAAATGGTTAATTTCATTTTTAAACTGACAGGAGGGATTAAAAAGGAATGAAACTGGACGGATGATCCGGCATTGACCTAGGCGCTGGAAATGATAATGGCAAACTCAACCCTGCAAAGTCCTTCTTACTAACATCTGGGGGCATGTGGGAGAGCTGTCTCACAGACTAGACAAGCAACAGCCTGACAGTCATCCTCACGGAATCATATCTTACAAACAATGTCCCAGACTCCACCATCACCATCCCTGGGTATGTCCTGTCCCACTGGCAGGACAAACCGAGCAGAAGTGGCGGCACAGTGGTATACAGTTGGGAGGGACTCGCCCTGCGAGACTTAACATCAACTCCAGACCCCACGAAGCCTCATGGCATCAGGTCAAACATGGGCAAGGAAAACTCCAGCTGATTACCACGTACTGTCCTCCCTCAGCTGATGAATCAGTGTTCCTTCATGTTGAACATCACTTGGAGGAAGCACTGAGGGTGGCAATGGTGCAGAATGTACGCTGGGTGAGAGATATCAATGTCCATCACCAAGAATGGCTCGCTAGCACCAGGAGCTGGCCAAGTCCTAAAGGACATAGCTGCTAGACTGGGTCTGCGGCAGGTGGTGAGGGAACCAAGAGGGAAAAACATACTTGACCTCATCCTCACCAATCTGCCTGCTGCAGATGCATGACAGTATCGGTAGGAGTGACCACTGCACAGTCCTTGTCGAGACGAAGTTCCGCCTTCACATTGAGGATACCCTCCATCGTGTTGTGTGGCACTGCGACTGTGCTAAATGGAATAGGTTTCAAACAGATCTAGCAACTCAAGACTGGGCATCCATGAGGCGCTGTGGGCCATCAGCAGCAGCAGAATTGTACTCGATCTGTAAACTTATGGCCTGGTATATCCCCCACTATACCATTACCATCAAGACAGGGGGTCAACCTTGGTTCAATGAAGGGTGCAGGAGGGCATGCCAGGAGCAGCACCAGGCATACCTAAAAATGAGGTGTCAACCTGGTGAGGCTACAACACAGGACTTTGGGCGTGCCAAACAGCATAAGAAGCAAGTGTAAGATAGAGCTAAGCGATCCCACAACCAACGGATCAGATCTAAGCTCGGCAGTCCTGCCACATGCCAGTCTTCAGCCAATTTGATTCACTCCACGTGATATCAAGAAACGGCTGAAGGCACTGGATACTGCAAAGGCTATGGGCCCTGACAATATTCCAGCAATAGTATTGAAGACATGCGCTCCAGGAATTGCTGTGCCCCTAGCCAAGCTGTTCCAGTACAGCTATAACACTGGCATCTATCCGGTCATCTGGAAAATTGCCCAGGTCATCTGGAAAATTGCCCAGGTCATCTGGAAAATTGCCCAGGTCATCTGGAAAATTGCCCAGGTCATCTGGAAAATTGCCCAGGTCATCTGGAAAATTGCCCAGGTCATCTGGAAAATTGCCCAGGTCATCTGGAAAATTGCCCAGGTCATCTGGAAAATTGCCCAGGTCATCTGGAAAATTGCCCAGGTCATCTGGAAAATTGCCCAGGTCATCTGGAAAATTGCCCAGGTCATCTGGAAAATTGCCCAGGTCATCTGGAAAATTGCCCAGGTCATCTGGAAAATTGCCCAGGTCATCTGGAAAATTGCCCAGGTCATCTGGAAAATTGCCCAGGTATGTCCTGTACACAAAAAGGACAAATCCAACCTGGCCAATTACTGCCCCATCAGTCTACTCTTGATCATCAGTAAAGTAATGGAAGGGGTCATTAACAGTGCTATCAAGCAGCACTCGCTTAGCAATAACCTGCTCACTGAAGCCCAGTTTCGGTTCTGCCAGGATTATTCAGCTCCTCGACCTGATTACAGCCTTGGTTCAAACATGGACAAAAAAGAGCTGAACTCTCGAGGTGAGGTGAGGTGAGAGTGACTGCCCTTGGCATCAAGGCAGCATTTGACCGAATGTGGCATCAAGGAGCCCTAGCAAAACTGGAGTCAATGGGAATCAGGGGGAAAACTCTCCGCTGGTTGGAGTCATATCTAGCACAAAGGAAGATGGTTGTGGTTGTTGGAGGTCAGTCATCTCAGCTCCAGGACATCACTGCAGGAGTTCCTCAGGGTAGTGTCCTTGGCCCAACCATCTTCAGCTGCTTCATCAGTGACCTTCCTTCCATTATGAGGTCAGAAGTGGGGATGTTCGCTGATGATTGCACAATGTTCAGCACCATTCGCGACTCCTCAGATACTGAAGCAGTCCATGTTCAAATGCAGCAAGACATGCACAATATCCAGGCTTGGGCTAACAAGTGGCAAGCAACATTTACGCCACACAAGTGCCGGGCAATGATCATCCCCAACAAGAGAGAGTCCAGCCATCGCCCCTTGGTGTTCAACAGCATTTCTATCACTGAATCCCCCACTATCAACATCCTGGGGTTACCATTGATCAGAAATTGAACTGGACTAGCCATATAAATACTGTGGTTACAAGAGCAGGTCAAAGGCTGGGAATCATGTGACGAGTAACTCGCCTCCTGACTCCCCAAAGCCTGTCCACCATCTACAAGGCACAAATCAGGAATGTGATGGAATACTCCCCATTTGCCTGGATGAGTGCAGCTCCCACAACACTCAAGAAGCTTGACACCAACCAGGACAAAGCTTGATTGGCACCACATCCACAAACATTCACTCCCTCCACCACTGACGCACAGTAGCAGCAGTGTGTACCATCTACAAGATGCACTGCAGGAATTCACCAAGGCTCCTTCGACAGCACCTTCCAAACCCATGACCACTACCATCTAGAAGGACAAGGGTAGCAGATAGATGGGAACACCACCACCTGGAAGTTCCCCTCCAAGTCACTCACCATCCTGACTTGGAAATATACCGGCCGTTCCTTCACTGTTGCTGGGTCAAAATCCTGGAACTCCCTCCCTACAGCACAGGGACTGCAGCGGTTCAAGGCGGCAACTCACCACCACCCTCAAGGGCAACTAGGGATGGGTAATAAATGCTGGCCCAGACAGCGAAGCCCACACCCCGTGAATGAATTTAAAAAAAGTGACCATAACATGGTAGAATTTACCATTCAGTTTGAGAGTGAGAACCTTGGATCGGAAACAATTGCACTAAACTTAAATAAGGGTAATTACAAAAGAATGAGCAAAGTTGGCTGGAGTGGACTGGGAAAGGAGTTTAGCAGAAAAGACAATTGATGAACAATGGTAGACATTTAAGAAAATAGTTCATGACTCTCAGTAAAGATATATCCCAGTGAGGAAGAAGGATTCTAGGAAGGGGATAAACTAACCATGGTTAACCAAGGAAGTTAAGGACAGTATCAAATTGAAAGAAAAAACATACAATGTGGCAAAGATTAGTGGTAAGCCAGAGGATTGGGAAAATTTTAAAAACCAACAAAAGATGACCAAAAAATAAAGGAGGGGGAGAAAATAAACTTTGAGGGCAGACTAGCAAGTAATATAAAAATGGACAATAAGAGCTTCTTTAAATATATAAAAAGGAGAGACCAAAATGGGCATCGGCCCCTGAGAGAATGAGGCTGGGAAATAATGATGGGGAACCAGGAAATGGCAGAGGAGTTGAATAAATACTTAGTATCTTCTACCATGAGGACTGATGCAAATAGTATTCCAAAAATACTAAATAATCAAGGGGCAAAAAAGGGGGAGGAAATAAATACAATAACGATCACTAGAGAAAAAGTACCAGGGAAACTAATGGGACTGAAGGCCGATAAGTCCCCTGGACCTGATGGGTTGCATCCTAGGATATTAAAGGAAGTAGCTGCAGAGATAGTGGATACACTGGTAGTAATCTTCCAAGAATCTTTAGATTCTGGAAAAGTCCCAGAGGATTGGAGAATGGCCAATGTAACACCCTTATTCAAAAAGGGAGGAAGACAAAAAACAGATAAGTATAGGCCAGTCAGCTTAACATTTGTCATTGGGGATATGTTGGAATCTATTATAAAAGAATTTAAAGCAGAACATTCAGAAATATATGATATAATCAAGCAGAGTCAGCATGGCTTCATGAAAGGGAAATCATGCCTGATAACAAGCAAGATAGATAAAGATGCAATAAATTTTGATTTCCAAAAGGCGTTCAATAAGGTACCACACAGGCTATTTAGCAAGATAAGAGCTTATGGTGTTGGGGGTAGTATATTAGCACGGATAGAGGATTGGCTAAATAATAGAATACAGAGTTGGGATAAGGGGGGCATTTTCAGGATGGCAACCTGTAACTAGTGGAGTGCCACAGGGATCAGTGCTGGGGCCTCAATTATTTACATTAATGACTTAGATGAGGGAAGTGAATGCACTATCGCCAAGTTTTGCGGATGACACAAAAATATGTGGGAAGGCAAGTGGTGATGATGACACAAGGGGTTTACAGAGGGATATAGACAGGTTAAGTGAGTGGGAAAAGACTTGTCAGATGGAATATAATGGGGGAAAATGAGTTTATGCACTTTGCAGGAAGAATAGAGGAGCTGAACATTATTTACATGGAGAGAGGCTGCAGAAAGCTACAGCACAGAGGGATTTGGGGCTCCTCATGTATGAATCCCAAAAAGCTAACATACAGGTTCAGCAGGTAATAGGGAAGGCAAATGGAATGTTGGCCTTTATTTCTAAGGGAATGGAGTATAAAAATAGGGAAGTCTTGCTAAAACTATACAAAGCACTAGTTAGACCACACCTAGAACACTGTGAACAGTTTTGGTCCCCTTATCTAAGGAAAGATATACTGGCATTGGAGGCATCCCAGAGAAGGTTCACTAGGTTGATCCTGGGCATGGAGGGATTTTCTTATGTGGAGAGGTTGAGTAGGTTGGGCCTGCACTCATTGGAGTTTAGAAGAATGAGGGGTGGTCTTATTGGAACATATAACATTCTTAGAGGGCTTGACAGGGTAGATGCTGAGAGGTTGTTTCTCCTTGTGGGAGAGTCTAGGACCAGAGGGCATAATCTCAGAGTAAGGGGTCACCCATTTAAGACAGAGATGAGGAGGAATTTCTTCTGAGGGTAGTGAATCTATGGAATTCTTTACCGTGGCGGGTTGTGGAGGCTGGGTCATTAACTATATACAAGGCTGAGATAGACAGATTTTTAGTCAGTAAGGGAATCAAGGGTTATAGGAAAAAGGCGGGAAAGGAGTTGAGAATTATCAGGTCAGCTGTGATCTCATTGAATGGTGGAGCAGACTCGATGGGCCTTCTTCTGCTCCTACGCCCTATTGTCTTATGGTATCATGGAAGGTGCTGTCTAAGAAGCCTTGGTGAGATGGTACACACTGCTGCTACTGTGTGTCAGTGGTGGAGGGAGACAATGTCTGTGGATGCGGTGCCAATCAAGTGGCTGCTTTGTCCTGGATGATGTAAAGCTCCTTGAGTGTTGTGGGAGCTGCACTCATCCAAGCAAGTGGGGAGTATTCCATCACACTTCTGACTTGTGCCTTGTAGATAGTGGACAGGCTTTGGGGAGTCAAGAGGTGAATTACTCATCACATGATTCCTTGCCTCTGACCTGGTCTTGTAGCCACAGTATTTGTATGGCTAGTCCATTTCAGTTTCGGGTCACTGGTAACCCCAGGATGTTTATAGCAGGGGATTCAGTGATGGCAATGCCATTGAACATCAAGGGGCGATGGCTGGATTCTCTCTTGGAGATGGTCATTGCTTGGCACTTGTGGTGCGAATGTTACTTGCCACTTGTCAGCCTGGATATTGTCCAGGTCTTGCTGCATTTGGGTATGGAGTGTTCAGTATCTGAGGAGTTGCAAATGGTGTTGAACATTGTTCAATCATCAGCGAACATCCTCATTTCTGACCTTATGATGGAAAGAAGGTCATTGATGAAGCAGCCGAAGATGGTTGGGCCAAGGACACTACCCAGAGGAACTCCTGCAGTGATGTCCTGGAACTGAGATGACTGACCTACAACAACCACAACCATCTTCCTTTGTGTTAGGTATGACTCTAACCAGCGGAGCGTTTTCCCCCTGATTCCCATTGTTTCCAGTTTTGCTAGGGCTCCTTGATGCCACATTTGGTCAAATGCTGCCTTGATGTCAAGGACAGTTACTATCACCTCGAGAGTTCAGCTCTTTTGTCCATGTCTGGGCAAAAGCTGTAATCATGTCAGGAGCTGAGTGACCCTGGCAAAACCCAAACTGGGCATCAGTGAACAGGTTGTTGCTAAGCCAGTGCTGCTTGATAACACTGTTGCCGACCCCTTCCATCACTTTACTGATGATCGAGTGTAGACTGATGGGGCAGTAATTGGCCAGGTTGGATTTGTTCTGCTTTTTGTATACAGGACATACCTGGGCAATTTTCCACATAACCGGGTAGATGCCAGTGTTGTAGCTGTACTGGAACAGCTTGGCTGGGGCTGTGCCAAGTTCTGGAGCACATACCTTCTGTACGATTGCCGGAATGTTGTCAGGACCCATAGCCTTTGCGATATCCAGTGCCTTCGGCCATGTCTTGATATCATGTGGAGTGAGTTGAATTGGCTGAAGACTGGAATCTGTGATACTGGGTACCTCCGGAAGAGGCCGAGAAGGATCATCCACTCGGCACTTCTGTCCAAAGATTGTTGCAAATGCTTCAGCCTTATCTTTTGCACTGATGTGCTGGGCTCCCCCATCATTGAGGATGGGGATATTTGTGGAGCCTCCTCCTCCAGTGAGTTGTTTAATTGTCCACCACCATTCACGACTGGGTATGGCAGGACTGCAGAGCTTAGATCTGATCCATTGTTTCTGGGATCGCTTAGCTCTATCACTTGCTGCTTATGCTGTTTGGCACACAAGTAGTCCTGTGTTATAGCTTCACTAGATTGACATCTCATTTTTAGGTATGCCTGGTGCTGCTCCTGGCATGTCCTCCTGCAATCTTCATTGAACCAGGGTTGATCACCTGTCTTGATGGTAATGGTAGAGTGGAGGATATGCTGGGCCATGAGGTTACAGATTGTGTTTGAGTCCAATTCTGCTGCTGCTGATGACTTAGTGCCTCATGGATGCCCAGTCTTGAGTTGCTAGATCTGTTCAAAATCTATCCCATTTAGCACTGTGGTAGTGCCACACAACACAATGGAGGGGATCCTCAATGTGAAGGCAGGATTTTGTCTCCATAATGACTGCGCTGTGGTCACTCCTCCTGATACTGTCATGGACAGATGCATCTGCGGCAGGTTGATGAGGATGAGGTCAAGTATGTTTTCCCCTCTTGTTGGTTCCCTCACCACCTGTCACAGACCCAGTCTAGCAGCTATGTCCTTTAGGACTCAGCCAGCTCAGTCAGTAGTGGTGCTATTGAGCCACTCTTGGTGATGGACATTGAAGTCCCCCACCCAGAGTACAATCTGCACCCTTGCCACCCTCAGTGCTCCCTCCAAGTGGTGTTCAACATGGAGGAGCACTGATTCATTAGCTGAGGGAGGGCGGTATGTGGTAATCAGCAGGAGGTTTCCTTGCCCATGTTTGACCTGATGCCCTGAGACCTCATGGGGTCCAGAGTTGATGTTGAGGATTCCCAGGGCAACTCCCTCCCGATTGTATACCACTGTGCTGCCACCTCTGCTGGGTCTGTCCTGCCAGTGGGACAGGACACACCCAGGGATGATGATGGTGGACTCTGGGACATTATCTGTAAGGTATGATTCCGTGAGTATGACCATGTCAGGCTGTTGCTTGACTAGTCTGTGAGACAGCTCTCCCAATTTTGGCACTAGCCCCCAGATGTTAGTAAGGAGGACTTTGCAGGGTCGACAGGGCTGTGATTGCCCTTGTCGTTTCCAGTGCTAAGGTCGAGCCTTGTGGTCCATCCGGCTTCATTCCTTTTTTGTGTCTATGTAGCAGTTTGTTACAACTGAGCAGCTTGCTAGGCCATTTCAGAGTCAACCACATTGCTGTGGGTCTGGAGTCACATGTAGGCCAGACCAAGTAAGGACAGCAGATTTCCTTCCCTAAAGGGCATTAGTGAATCAGATGGGTTTATACAGCAATCGACAATGGTTTCATGGTCATCATTAGAGATTAATTGCAGATTTTTATTGAATTAAAATTCCACAATCTGCCATGGTGGGATTCGAACCCAGGGCCCCAGAGCTTTACCCTGGGTCTCTGGATTACTAACCCAGTGACAATACCACTACTGCATCACCTCCCCCATCCTGGGGGTTACCATTGACCAGAAACTGAACTGGATTAGCCATATAAATACTGTGGCTACAACAGCAGGTCAGAGGCTAGGAATCCTGTGATGAGTAACTCACCGCCTGACTCCCCAAAGCCTGTCCACCATCGACAAGGCACAAGTCAGGAATGTGATGGAATATTCCCCACTTGCCTGGATGAGTGCAGCTCCCACAACACTCAAGAAGCTTGACACTATCCAAGACAAAGCAGCCCGTTTGATTGGCACCACATCCACAAACATTCACTCCCTCCACCACCGATGCACAGTAGCAGCAGTGTGTACCATCTACAAGATGCACTGCAGGAATTCACCAAGGGTCCTTAGACAGCACCTTCCAAACCCATGACCACTACCATCTAGAAGGACAAGGGCAGCAGACACATGGGAACATCACCACCTGGAAGCTCCCCTCCAAGTCACTCACCATCCTGACTTGGAAATATATTGTTGTTCTTTCACTGTCGCTGGATCAAAATCCTGGAACTCCCTCCCTAACAGCACTGTGGGTGTAGCTACACCACATGGACTGCAGCGGTTCAAGAAGGCAGCTCACCACCACCTTCTCAAGGGCAGCTGGGGATGGGCAATAAGTGCTGGCCCAGTCAGCAAAGCCCACTTCCCGTGAATGATTTTAAAAGAAGGAATGTAATCTGTATAATGGCTCGTTGTTCAAGCTCCTTCATTAGAAGGTACTCTTCCTGCCGTTCACTCCCATTCAGTTTTGGCTTCATTTATTGACCCCATAACACCAAGGTGAGCCATCATAGTCACTGACTTCCTAGACAGCTGCCCACTCTTGACCACACACGACCTCCCGAACACTCACCAACCCCGACCCCTCATCAGCCCCGGCTAGGAGCTAGCTATGGCGGAGCAAGCAATCGGGAGGGGATTGGTCAGCAGGAGGTAACAAGGGGGGAGCAAGGAATCGGGGGCAGGGGAGGTGTCGGGAGTGGGGTGGCCTTGATCCATGTACGTTTCACACGGTGCTTTTACAATTCACATACACAAAAAGAGAACAGTGTAGACAAACCAGTTAAAAACAAGCTGCTACTCACTGTGTGTAGGAAGTTCAGGACACTCAGGTACCTGCAGGAGGCAGACAGAAAGTAGCAGACTGATACAATCTTGTAACAAATCATTGTGGCAAAGGAACATATGAAAAGAGAATTTAGATAAATGCTTGCACTTACGCTCTCTCTGATGTCGTCATTGCTTTTACAATGTGATAGGCTTCAAGCCCTATGTCAATCTACAAGAAAGTGAATAAATATTTAGTTCTAGTAGTTACACTTCACTCTCCAAAACTGTAACCTGACCACATGTCCATAACAATTTAGGAACAGGGGGAGGCCATTTAGTCTCAAATCTGTTTCATCATGCAAATAGATCCAACATTTTGTTCACCCTGACCCTCGCCCTTTGTCAACCATACAAAACCCATCACATTTCTGCCTCTCCAGCTCTGAACGAGCATCTTGCCAACTCGAAACATTAACTCTTTCTCTCGCCACAGGTGCTGCCAGGCCTGCTGAATTTTTCCAGCATTTTCCGTTTGTATTTCAGATTTCCAGCATCTGCAGTATATTTCTTTTATTCCCTTAAAACATTGGTTAACAAAAATCAATCGATGTCAGATTTAAAATGAACAATTGGCCTGCCATCAATAACCATTTTTTGGAAGAGAGTTAAAAGTTCTGTAGGAATGTTTCCTAAATTCAGTCCCGCTCTGGATCTAATTTCTTTGACTGCGGCCCCTCGTACTCATCTATCCAGCCAGAGACCCATAGGCTCAGACATTTACAGCACAGGAGGAGGCCATTCAGCCCATCGTGTCTACGCTGGTCATCAAAGATCTGACTACACTAATCCCATTTTCCAGCACTTGGCCCATAGCCCTGGAGGCTGTGGCAATGCAAGTGAATATCTAAATACCTCTTAAATGTTAAGAGAGTTTCTGACTCAACCACCCTTTCAGGCAGTGAGTTCCAGACTCCCACCCTCTGGGTGAAAAAAATTTCTCCTCAACTCTCAATTCTCTTAACCTTCTATCTCATACCTTCAATCCATGTCCTCTGGTTATTGATCCCTCTACTGATGGAAAAAGTGCCTTCCTATCCACCCTATCAATGTCTCTCATAACCTTATACACCACTATCAGGTCCCCTCTCAACCTTCGCTGCTCCAAGGAAAACAATCCCAGCTTATCCAATTTTTCCTCACAGCTCAGACCCTCCAGCCCAGGCAGCATCCTGGTGAATCTCCTCTGCACCCTCTCCAGTACAATCACATCTTTCCTGTAATGTGGTGACCAGAACTGCACACCGTACTCCAGTTGTGGCCTAACCAGCATTTTATACAGTTCCAGCATAACCTCCCTACTCTTGTATTCTACGCCTCGGCTAATAAAAGCAAGTATCCCATATGCCTTCTTAACCACCTTATCTACCTGCTCTGCTACCTGCAGGGATCTGTGGATATGCACACCAAGGTCCCTCTGATCTTCAGTACTTTCCAGGGTCCTACCCTTCATAGTGTAACCTCTTGCCTTGTTAGCCCTCCCCAAGTGCATTACCTCACACTTTTCCAGGTTGAATTCCATTTGCCATTGCTCTGCCCACCTGACCAATCCATTGATATCCTCCTGCAGTTTACAGCTATCCTTCTTACTATTTACCACCTTACCAGTTTTCCTGTCATCTGCAAACTTCTTGATCATACCCCCTACATTATTCTTACACTTCTCTGAAATTTGATTACATATTTGATCCTCTATCTCTCCCTGACTGTTTGGGGGCTTATAGCACACACCCAATAGCGTGTTTGCCCCTTTTGTGTTTTTTTACTTCTACCCATGTGGCCTCATGTGATGATCCTTCCAAGATATCATCCCTCATCACTGCTATAACTGATTCCTTGATCAATATTGCGACTCCCCCATCCTCTTCTATCCCCCTCTCTGTCTGGTGTGAACACCCTTTAACCAGGAATGTTGAGCTGTCAATCAATTTAGCCAAGTCTCAGTTATAGCTTTGATATCATACTTCCATGTGCCTATCTGGGCCCTCATCTTGTCTGTCATATTCCTCAGGCTCCTTGCATGAAAATATATTCCATTTAGCCTTGCTAAACTCACTTCTTTCTTATCTAGCCTATGTTTCCTCTGCCTTCCAGACTCACTTACTAGCGTTTTAATTTCTAATTCCATTTCAGCTTCTCTCCCCTCTGAACTACTTTTCAGGATCCCATCCCCTTGTCAATTTAGTTTAAATCCCAAAAGCATTAGCAAACCTCCCCTGTTGGTCCAGTTCCTGTTCAGATGTAACCTGTCCAACTTGTACAGGTCCCACTCCCCCGGAAACGGTCCCAATGCCCCAGGAATCTAAAGCCCTCCCTCCTGCACCATCTCTCCAGCCACACATTCATCTGCTCTATCCTTCTGATCCTATACTCACTACTGTGTGACACTGGGAGTAATCCGAGAATTACTACCTTTGAAGTCCTGCTTTTCAATTTCCTACCTAACTCCATAAAGTCTGCTTTCAGGACCTAATTTCTCTTTCTTCCTATGTCATTGGTTCCAATGTGACCTCTGGCAGTTCCACCCCCCTCCCCCTTCAGAATGTCCTGCAGCCGTTCTGTGACATCCTTGACCCTGGCACTCAGGAGGCAACATACCAACCTGGAGTCTCGTCTATGGCCGCAGAAGTGCCTGTCTACTCCCCTCACTAACGAATCCCCTACCACTATTGCCCTTCCACACTTCTTCCTCCCCTGCTGAGCAGCTGGACCACCCACAGTGCCATGGCCTTGGCTCTGGTTGGCCTCCACAGAGGGACCATCACTCTCACCGTTTTCCAAGGCCGAAAAACGGTTTGCGAGTGAGATGCACTTGGGGGATTTCCTCACTACCTGCCTGGTCCCCTTCTGTCTGTCTGGCAGTCACCCATTCCCTCTCTGCTTGTTCTTCCTTAAGCTGTGAGGTGACCACATCCTGAAAACATGCTATCCGTGAATCTCTCAGCCTCGTGAATGGACTGCAGTGCCCCCAGCTGCCACTCAAGCTCCAAAACCCAGAGCTCAAGTTGCTCCAGTTGAAGGCACCTCCTGCGCATGTGGTCATCCAGACCGCCAGGAATGTCTAGGATTTCCCACATAGCACAAGATTTGCAAATCATGGGACTGAGCTCCCCAGACATATCTTAACTAAATAGAATATGAACCCTTGCTTTTATATTACCCTTACTCCTTCTTGAGTATAGACTAGATGCTAGATCCTCTTCCTCGACTAGATTCCTGTAGGTGCTGCTGTCCCAGAGTCCTCCTCTCACACTCTCCTCTAGGTGCTGCTGACTGCCTGTCCCAGGGTCCTCCTCTCACACTCTCCTCTAGGTGCTGCTGACTGCCTGTACCGGGGCCCTCCTCTCGCTTTCTCCTCTAGGTGCTGCTGACTGCCTGTCCCAGGGTCCTCCTCTCACACTCTCCTCTAGGTGCTGCTGACTGCCTGTCCCAGGGTCCTCCTCTCACACTCTCCTCTAGGTGCTGCTGACTGCCTGTACCGGGGCCCTCCTCTCGCTTTCTCCTCTAGGTGCTGCTGACTGCCTGTCCCAGGGTCCTCCTCGAACATTTCGATGTAGCCCATCAATTTGCTGTAAAATCATGAAAACCTCTATCAAATTACCCCTTAACCTTCTAAATTCCACAGAATACAACCCTAGTTTGTGTATTCTCTCCCCATCATTCAACCCTTGGAGTCTAGGAATATGGCGTGAAGATTTAGTAAATCTACACTGTACTCCCCCACCAGGTCAGCATATTCTTCTCAAGGTGTGTTACCCAAACTGCTCACAGTAACTCCAGGTTTGGCCTATCCAGGGTTTTGTACATCTGAAGCACAATTTTTACCCCATTGTATTCTAGTCCTGTAGGTAAGAGGCCAGCATTCCATTAGCTTTGATGATCATCTTCTGTACCTGTATTTGTCTATCTGCACCGCAAGTCTGTTTGGTCCTCCATTGTTTTTGGCTTTTCACCATTTAGTAAGTACTTGATTCTGTCTTGTTTAGGTCCAAAGTGACCTTGCATTTGCCTACATTGAAATCATTTGCCACACTTTTGCCCATTCACTTAAACTATTAATATTTCTTTGCAATCTTATGCTTCCATCTTCACTGCCTACAATGTCACCTATCTTCCTGCCATTAGCAAACAATCTTCTAAATCATTAATAAACACTGAACAATTGAGACTCCAACACAGATTCTTGCCTGGGCACCACATTAGGCCAATTAGGGTTCCTGCCCATTACCCCTATTCTATGACCTTTTCTACTTAGCTAACTTGCGAACCAGGTCAATAACTCGCCTTCAATTCCATGGGATTCAACTTTAGCTAACAGTCTCTTATGGGGAACTTTATCAAGTGCCTTCTGGCAGTCCATATAAGTAACATCTATAGATATTCCCCTGTCCGTGACTTCATTCAGCTTCAGGTTCATCAGGCATGGCAACTCTGGCTGATGAGCAGAAAATTTTCAATGTGTTCAGTCACTCTGTCTTACATGCTAGCAATGTCCCAACAACAGATATTAGATTAATTGGTTGGTAATTCCCCGCTTTCCCCCTCTCACCTTTCTTAAAGAGCAGAATGACATGCAATTTTCCAACCTAAAGGAATGGTTCCCAAATTGAAAAACCTTTGGAAGATTGTAGTTAGCTGCAATGTTCTCACCTGCTTCATTTAAAATCTTGGGATGGAAGCCATCTGCTCCTGGGGATTGGTCATTCACTCTTTAGCACCATTATTTTCTTCATACTGTTATTTTGCTTACATTAATTTTGATGAGCCACAATTGCTCAGGTTGTCCAGCTTGCTATCCTTTTCTTCTACTGTAAATATTCAGTCCAAACCAATAAAACATGATGGCCCTGCTGAACAGATCACAGCCAATAATATGAGATGTACCTGTTGAGCCAGGTCCCTTTCGATGTCCTCAGACTCTGAACTGTTTCCAATATCTTCATCAGACACAATCTCCTCTCCGCTGGGCGAACATGCTGTCAGAGTCTCACTGTCAACACTGCAACAACAAGCACTACTTTTAATCTTTACACATTTTGACCCAGCCTACACACTCTCTTAGGGTGGAATCATCCCAGATTTGCACCAAGTGCGGTAGCAGGCTGGAAAACCAATGTTTTCACGCCATATTGTCCCAAACCCGCCACATTATTTATGCATTTCCGGGAAACATGCTGTTTCAATGGTGGGCGGGCTCTCATTTGCCTGCCACGCCATCACTCACCACTTCATCACATCAGGCGTCATATTTAAAGTCTGGCCACACGCACACATCAGTGCTTCCAGCCCAGGGAAGATGTCCACAAAAGGCAAAGAGACTGCAGCCCACAGAATTAATGATGCATCGCTAGAATACCATTTGGATGCTGGGGAGGCCACTGTGATGTCCTCTACCCCAACTCTGGCCACAGGATGGGCAGCAGCATCACCAATTCAGCATGGCAGGCAGTGGCAGCAGTGGACAGAGCCAAATGTTACTCACAATAAGAGGTTGTGGTGGAAGAATTAATCCAGGCTGGTCTCTTGGTTAAAGCTGGTTTATTTTCAAGACAACTCCTCAGTGCTACTGACTTCCTAGTAGCTTCCATACAGTGTTCCAGCTGCACCTTTTTATTCTATTTAGTTGTTTAACTACCAATTGGCTTTAACAAGATGATTGCCATATTAACATCTTTCTCCTCCTTGCTCTCTTCTTTTCTCCCAGCTCCACCCTCACTCCTTCTGATGATCTTTCATTTCCAGGCTCATTGCTCACTTGCTCATGTGCTCTTTAATCTCTTGGTTCCTCTCTTACTCTTTCTCACTCTCTTTATCTCCTGGTTCATCTCTCATTCATTCTCACAGTCCTTTATCTCCCAAGCCCTTCTTGTTCCTTATCATGGTCTTTTACCTCCCAGCTCTTCTCACTCCTCCTTGCATTCTTTTATCTACCCGGTTCCTCTCTCACTCCTTCTCGCATTCCTTTATCTCCCTACTCCTCTCTCGCTCCTTCTCATGCAGTTTAATCCCCCCAGCTGTTCATTTTCTCCTTTTTGTGCTCTTTCATCTCCCCCCTCACTCCTTCTCACGCTCTTTTATCACCCACCTGTTTTATCAACCCTTCTATCTCCCAGCTCCACTCTCACACCTTTATATCTCCCAGTTCCACTCACTCTTATCTCCCTGGCTCCCCTGTCACTCTTTCTTATGTTCTTTTATTCCAACAACTCCTGTTTCACGCCTCACTTTTTTTTTTAAATCTCTCACCCCCTCTTACTCTTATCTCCGAGTACCTCTCTTACTCCTTCTCCCTCTCTTTACCTCCTGGTTCATCTCTGGCTCCTTCTCGTGCCCTATTCTTGCCCAGCTCCTTTCTTACTCCTTTTCACTCTATTTCCTGGCACTTCTCTCGCTCCTTCTTACACTGGCTTATCTCCCTGGCTCCTCTTTCACTGCTTCTTATGCTCTTTTCTCTGCTGCTCCTCTCTCACTCCTCTGTCACACTGTTTAATCTCCTGGCTTCTCTCACTCCTCATGCTCTTTAATCCCGTATTTAATCCTCTCTTTCTCCTTATCGCTCTATTTTTCTCCTGGCTCCTACCTTGCTCCTTTTGACGCTCTTTTATCTTCTGGATCTTCTCTTGCTCCTTCTCGCGTTCTTTTATATCCCCACTCGTTTCTCACTCCTCCTCGTGCTCTTTTACCTCCCAGCTCCTCTCTCGTTCCTTCTCATGCTCTTTTATCTTCCAACTCCTCTCTCACTCCTTCCCGCTGTCATTTATCTTCCAGCTCCACTCTCGCTCCTTCACACATTCTGTTACCTACCCGTCTCCTCTCTGACTCCTTCTCATGCTGTTTTACCTGCTGGCTACCCTCTCACTCCTTCTCTTTCTGTTTAATCCCCCCGGCTCCTCTCTTTCTTCTTATTACTCTATTTTCTCTGCCAGCTCCTACTACCTTGCACCTTTTGATGCTCTTATATTCCCACTTGTCCCTCACTCCTTCATCTCCCAGCTCCTCTCTTGCTGCATCTCATTCACTTTTATCTCCCACTTCTCTCTAACTGCTTCTTGCACTCTTTTATACCCCAGTTCCTTTCTCAAATCTTTATCTCCCAAATCCTCTCTCATGACTTTTCATGCTCTTTATTTCCTGGCACATCTCTCGCTCCTTCTCATACTGGTTTATCTCCCTGGCCCCTCTTTCACTTCTTCTCATACTCTTTTCTCTCTGGCTCCTCTCTCGCTTCTTCTTGCACTCTCTTTTATCCCAACTCCTCTCATGATTCTTCTCAGTCTTTTATCACCAGGTTCCTCTCTTACTCCTTCTCACTCTCTTTATCTCCTGGTTCATCTCTCACTTCTCCTCACACATTTTTATCTCCCAGTTCCTCCTTCCCTCCTTGTCATGCTCTTTGATCCCACCCAACTCCTCTTTTTTGTTACTCACAATAAGAGGTTGTGGTGGAAGAATTAATCCAGGCTGGTATCTTGGTTAAAGCTGGTTTATTTTGAAGACAACTTCTCAGTGCTACTAACTTAGAACCATAGAACCATAGAACATACAGCACAGAAAACAGGCCATTCGGCCCTTATAGTCTGTGCCGAAATATTATTCCGCTAGTCCCATTGACCTGCACCTAGTCCATAACCCTCCAGACCTCTCCCATCCATGTATCTATCCAATTTCTTCTTAAATCTTGAGAGTGAGCCCGCATTTACCACGTCAGATGGTAGCTCGTTCCACACTCTCACCACTCTCTGAGTGAAGAAGTTCCCCCTAAGCCTTTCCCCTTTCACCCTAAAGCCATGTCCTCTCGTGTTTATTTCTCCTAATCTAAGTGGAAAGAGCCTACTCGCATTTACTCTGTCTATACCCCTCACAATTTTGTAAACTTCTATCAAATCTCCCCTCATTCTTCTACACTCCAAGGAATAAAGTCCTAACCTGTTTAATCTTTCCCTGTAACTCAACTCCTTAAGATCCGGCAACATCCCAGTAAATCTTCTCTGCACTCTTTCAATCTTACAGCTATCCTTCCTGTAGTTAGGTGACCAGAACTGCACACAATACTCCAAAGTTGGCCTCACCAATGTCTTATACAACCTCACCATAACATCCCAACTCCTATACTCAATACTTTGATTTATGAAGGCCAGTATGCCAAAAGCTTTCTTTACAACCTTGTCTACCTGTGACGCCACTTTCAGGGAATTATGTATCTGAACTCCCAGATCCCTTTGTTCCTCCGCGCTCCTCAGTGCCCTACCATTTACTGTGTATGTCCTACCTTGGTTTGACCTTCCAAAATGTAACACCTCACACTTTTCCGCATTAAATTCCATCTGCCATTTTCTGGCCCATTTTTCCAGTTGGTCCAGATCCCTCTGCAAGCTTTGAAAACCTTCCTCGCTGTCCACAACACCTCCAATCTTAGTGTCATCAGCAAACTTGCTGATCCAATTCACCACATTATCATCCAAATCATTGATATAGACAACAAACAACAATGGTCCCAGTACAGATCCCTGAGGCACACCACTAGTCACAGACCTCCAGTCTGAGAAGCAATCATCCACTACCATTCTGTCTTCTCCTACACAGCCAATTTCAAATCCAGTTTACAACCTCTCCATGGATACCAAGTGTCTGAACCTTCTGAACTAACCTCCCATGTGGGACCTTGTCAAAGGCCTTACTAAAGTCCATGTAGACAACATCCACAGCCTTTCCTTCATCTACTTTCTTGGTAACCTCCTCGAAAAACTCTACAAGGTTCGTTAAACACGACCTACCACACTCAAAGCCATGCTGACTATCCTTAATCAGCCCTTGGCTGTACAAATACTTATATATCCGATCTCTCAGAACACCTTCCAATAATTTACCTACTACTGACGTCAGGCTCACTGGCCTGTAATTACCTGGTTTACTTTTGGAGCCTTTTTTAAACAACGGAACAACATGAGCTACCCTCCAATCCTCCGGCACCTCACCCATGGCTAAGGACATTTTAAATATTTCTGCCAGGGCCCCTGCAATTTCTACACTAGTCTCCCTCAAGGTCCGAGGGAATATCATGTCAGGCCCGGGGGATTTATCTACCTTTATTTGCTGTAAGGCAGCAAGCACCTCCTCCTCTTTAATCTCTATATGTTCTATGACACTACTGCTTGTTTCCCTTCCTTCCTTATACACTATGCCAGTTTCCTGAGTAAATACTGATGCAAAAAAACTGTTTAAGATCTCCCCCATCTCGTGAGGCTCCACACAGACGACCACTCTGATCTTCAATGGGACCAATTGTGTCCCTTACTATCCTTTTACTCTTAATATACTTGTAGAAACCCTTCGGGTTTACCTTCACATTATCTGCCAAAGCAACCTCATGTCTTCTTTTTGCCTTCCTGATTTCCTTTTTTAGTATTTTCTTACATTTTCTATACTTTACAAGTACCTCATTTGCTTCTTGTTGCCTATACCTGCTATACACCTCTCTCTTCTTCTTAACCAGATCGCCAATATCCCTTGAAAACCAAGGTTCCCTATGCCTGTTAACTTTGCCTTTAATCCTGACAGGAACATGCAAACTCTGCACTCTCAAAATTTCACCTTTGAATGCCTTCCACTTACTGAACACATCCTTGCCAGAAAACAACTTATGCCAATCCACTCTTCCTAGATCCTTTCTCATTTCCACAAAATTGGCCTTTCTCCAATTTAGAATCTCAACTCGAGGACCAGACCTATCCTTATCCATAATTAGCTTAAAACTAATGACATTGTGGTCACTGGACCCAAAATGTTCATCTACACATACTTCTGATCCCTCATTTTGTTAATTTAGTTAATTGTTTTAACTCGAAAAGAGTTACACATACTTCTGTCACCTGACCTGTCTGGTTCCCTAATAGGAGATCAAGTATTGCATCCTCTCTCGTTGGTACCTCTATATATTGATTTAGAAAACTTTCCTGAACACATCTGACAAACTCCAAGCCATCCAGCCCTTTTACAGTATGGGAGTCCCAGTCAATATGTGGAAAGTTAAAATCTCTTACTATTACAACTTTCTGTTTCTTACAACTTCCTCGTAGCTTCCATACAAAGTGTTGCAGCTGCACCTTTTTATTCTATTCAGTTGGGATAATTAATGCCCATCACCTGTTTAACCACCAATTGGTTTTAACAAGATGCTTGTCATATTAACACCAATGCGACACAGAAGAGGTTGGCCAACCAAAGCAAATAGAAGATCTCATCTGTGCAGCCAGGGTAAGGCAACCATCTCATCGCTTTAAACTCACACACTCAAGCCCATCACACATTCACTGGCATCTCACTCACTGCCGCTCAAGGGACATCACCACCCATTCTCACACACATACCCTCACATCTCCATCTGGCCTCATCTGCTCTGGAGACTGCCTCCTCAGCCCTCACCATCTTGAGGCCACTTGCACAGGTCAGCTTGTGCCCCCCACACACACCCTGGGTACCCCCTTCTCCATGCAGCCCTCACCCTGCAGCCTCTTCCCTTGCCTGAGGCCACTTCTCCCCTTTCCCCAAGCCACCCACATATAGCTGGTCTGATAGGTGGAAACCTGCTGTGAGCCCCCCTAAAGGTGATGTGGTGCTGCCTGTGAAGCCTGGCGCTGATGACTGTGAGTGCTGCCTGGAGCAAGATGGGCAAAAAAACCTTGAAGCCCCGAATGAAGTGCAGCTCAGCAGGTGCACGTCGCTTATGTGCTGTTGAGAAACACGTCAGTGTGTTTTCCCGCCGATGTGGCTGGATGATCCAGTCGGGGGGATGAGTCCAGTGGGCTGGTATGGTTTGCAGGTGTATTAAAATGAGGTTCCTAATGTCCAATGGTGGGGAATGTGGCCCACGATCGGCAGGTGGAACAGACCATCGAAAACTAGTTTCACATCATGAAACCGATTTTTGGATTTCTTGCCATATTGTCCACTCACGGCACCGAACAAGTCCGACGCTGGCAGGCACGGAAAATCCCGGCCTCACAGTGTGCAGCTTGTCAAACACATGGACAATCCCGGCCTCACAGTGTGCAACTTGTTAAACACATGGAAAATCCCGGCCTCACAGTGTGCAACTTGTCAAACACATGGACAATCCCGGCCTCACAGTGTGCAACTTGTCAAACACATGGACAATCCCGGCCTCACAGTGTGCAGCTTGTCAAACACATGGACAATCCCGGCCCCACAGTGTGCAACTTGTTAAACACATGGACAATCCCGGCCTCACAGTGTGCAGCTTGTCAAACACATGGACAATCCCGGCCCCACAGTGTGCAACTTGTTAAACACATGGAAAATCTCGGCCTCACAGTGTGCAGCTTGTCAAACACATGGGCTCTGTGGGCACTCAAAGTAAATCAACAAGTATCTCCACCTTGAGAGTGGAATATACAAGAGAGAGGGAGTGGATAGGTAAAATTGGGAGGGAACAGAATGAGTAGTAGAGAGGGGCAGACATGCAATGTGGTTGATTGAATATATAAAGAGACAGGGAGGCTGAATGTAAAGTGATGAGGTGGGTGTTGGTTATAAAATGGGGGGAGATTTGAATCGGAGAATGGTTATAATCTGTGATGTACCTAATATTCAATTTAAACAATGGTTCACTATTAAAAGTGACTGCGATCATGGCTGACAAGAAGGAAACACAGGTTTCCTGGGGGGCGCACCAAGAAAGCACAGAAAAAGTTGCCAGCAAAGGGCGGCAAAAGAGAAAAAATTGAGGAAAGAGAAAAGTTAGAAGTGCAGTGGAAGGTAAAACTAAATCTATGAGGGAACAATATTGAATCTAAATGAGGCGCTAATGACAAAAAAAGTAAAGAGACTGAAACCAGGGATGGAATTTTACACTGGTGTGATTCTACGGTCCTGCTGAAGTCAATGGGCTTTTGAATGGCTTGCTGCATTTTACAGCCCCGCCCTCACTGCAGAGGAGCTGTAAAATTCCACCCAAGGAATCAATAACCAAATCTAATTGAGGGATCACATCAAATCAAAACCTGAGATCAATATCCAAATCTGAATTAGACATCAAGATCAAATCTAAATTCAGGATCAACATCTATGCCCTATTAATAAAGCCAAGGATCCCATACGCTTTATTAACTGATCTCCAAACCTACCCTGAAACCTTATTTGTGAATCTGTGCACGTATAAAACCCCAGGTTTTAGAATTGTACCCTTTATTTTATGTTAACTCTCCACATTCTTCTTACCAAAATGAATCACTTCACACTTCACTGCATTAAATTTTATCTGCCATTTGTGTGTCACTTTCCCCCGCCTGTCTGTGTCCTTTTGAAGTTTACATTGGGCCAGAACTTCCGTGGAGAGGCAATCACAGTTGGATTACCACTCCACTCCTTCTCACTTATCTCAGTCAGGAAATGCATGCTTTTTGCCCGACATTCCGACTCGAGCCTGCTAAGAAATGCACTGTGTACCAGCTCCTGGAACTCCTCCGTGGAGTGTAGCAGCATTGGGGGAGGTAAAGCCATGTCCCCTTTTTTACGGCACTAGCTGCTGTAAAGCAGGTTAGTTTAAAGGTCAGTGGACTCCTGCATTGGTTCCTGGGAATGAGGTGAGTCAAGTAGATCAAGTGTCAGTAGAGGAACATTTAGGGGACATCCATCATTGTATCATAGGGTTTAGGTTGCTAATGGAAAAGGACAAGGACCCAATAGGGGATTTACACATGGAGGGAGGGTACATGGCTGAGGTATTAAATGAATATTTTGCATCTCTATTTGTCAAGGAAGGAAACGCTACCCAGGCCATAGTGAAAGGGAGGTAGTTGAGACACTTTGATGGCTGAAAAATTGATAAAGAGGTATTAGAAAGGCTGTCTTAATTTAAAGTTGATAAGTCACCAGAACTGGATGAGATACATCCAAGGATACTGAGGGAAGTGAGAGTGGAAATTGAGGAGGTACTGCCAAAATTTTCCAATCTTCCTTAGACTCATGGGTGATCCCAGACGACTGGAGAATTGTAAATGGCCGCGATGGCATAGTGGTATTGCCGCTGGACTAGTAATCCAGAGACCCAGGGTAATGCTGTGGGGACCCAGGTTTGAATCCTGCTATGTCAGATGGTGGAATTTGAATTCAATAAAAATCTGGAATTAAAAATCTAATGATGGCCATGAAACCATTGTCGATTGTTGTAAAAACCCATCTGGTTCACTAATTCCTTTAGGGAAGGCAATCTGCCATCCTTACCTGGTCTGGCCAGACCCACAGCAATGTGATTGACTCTTCAATGGCCTAGCCTAGCAAGCCACTCAGTTGTAACAAACAGCTACAAAGTCACAAAAAAGGAATGAAATTGGATGGACCACCGGGCATCGACCTAGGCACCAGAAACAACAACGGCAAACTCAGCCCTGTTGACCCTGCAAAGTCCTCCTTACTAACATCTGGGGACTAGTGCCAAAATTGGGGGAGTTTATTGTCTCACAGACTAGTCAAGCAACAGCCTGACATAGTCATCCTCACAGAGTCATACCTTACAGATAATGTCCCAGACTCTACCATCACCATTCCTGGGTATGTCCTGTCCCATCGGCAGGACAGACCCAGTGGTATACAGTTGGGAGGGAGTTGCCCTGGGAGTCCTTAATATCGACTCCGGATCTCAAGAGGTCTCATGGCATCAGGTCAAACATGGGCAAGGAAACCTCCTGCTGATGAGTCAGTGCTCCTCCATGTTGAACACCACTTGGAGGAAGCACTGAAGGTGGCAAGAGTGCAGAAAAGACTATTGGGTGGGGGACTTCAATGTCCATCACCAAGAATGGCTCGGTAGCACCAATACTGACCTAGCTGGCCGAGTCCTAAAGGACATAGCTGCTAGACTAGGTCTGTGGCAGGTGATGAGGGGAACCAACAAGAGGGAAAAACATACTTGACCTCATCCTCACCAACCTGCCTGCTGCAGATGCATCTGTCCATGACAGTATCGGTAAGAGTGCCCACTGCACAGTCCTTGTGGAGGTGAAGTCCCGCCTTCACATTGAGAGTACACTCCATCATGTTGTGTGGCACTACCAATGTGCTAAATGGGATAGATTTCAAACAGATCCAGCAACTCAAGACTGGGCATCCATGAGGCATTGTGGGCCATCAACAGCAGCAGAATTGTACTTGAACACAATCTGTAACCTCATGGTCCGGCGTATCATCCACTCTACCATTACCATCAAGCCAGGAGATCAACCCTGCTTCAATGAAGAGCGCAGGAGGGAGAGAGCAGCATCAGGCATATGTAAAAATGAGGTGTCAACCTGGTGAAGCTATAACAGGGGTCTACTTACATGCCAAACAGCATAAGCAGCAAGTGATAGACAAGGCTAAGCGATCCCACAACCAACGGATCAGATCTAAGCTCTGTAGTCCTGCCACATCCAGTCGTGAATGGTGGTGGACAATTAAACACTCACTGGAGGAAGAGGCTCCACCAATATCCCCATCCTCAATGATGGAGGAGTCCAGCACATCAGTGCAAAAGGTAAGGCTGAAGCATTTGCAACAGCCTTCAGCCAGAAGTGCCATAAGACATAGGAGCAGAAATTAGGCATTCGGCCCATCGAGTCTGCTCCGCCATTCAATCATGGCTAAGTTTCTCAACCCCATTCTCCTGCCTTCTCCCCGTAACCTTTGATCCCCTTACCAGTCAAGAACCTATCTATCTCGGTCTTAAATACACTCAATGACCTCACCTCCACAGCCTTCTGTGGCCATGAATTCCATAGATACACCACTCTCTAGCTAAAGAAGTTTCTCCTCATCTCTGTTCTAAAAGGTCTTCCCTTTACTCTGAGGCTGTGCCCTCGGGTCCTAGTCTCTCCTACTAATGGAAACATCTTCCCCACGTCCACTCTATCCAGGGCTTTCAGTATTCTGTAAGTTTCAATCAGATCCCCCCTCATCCTTCTAAATTCCATCGAGTATAGACCCAGAGTCCTCAAACGTTCCTCATATGTTAAGCCTTTCATTCCTGGGATCATTCTCGTGAACCTCCTCTGGACCCTCTCCAGGGCCAGCACATCCTTCCTGAGATTCGGAGCCCAAAATTGCTCACAATATTCTAAATGTGGTCTGACCACAGCCTTATAAAGCCTCAGCAGCACATCCCTGCTTTTGTATTCTAGTCCTCTCGAAATAAATGCCAAAGTTGCATTTGCCTTCCTAACTACCGACTCAACCTGCAAGTTAACCTTAAGAGAATCCTGGACTAGGACTCCCAAGTCCCTTTGCACTCCAGATTTCCGAATTCTCTCCACATTTAGAAAATAGTCTATGCCTCTATTCTTCCTACTAAAGTGCATGACCTCACACTTCCCCACATTGTATTCCATCTGCCACTTCCTTGCCCATTCTCCTAACCTGTCTAAATTCTTCTGCAGTGCCAAGTGGATGATCCATCTCAGCTCCTCCGGAGGTCCCCAGCATCACAGGTGCCAGTCTTCAACCAATTCAATTCACTCCACGTGATATCAAGAAATGGCTGAAGGAACTGGACACTGCAAAGGCTATGGGCCCTGACAATATTCCGGCAATAGTACTGAAGACTGGTGCTCCAGAACTTGCCATGCCGCTAGCCAAGCTGTTCTAGTACACTGGCATCTACCCAGCTATGTGGAAAATTGCCCAGGTATGTCCTGTACACAAAAAGCAGGACAAATCCAACCCGGCCAATTACTGCCCCATCAGTCTACTCTCGATCATCAGTAAAGTGATGGAAAGAGTCATCAGCAGTGCTATCAAGCGGCACTGGCTTAGCAATAACCTGCCCAATGACGCCCAGTTTGGGTTCTGCCAGGGCCACTCAGCTCCTGACCTCGTTACAGTTTTGGTCCAAACATGGACAAAAAAGCTGAACTCCCGAGGTGAGGTGAGAGTGACTGCCCTTGACATCAAGATAGCATTTGACCAAATGTGGCATCAAGGAACCTTAGCAAAACTGGAGTCAATGGGAATCAGGGGGGAAACTCTCCGCTGGTTGGAGTCATACCTAGCACAAAGGAAGATGGCCCAACCATCTTCAGCTGCTTCATCAATGACCTTCCTTCCATCACAAGGTCAGAAGTGGGGATGTTCACTGATGATTGCACAATGTTCAGCACCATTTGCGACTCCTCAGATACTGAAGCAGTCAATATCCAAATGCAGCAAGGCCTGGACAATATCCAGGCTTGGGCTGACAAGTGACAAGTAACATTCACGCCACACAAGTGTCAGGCAATGACCATCTCCAACAAGAGAGAATCCAACCATTGACCCTTGATGTTCAATGGCATTACCATCACTGAATCCCCCACTATCAACATCCTGGGGGCTACCATTGACCAGAAACTGAAATGGACTAGCCATATAAATACTGTGGCTACAAGAGCAGGTCAAGGGCTAGGAATCATGCGATGAGTAACTCACCGCCTGACTCCCCAAAGCCTGTCCACCATCAACAAGGCATAAATCAGGAGTGTGATGGAATACTCCCCACTTGCCTGGATGAGTGCATTTGCCACAACATTCAAGAAGCTTGACACCATCCTGAACAAAGCAGTCCGCTCGGTTGGCACCACATCCACAAACATTCACTCCCTCCACCACCGATGCACAGTAACAGCAGTGTGTACCATCTACAAGATGCACTGCAGGAATTCACCAAGGCTCCTTAGGCAGCACTTTCCAAACCCACGATCACTATCATCTGGAAGGACCAGGGCAATAGACACATGGGAACACCATAGAACCATAGAAAAGTTACAGCACAGAAGGAGGCCATTCACCCCATCTTGTCCATGCCAGCCCGAGGACACCCTGTTGCCCTTTCTAATCCCACCTTCCTGCACCCGGCCTATAACCCTGCAGCTTACAGCACTTAAGGTGCAGATCCAGGTACTTTTTAAAAGAGTTTAGAGTTTCTGCCTCTACCACTGCCTGCAAATTCTCCCCCAAGCCACTCACCATCCTGACTTGGAAATATATCGCTGTTCCTTCACTGTCGCTGGGTCAAAATCCTGGAACTCCCTTCCTAACAGCACTGTGGGTGTACCTACACCACATGGACTGCAGCGGTTCAAGAAGGCAGCTCACCACCATCTTCTCAAGGGCAACTAGAATTGGGCAACAGATGCTGACCCAGCCAGCGATGCCCACATCCCGTAAATAAATTTAAAAGAACAATGGCCTGGGATTTTCCAGCCCCGCCTGCGGCTATTCCCGCTGCTGGCTGGACCGGAAAATCCCAGCCAGTGTTTGACACAAAGCAGAGATAAATATCCAAATATAGATTCGTGGTTATTACAGAATTCAACGTAATCTTTAACAAGAAAGGAAAACGAAATTCAACGAGCAGTTTTCAATGACTGGCAGCAATTATTTACTGAAAATTGACAACCTGGGTAGAATAGAGAGGAAGGGAATAGAATGATGGGAACAAATTCCAGGAAAGCTTTGTAGAATCTTCGGAATCTGTGGATGAATAATTGAATCCTGCAGAGCTGATGCTAAAACAGACAGCCTCCTATTGAAGCAAAACACGACATTCAGAAAGAAATCTCTCTCAGTTAGATATTTGTAAAGATTAAAACAAAGAAATATGATGATGGGATGCACTCTGAAAGGTGAAGTTTCTTTGTTTAAATAGAGTCAAGCAGGCCTGTGGGGGAGGGGCAAGGTGAATGACGAGGGGTTTCTTTCGAGGTACCCTGAGCTATCTGGTGTGGATGGGAGCAGAGCTCATGCAGCAGTTGTTGTTCATTACAGCGTTCAGCATCTCCAGAAATAGGGTCAAAAAATCAGGAGTTTGTTTGTCATGAAGAAGCCTACCACAGCCTTGCACTTTTCAAAAGATGGTAAACCTCTAATCCTGGCTTCTATACGTCCTGATTGTACTGGAATATTGTTCAGGCTCTTCCTTCACACACACTCCTCCTTTATTCATGTGTAAATCCTGTTTACAGCTGGAGGATTGTTTTTGAACCCTGTCCCTAGTATTCATCACAAACATCATTGATTTGGGAGTGCAACATTGCTTTCCACTGAACACAAACACTGAGAGCTCCAACATGGTCTCAGCCCAGCCTGACAGCGTAAAGGCTCTGCCTGAACCAGGGGTCCAGAATCTGATGGTGGAGAGCAATGCGGGGACCTGTTATTGTTTGATGTGCAAATGATGAGCAAAAATCAAAAGGGGCCTTGGCAACCATTAAAAGGATGCATCATTTGAAGTGATGTGGTCGTGTTTGGTAGCAGGAGTCCAGGAGGCGGGGGTCTGATCAGGGTGACAGAGATCTGGGAATTGGGGATGTAGGTGGCCAGGTTGTGATTTGGAGATCAGAGACTGAGCTGCAGTCAGACAGAAGCTGGGTGTCTTTTTCAAGCAGTAACAACACATTCAGGCAAAAGTTTCCATTTTGGGTGTAGCCAACCATGCGACTGTAAATTTAGCCAGTTTTGAGGACTTTTTTTCTTCATGTTCCTGTTCACCCACATTTGCATATTACCAAATATAAAACCTGCCAAAACCAGGCAATCAGGGAACAGTTTAGATCATAAGTTTGCTTCAAGAATAAACATTTTGAATCTTAATGCTAATCCACATGAATTGGCTGCAAACTACAAAAATAATACACACACACATATGAATTAGGAGCAGGAGTAGGCCACTCAGCCCCCCGATCCTGCTCCACTATTCCATAAGATCATGGCTGATCTGAATGTAACCACAACTCCACATTCCTGCCCACCCCTGATAACCTTTCACCCCCTTGTTAATCAAGAATCTATCTAGCTCTGTCTTAAAAATATTCAAAGACTCTGCTTCCACTGCCTTTTGAGGAAGAGAATTCCAAAGAATATAGAGGGTGCATTGCCTGTGAGGAATCTGATTTTAAATCACTGAAAATAACTTAAAAAAAATATACAGAATACATAGCTTCATTATATTGGGGTATAGTCGGCAGTATCTTTGTAATTTAAAATAATTCATTTCCTAAGGCTGGGGTTCCCCCTCCCCATTCACGGTTGGCATGTTTGGTGGCAGGATCGGAGAATCTCATGAGAAGGCCCAAGTCATGTTTCTCGACAAAGTAAATCCTGGACATGATTGGCCCCTCCCCCTGTCAATGGAGGGCCATGTTTCGTTGGGAACTTAATTGTAATAAATTTGCATCTAATAATGGTGGCCACGTGCCAGATTCACCCCCCTCCACCACCACGTCAAATTTAAATCCCACACCATGTGATTTCACAGCAGGGTGATTCACAACCGCCTTTAAACTGCGTGAACCTGGCGACCTCAGCAGTGAGTGCCCACCACTTTGCACAGCACTGGCGATGATCCCAATGCCTCTGCGGATTCAGCTGGCCACAGGTAAGTCTCCGCAGCAGCTTCTTCGTGGCTGGCTTGTGGGGCCAGGGCAAAGATGACAGTGCCAAGGAGAAGGGGGAGAAGGCAACTGTGGGCCAGGGCCATGGTAGGGGGAGAGAGAGAAGACAGCCTGAGGCAAGGGGCAACAGTGCATGTTGGGGGAGGGGGAGAAGGCAACTGTGGGCCAGGAGCATAGTGGCGGGGGGAGGGAGAAGACAGCCTGAGGCAAGGGGCAACAGTGCATGGTGGGGGAGGGAGAGAAGGCAACTTCGGGGCAAGGGCAACAGCGCTGCAGGGGGGTCATGGCACCACTGACTGAAGTTTGAACAGAAACACATGCAGTGGTGGGGGGCGAGGGGGTGGGGAGAGGACAAAACAGCTGAGCTAATAGCAAAACAAGTCAAAGATGAGCACTCCACCGCACTGTTTAGCTGGAGTTCAATTGACAGGCTTGGAGTCAAGCTAGTCAAGCAACTATGCCCACTAAAGCAGCACTAATTCCTCACAGTGCCAATGATTGCTCCTCTACTGTTAACTCCTCACGCACGCACTTTAAACTGAAATGAATGCTCTGGTGCTGCAGAACCACTGGGTGACTGGGTAAGCCTGAGGATCCTGTTGGGAAAGGTGTCCATCGAGCACTGACAGAGGGGGGCGCTCCCAGTCCCTTGCATTGTGTTTCATTTAACATTGAAAAGTCAACCTCATGGTACGAGCAAACTGCGAAGCCCTGGGGTCCAGGTTAGGAAAATGCCTGCGGCTGAAATGAGAGTTTGGAATCAGTTGAGTGGCCGAAGCTGCTGCCACTTGGGCATGTGGTGTGGGGCGGTGCTGGGTGGGGACATAGTGAGCCATCATGTGAACTAAGCACTGGGCATCCATGTGTTGGCCTGGACTCTCCAGCATGTGTTAAGGGGCCTTGAGTGTCAGCTGCAGGCAATGACTTGACCAATAGTTGTCCTCAGGAGACAATTGCTGACACTTGAGTCTCTCTCTTTGATACTGCAGTGAGGAGACCATCAGGAACATGGAGCCTGGTGACCTCACTGAGGAAGTTGAAGGGGATGAGGGGGACGAGGTCCTGGAAGGTGAGGGTGCAGGCGATGAGGCCATTGCACTGGCCACATGTAGTTATGAGGCCCTCATTGCCCAAAGATTCCAGGAGAATGATGCCGAGATGCGATGAGGACACTCCTGAGATCTTCACATTGCATCTGGGAATGTCTGACACCTGTCTGGCTGAGGGAAGCGCACATACGCCCTGTGAAGAGGCTCATTTCATGGAGATGCTGCTGAGATATAGCGGCCACATGGACTTTAACAGCACTTGATCCTTTGGCAGGCTTCATCACCTGTTCTCTTTCAGCACCACACCTTCACCTGTCAGGAATAGTGTTGAAATGGAGGGGCAGCCCCGCCTCAAAGGTGCTGAGAGCACACGGAGAACATCGTGGAACCCAGTGACACTTGGGTATGAGGTTCCTGCAGCAAACACAAGCCACATGGAGGTGCATGCATCACTGATCCGGAGAGTGACTTTGAAATCGGACAATCACTGTGATCAAATGGTTACACTCTGCACAGGGGGAGAGGCCCTGCCTGTGACAGCAGCCTTTGCTTAGTGCAGGAAACAACATCTCACATCTGATTCACACGAGCACTGCTCATCAGAACAAGGAGCTATGGACAAGGAGACATTCTTGTGAGTTTACTGAGAATAATGAACATTATGTACAGGTGATTAACCCCTGTGCCCAGGCTATGCAACTAATTCTGCTTAACTTTCCTAACCCTGTTGCTACGTCTTGGTGCTCCTTGGACATCCACAGGGGAGGTGGAGGCAGCCTGCTGACTGTGATGCCCTGTCTGTGGTGAATTTAGCGTTCGTCCTCTGGAGGGCTGAGACCTGGAGGGCCCCGGCCTGCTTTCGGGGTCCTGCTGTGTGGCAGTGGCATCCTCCTCGGCCTGTGGAGCTGGAGCAGCTGAGGTCACAGGAAGAGGGGATTCGGATGGGCCAGACACTCCCAGAATCATGGGTGGATGGCCCCAGAGTGTGCACCTGCTGATCCTCCTCCCTATGGGTGTCCGAGGGCCCCTGGCTGACTCCATGAGAAGAAGGGGTAGCTGGAGTGAGATCGAGCTGCCTGGCACCCCTCTTGTGTACACACTGTTGGAGGCCAACTATGGCATCGGCAATGGAGTTTAGCCCACGCAGCAGTGCAGGAGCGACATCTTGGACCAAGGTCTCCATGGCGGCCACCATCCTGCCAGTGCTGACCTCGGTGTGTTGCAATTCCAACGCTCTCACCTCAGACTGAAAGCAGACGGACTCCTCCATCGTGCCTTGCAATCTGAGGAGTGCAGTGGACATCACTTCCTGATGTTCCCGAGCTTGCCTTTGCAGCTCCGGCAACTGTGACATGACCGAGTCCAGAGGCTCCTCATCTGATTCAGACTCAGTAACATTCTGGCCTCCATCGCTCCTCCGAGTGCCGGGGACCTGGGAAGTCCCTGCCTCTGCCTGCTGTGGATCAGACAGTGCGATGTGCTCACCAGATGGTGATCCCAAGGCTACTCTAAAGCCCGGTCCCTCCGAGGTGTGTGTCTCTGCACTGGTGGAGGGTGTGGGTGAGCACTGTGACGGGACTTTGATTAGGGCGTTGTCACTCCTTCCGAAGTGTCTTTGGGGCTTAAATCAAGGACCTGGATCGTGGACCCTCTCGGCTGTTTCCCAGATGTGCCTGCTGAAGCAAGGGGAGATAATTAGTGCATGGCAGTGGCCTGTGAAAGAGGACACATCACTCACAGCATGGTTGTCTGATGGATGTTGTACTGCTGGATCCTCACTTGGTAGAGCAGCACCTACCTTACCGTCAGCACAGGAACGGTCCAGCCAGCCAGCCAGCTGGATGGTTTTGTTTTCAAAGTCCGCAATGACCATGATGTCAGGCATTCCACCACCGCTCTGTGACCTCTCCCTTTTGTTGTGTGCCAGCTTGTCCTGCATGAATACAGATAGAGCGCAAGCAGGACACCTGCCAGGCCAGGTGAGAAAGATGTCTGGCAGGTGTGGACAATGAGTGGTGCCATACGCAGGATGAGGACTCGATCCACAGGGCAGGTGAAGGTGTGTGAGAGAGAATGAATGATGATGTCCCTTGAACTGGCAGTGAGCGAGGTCCCTGTGGATGTGTGATGGGTTTGTGAGTATATGAGTTGAGAGCAATGAGAAGAGTGACATACCCTGGCAGAATGGAGGAGATCATTTGTTCTCTTTCTGCGTTGGGTGGCTGTCCTCTTTTGCAGGGTGTTGGCGCTGATCGCCGCTGCCACCGCCTCCCATGCTGGATTGGTGACCTTGCTTACTGGTCTCCACCCAGAGTGGGGGTAGAGGACATTTTGGGGGCCTCCACTGCGTCCAGTAGGCACTCGAGGGAAGTGTCGCTAAACCTGGGGGCAGCATGTTTCCTTCCTTTGGCAGTTATCAGTTAACAGCAGCTTCCTATCCCTTTGAAGAGTGCTAACTCTGTGCAGGGGCGGCTTTTAAATATGGTGCCCAGTTTACTGAAGGCCTGAGGTGAGAGGGGTGCAGGTGAATGAGAGGCCAGCGACCTGGCGTGAAACCCGTGCCTCTGCATTTTTTAAACAAACGCTGCATGAAAGAGCAGGAAAAGCTGCTCCCGCCTTCGGTGGGTCAAACACTGCCTTCCCCGCCCGAGATCAGTCTTTGTCCATTTCTGGGACGATTCCGCCCCAAGTTTTAAAACAAATCTATTAGTATCCATGCGTCAAAAAGAAATAATTTAGCCTCTGGAGCTCCCTTGACGTTCTCTGACAAATACAGCAGCAGAAAATCACTGTGGGGGTTAATCCACATCCGGGGAGTGGGATTGGAGATGGGGCTAGATTCTCACTCAGTGTGGGGGTTAATCCAGGCCTGGGGAGGGGGGTTGGAGATGGGGCTGGATTCTCACTCAGTGTTTCTGAAGTCAGCACAAAATTTACACCAACATCGGGGGAAATGTTTCTAAAAAATACCCGACAAAACTGATCAGAAACTTCAGGTCAATGCCACCAAACTATGAATTGTAAAGGGTGAGTTTGGTGACCCCCACTTGTTCATTGTTACATTTTGTAATAATAAATATATCTACCCTTAGAATCTCAAAAATGCAGCTCTCTCCTTGAGACAACATCTCTCAGCCACCCTCCAAATTGCTGTCAGTTGTGATTCCCTGGGGCCACTGCCTGACATTTCCTGTAAACAAGGAGCAGGAAGCTGGAATCCAGAGGATTTCCTTGTCACCATGCAGCTGCCACTGAATCAACAGCAGCATTGGACCCCCAGCACCTCTGCCGAAATCTGCAATAGCAGCCTGATGTATCATTGGCAGGTTATTCTCTGCAGGCAGCAAGGGTAGTGGAACTGAGGTACAGTGTCATTACGGACAGCCCTTAACTCATGTCCTCATCAGCTCATACTGTGCCTACAAGAGCAGGTCAGAGGCTAGGAATCCTGCAGCAAGTAACTCACCTCCTGACTCCCCAAAACTTGTCCACCATCTACAAGGCACAAGTCAGGAATGTGATGGAATATTTCCCACTTGCCTGGATGAGTGCAGCCTCAACAACACTCAAGAAGCTTGACACCATTCGGGACAAAGCAGCCCACTTGATTGGCACCACATCCACAAACATTCATTCCCTCCACCACTGACGCACAGTAGCAGCAGTGTGTACCATCTACAAGATGCACTGCAGGAACTCACCAAGGCTCCTTAGACAGCACCTTCCAAACCCACCACCACTACCATCTAGAAGGACAAGGGCAGCAAACACATGGGAACACCACCACCTGGAAGTTCCTCTCCAAGTCACTCACCATCCTGACTTGGAAATATATCACCGTTCCTTCACTGTCGCTGGATCAAAATCCTGAAACTTCCTCCCTAATAGCACAATGGGTGTACCTACACCACAGGGACTGCAGCAGTTCAAGAAGGCAGGTCACTGCACCTTCTCAAGGGCAATTAGGGATGGGCAACAAATGCTGGCCGAACCTGTGAAGCCCACATCCCATGAAAGAGAAGAATACATTCTGCATGTTACACATGCCCCTGGACACAGGCTGCCCATCCTAAAGCCTCACTCAGGCCTCAATTAATTTACAATACCGGAAACATGCCACCACTTCCAAAGACTCAAACAAAATCCCACATTGTGGATGGAACTGAGACCAAACACAGTGGGTAGGAGAGCCAAAATTGCTATTGATTATAATGACTTGCAGATATCAGACACAGAAATATGAGCAGTCAGAGAATAATGAACAGGTCAGATACTAACAAGTGAGACAGACATGAATGAATGTGTCGCTGGATACTGATGAATGAGTAAGGTAAAAAAAGTCTTCAAATACTAATAAACGAGTCAGATATGACTCAATGATTCCATCAATATTGAAAGTGTCAGACACAAATAAATGAGTCAAATACTAACGAATGAATCAGACGTTAAGAATGAGTCAGACACTAATTAACGAGTCAGATATTAATGATCGAGTCAGATATTAATGTAAGGGTCATATTTGCATTAGCAAACCACCAAATAGTGAGGCAACAGGTACTAAGGAACAATTCTGACACTAATGAATGAGTCAGATACAGTTATGTGTTAAATTGTCTCCATTAATTCAAGATAAATTGGAATAGCTTGGAGAGGGGGATGTGACCTATGATATCTGCCTGGAAACAAGTCCACGTGGCCTGACTGCTATGGAGACAGGATCCCAGGTCAAAACCTATTGAAACTAAGGTGCAAGTTCTACAAACTGGACACAACGGAGGTGGAGGCTATGACCAAACTCTGAGAATCTCAGAGCCAGCCAGACAGAGAGATTAGGGAAGATGACCCACAACAGGTGCTGCTATGTTAAAGCTGCAGGTGCTTGGGACTTTAAACATAAGACTACATTTCTGCTGAGAGTGTGGTGTAATATGGCATGGGGTTTTCGTCTATGTTAAGAAGTTCATGGAGAATACCTTTTCTGTAGTTTAGTTATTGGTGGCCTACTGAGTAATGCTTTATTGATGTTGACTTTAGTTTCTTTTGTCATGAACACTTTAATCATAGAAAATAGTTAATCTTCAAGGACTAAAGACATTCTGGAAGAATTTGTGTTTTAAAGGACACTGTCCCTTAAAGGGTTAATGCAGGACTCTGATTGCTATTCCTGGAAAAGACATCTTTTTACAAGAACGGATAATTAAGCAGTTGAAAAAAAAAACTGTCAACCTCTTGAACCGGGTGAACTGTGTACATGGGTTTTATTGATCTGAAAAAAAAAAATTGCCTGGAAGACTGCCTTTTAAGAGTGGGTTTTAGTTTTGCTTTGAGAAGAGAAGGACCAGCTGCTTGAGAAGGAAGACAGTAGCCTTTTTGGCAGTCCAGAGCCAGTCCACAGCCTGAAGTGAATATAAGCTGCTTCTTAGATGCTCTACACACTGGGACAGAGTAACCTCGAGTATTCCATGAGTCCACCTGAAAAGCAGTGTCAGAGTCATTGATTGTTTCATGTGTTTGGTCTCCTTCCACAATGTGGGATTTTGTTTGAGTCTTTGGAAGTGGTGGCATGTTTCCGGTATTGTAAATTAATTGAGGCCTGAGTGAGGCTTTAGGATGGGCAGCCTGTGTCCAGGGGCATGTGTAACATGCAGAATGTATTCTTCTCTTTCATGGGATGTGGGCTTCACTGGCTGAGAGACCAATCATATAACCCGGATGCCATTCCAAGAACTACACCATCTATTCTTTGCCTTTGAACCATTGACCTTTAACCTTTGGTCAAATTCCTCCATTTCTATTATTTTATTTAATTGTTTATTTTGTGTTTGGGTGTGTGACTCAGGGTATCTCAAAAGAATAGTATAATTTTGTATTCCATACTGTTTGTTAATAAGCTTTACCTTTCTATTTGACAAAACTGGTTTTTACAACAAACTAATAACTTTGTTGTTTATTGAAAGAACACTGGTTAAAGTCTCTTATTCTGGGTAACAATAGTGAAGGTAAATAATTGGCCATTTTGGTGAGTGAAATGAACATTTAAACTAATGTTGTGACCTGTGGAGTAGTGGGGCTAGATCAACTGCGCACTCCTCCCATCCCAGCCATAACACTTTGTTACAGTAAAAGTCTGAAAACGTGAAATCTTGTTGTGTGATCCTCTGATTCTGTCACTGAGAAATTCATATCTTTTTAAAAAAAATCAATCTCTACAGGGATCAATACAAAGGAATGAATCGGACACCGATAAACAAGACCGATAATAAACAAGTCAGATACTAATGAGCAACTCATATAGTAGTGAATGAGTTGGCACATTCTAATGATCAGGTTAAACACTAATGAACACAGCAGATATTACTGAATGAGTCTCAAGACAAGGTTTTGAATTTTCAGGTAAACTAAAATCAATGTTGACTAAACATTACTCAGTAGGCAACAAACACACTCAATTACAGAGAAGATATTCCCCATTAACTTAATACATTAGTGTCAGAATTGTTCCCTAGTACCTGTCGCATCACTAACAAATTGTCAGATACCAATTAATGAGTATATGACCCTTCTGTTAATATCTGATTTGTACATTCATGTCTGACTGGCTTATTAGCATCTGACTCATTCATTGGTGTCTGACTCTTAATGAATGAATCATACGTGGTATGAACAAGTCAGATATAAATGAAAGGGTCATATACACATTAACAAATTGTCAGATACCAATTAGCGAGGCAACAGGTACTAAGGAACAATTCTGACACTAATGGATGAATTAGACTTGGTATGAACGACTCAGACTAACAAAAGGGACAGATGTGAATTAACAAATTGTCAGATAATGATTCACATTGACAACTGGTAATATAAATGTGTCAAGACACTAATGAACACGTCAGACATTAATGAATGAGCCAGACACTAATGAACATGTCAAAAACTAAAGATAAGTCAGATGTGAATGAATCATTAGCTACACAACAGGCCAGAGCGTACATCAAAAAATAATTGGGGCTTGCACGAAAGGGACTACAGTAACCCTGGGGTACCTTTATTCTGCACATCGATTGGCCAAATCAAATTGGCAAAGGCGGATGAGCTCAGAAAGTAATCGGGACAGTTTCTTAGAACAATACATTCTGGAACCCACCAGGGAGCAGGTTATTTTAGACCTGGTAATGTGTAATGAGACAGGATTAATTAATTAATGGCCTCATAGTAAAGGATTCCTGAGACAAAGATGATCATGACATGATAGAATTTCACATTCAGGTTGGGAGTGAGACATGACGGGCACTCGTCAACAACACGGGCACTTGTCAACACGGCGGCCACTCATCAACGAGACGGGAACTCATCAACGACACGGGCACTTGGCAATGATACGGGCACTCGTCGACATGACGGGCACTCGTCAACACAATGGCCACTCATCAATGAGACGGGCTCTTGGCAATGAGACTGGCACTCGTCAACACGACACGTGCTCGTCAATGAGATGGGCACTCATCAACGAGACGGGCACTCAGCAACGAGACAGGCACTCGGCAACGAGACAGGCATGGGTCAACGAGATGGGCACTGGTCAACGAGACAGGCACTCGGCAACAAGACGGGCACTGGTCAACACATTGGGCACTCGTCAACGAGACTGGCACTGGTCAACGAGACAGGCACTCGGCAACGAGACAGCAGGCACTAATGAATGAATCAGACATGAATAAATGAGTCAGATATTAGTGAATGAGTGAAACACTAAAGAATGAAACAGATGTTAACGAATGACGAAGAAACGAATGAACGTGTCAGACAATAATGAACAAGACAAACACTGATGAACGAGTCAGATATTAATCAACGAGATGGACACTAAAGAACGAGTCAGACACTAATGAACAATTCAAACTCTAATGAAGGATTCAGACACTACTGAACAAGTCAGAAAGTAATGAATGAGTCACAGACAAATAACCAAGACAGACAAAAATGAACCAGTCAGACACTAAGGAATGAGTCAGACACTGATGAACGAGTCAGACACTAAGGAATGAGTCAGACACTGATGAACGAGTCAGACACTAAGGAATGAGTCAGACACTGATGAACGAGTCAGACACTGATGAACTAGTCAGACACTAAGGAATGAGTCAGACACTAAGGAACGAGTCAGACACTAAGGAATGAGTCAGACACTAAGGAATGAGTCAGACACTAAGGAATGAGTCAGTCACTGATGAACGAGTCAGACACTGATGAACTAGTCAGACACTAAGGAATGAGTCAGACACTAAGGAACGAGTCAGACACTAAGGAATGAGTCAGACACTATGGAATGAGTCAGACACTAAGGAATGAGTCAGACACTAAGGAATGAGTCAGTCACTGATGAACGAGTCAGACACTATGGAATGAGTCAGACACTGATGAAAGAGTCAGACACTAAGGAATGAGTCAGACACTAAGGAATGAGTCAGACACTAAGGAATGAGTCAGACACTGATGAACGAGTCAGACACTGATGAACGAGTCAGACACTGATGAACGAATCAGGCACTGATGAACGAGTCAGGCACTGATGGACGAGTCAGGCACTGATGAACCAGTCAGACACTGATGAACCAGTCAGACACTGATGAACCAGTCAGACACTGATGAACGAGTCAGACACTAAGGAACGAGTCAGACACTAAGGAACGAGTCAGACTCTGATGAACGAGCCAGACACTGATGAACGAGTCAGGCACTGATGAACGAGTCAGGCACTGATGAACGAGTCAGGCACTGATGAACGAGTCAGGCACTGATGGACGAGTCAGGCACTGATGAACGAGTCAGGCACTGATGGACGAGTCAGGCACTGATGGACGAGTCAGGCACTGATGAACGAGTCAGGCACTGATGGACGAGTCAGGCACTGATGGACGAGTCAGGCACTGATGAACGAGTCAGGCACTGATGAACGAGTCAGGCACTGATGAACGAGTCAGGCACTGATGAACGAGTCAGGCACTGATGAACGAGTCAGGCACTGATGGACGAGTCAGACACTGATGAACGAGTCAGGCACTGATGAACGAGTCAGACACTGATGAACGAGTCAGACACTGATGAACGAGTCAGGCAGTGATGAACGAGTCAGGCAGTGATGAACGAGTCAGACACTGATGAATGGTTCAGACACTAAGGAATGAGTCAGATATTAATGAACGAGGTAGCGACGAATGAATGAGTCAGACTTGGCAACGATACGGGCACTCGTCGACATGACGGGCTCTCGGCAACAAGATGGCCACTCGGCGACGAGACGGGCTCTCATCAACACAATGGCCACTCATCAATGAGACGGGCTCTTGGCAATGAGACTGGCACTCGTCAACACGACACGTGCTCGTCAATGAGATGGGCACTCATCAACGAGACGGGCACTCAGCAACGAGACAGGCACTCGGCAATGAGACAGGCACTGGTCAACGAGATGGGCACTGGTCAACGAGACAGGCACTCGGCAACAAGACGGGCACTGGTCAACACGTTGGGTACTCGTCAACGAGACTGGCACTGGCCAACGAGACAGGCACTCGGCAACAAGACAGCAGGCACTAATGAACGAATCAGACATGAATAAATGAGTCAGATATTAGTGAATGAGTGAAACACTAAAGAATGAAACAGATATTAACGAATGACGAAGAAACGAATGAACGTGTCAGACAATAATGAACAGGACAGACACTGATGAATGAGTCAGATATTAATCAACGAGATGGACACTAAAGAACAAGTCAGACACTAATGATCAATTCAAACTCTAATGAAGGATTCAGACATGAGTGAACCAGTCAGAAACTAAAGAACGAGTCAGGCCCTAATGAAGGATTCAGACACTACTGAACAAGTCAGAAAGTAATGAATGAGTCACAGACAAATAACCAAGACGGACAAAAATGAACCAGTCAGACACTAAGGAATGAGTCAGACACTGATGAACGAGTCAGACACTGATGAACGAGTCAGACACTAAGGAATGAGTCAGACAGTGATGAACGAGTCAGACATTGATGAACGAGTCAGACACTAAGGAATGAGTCAGACACTAAGGAATGATTCAGACACTGATGAACAAGTCAGACACTAAGGAATGAGTCAGACACTGATGAACGAGTCAGACACTATGGAACGAGTCAGACACTGATGAACGAGTCAGTCACTGATGAACGAGTGAGACACTAAGGAACGAGTCAGACACTAAGGAACGAGTCAGACATTAAGGAATGAGTCAGACAGTGATGAACGAGTCAGATACTAAAGAACGAGTCAGGCACTAAGGAATGAGTCAGACACTGATGAACCAGTCAGACACTAAGGAATGAGTCAGACACTAAGGAACGATTCAGACAGTGATGAACGAGTCAGACACTAAGGAACGAGTCAGACACTAAGGAATGAGTCAGACACTGATGAACGAGTCAGAAACTGATGAACGAGTCAGACACTGATGAACGAGTCAGACACTAAGGAATGAGTCAGACACTAAGGAATGAGTCAGACACTAAGGAACGAGTCAGACACTAAGGAATGAGTCAGACACTAAGGAATGAGTCAGACACTAAGGAATGAGTCAGACACTAAGGAATGAGTCAGACACTAAGGAATGAGTCAGACACTAAGGAACGAGTCAGACACTGATGAATGAGTCAGACACTAAGGAATGGGTCAGACACTAAGGAACGAGTCAGACACTGATGAATGAGTCAGACACTAAGGAATGGGTCAGACACTAAGGAACGAGTCAGACACTAAGGAACGAGTCAGACACTGATGAATGAGTCAGACACTAAGGAACGAGTCAGACACTAAGGAATGAGTCAGACACTAAGGAACGAGTCAGACACTGATGAACGAGTCAGACACTAAGGAATGAGTCAGACACTAAGGAACGAGTCAGACACTGATGAACGAGTCAGACACTAAGGAATGAGTCAGACACTAAGGAACGAGTCAGACACTGATGAACGAGTCAGACACTAAGGAATGAGTCAGACACTAAGGAACGAGTCAGACACTGATGAACGAGTCAGACACTAAGGAATGAGTCAGACACTAAGGAACGAGTCAGACACTAAGGAATGAGTCAGACACTAAGGAACGAGTCAGACACTGATGAACGAGTCAGACACTGATGAACGAGTCAGGCAGTGATGAACGAGTCAGACACTGATGAACGAGTCAGTCACTGATGAACGAGTCAGGCAGTGATGAACGAGTCAGACACTGATGAACGAGTCAGACACTGATGAATGGTTCAGACACTAAGGAATGAGTCAGATATTAATGAACGAGGTAGCGACGAATGAATGAGTCAGACTTGGCAACGATACGGGCACTCGTCGACATGACGGGCTCTCGGCAACAAGACGGCCACTCGGCGACGAAGCGGGCGCTCGTCAACACAATGGCCACTCATCAATGAGACGGGCTCTTGGCAATGAGACTGGCACTCGTCAACACGACAGGTGCTCGTCAATGAGATGGGCACTCATCAACGAGACGGGCACTCAGCAACGAGACAGGCACTCGGCAATGAGACAGGCACTGGTCAACGAGATGGGCACTGGTCAACGAGACAGGCACTCGGCAACAAG
Source organism: Cetorhinus maximus (assembly GCF_964194155.1). Taxonomy (NCBI): domain Eukaryota; kingdom Metazoa; phylum Chordata; class Chondrichthyes; order Lamniformes; family Cetorhinidae; genus Cetorhinus; species Cetorhinus maximus. Next base: position 77,420,696 of record NC_135884.1, on the reverse strand, counting down.
ACGGGCAATGGTCAACAAGTTGGGCACTCGTCAACGAGACTAGCACTGGTCAACGAGACAGGCACTCGGCAACGAGACAGCAGGCACTAATGAACGAATCAGACATGAATAAATGAGTCAGATATTAGTGAATGAATGAAACACTAAAGAATGAAACAGATGTTAACGAATGACGAAGAAACGAATGAACGTGTCAGACAATAATGAACAAGACAGACACTGATGAATGAGTCAGATATTAATCAACGAGATGGACACTAAAGAACGATTCAGACACTAATGATCAATTCAAACTCTAATGAAGGATTCAGACATGAGTGAACCAGTCAGAAACTAAAGAACGAGTCAGGCCCTAATGAAGGATTCAGACACTACTGAACAAGTCAGAAAGTAATGAATGAGTCACAGACAAATAACCAAGACGGACAAAAATGAACCAGTCAGACATGAAGGAATGAGTCAGACACTGATGAACGAGTCAGACACTAATGAATGAGTCAGACACTAAGGAATGATTCAGACACTGATGAACGAGTCAAAGACTAAGGAACGAGTCAGTCACTGATGAACGAGTCAGTCACTGATGAACGAGTCAGACACTAAGGAACGAGTCAGACACTAAGAAACGAGTCAGACACTAAGGAACGAGTCAGTCACTGATGAAAGAGTCAGACACTAAGGAACGAGTCAGACACTAAGGAACGAGTCAGTCACTGATGAACGAGTCAGACACTAAGGAACGAGTCAGACACTGATGAACGAGTCAGTCACTGATGAACGAGTCAGACACTAAGGAACGAGTCAGACACTAAGGAACGAGTCAGACACTGATGAACGAGTCAGATACTAAGGAATGAGTCAGACACTGATGAACGAGTCAGACACTAAGGAACGAGTAAGACACTAAGGAACGAGTCAGACACTGATGAACGAGTCAGATACTAAGGAATGAGTCAGACACTGATGAACGAGTCAGACACTAAGGAACGAGTAAGACACTAAGGAACGAGTCAGACACTAAGGAACGAGCCAGTCACTGATGAACGAGTCAGACACTAAGGAACGAGTCAGTCACTGATGAACGAGTCAGACACTAAGGAACGAGTCAGAAACTGATGATCGAGTCAGTCACTGATGAACGAGTCAGACACTAAGGAACGAGTCAGTCAATGATGAACGAGTCAGACACTGATGAACGAGTCAGACACTAATGAACGAGTCAGACACTGATGATCGAGTCAGTCACTGATGAACGAGTCAGACACTAAGGAACGAGTCAGACACTAAGGAACGAGCCAGTCACTGATGAACGAGTCAGACACTAAGGAACGAGTCAGTCACTGATGAACGAGTCAGACACTAAGGAACGAGTCAGAAACTGATGATCGAGTCAGTCACTGATGAACGAGTCAGACACTAAGGAATGAGTCAGACACTGATGAACGAGTCAGACACTACGGAACGAGTCAGAAACTGATGAACGAGTCAGACACTGATGAACGAGTCAGACACTACGGAACGAGTCAGACACTACGGAACGAGTCAGAAACTGATGAACGAGTCAGACACTGATGAACGAGTCAGACACTAAGGAATGAGTCAGACACTAAGGAATGAGTCAGACACTAAGGAATGAGTCAGACACGAAGGAATGAGTCAGACACTAAGGAATGAGTCAGACACTGATGAACGAGTCAGACACTAAAGAACGAGTCAGACACTAAGGAATGAGTCAGACACTGGTGAACGAGTCAGACACTAAAGAACGAGTCAGGCACTGATGAACGAGTCAGGCACTGATGAACGAGTCAGACACTGATGAACGAGTCAGGCACTGATGATCGAGTCAGACACTGATGAACGAGTCAGGCACTGATGAACGAGTCAGGCACTGATGAACGAGTCAGGCACTGATGAACGAGTCAGGCACTGATGAACGAGTCAGGCACTGATGGACAAATCAGGCACTGATGGACAAGTCAGGCACTGATGAACGAGTCAGGCACTGATGAACGAGTCAGGCACTGATGAACGAGTCAGACACTGATGAACGAGTCAGGCACTGATGAACGAGTCAGGCACTGATGAACGAGTCAGGCACTGATGAACGAGTCAGGCACTGATGAACGAGTCAGGCACTGATGGACAAATCAGGCACTGATGGACAAGTCAGGCACTGATGAACGAGTCAGGCACTGATGAACGAGTCAGGCACTGATAAACGAGTCAGACACTGATGAACGAGTCAGACACTGATGAACGAGTCAGGCAATGATGGACAAGTCAGGCAATGATGAAGGTGTCAGGCACTGATGAACGAGTCAGACACTGATGAACGAGTCAGACACTGATGAACGAGTCAGACACTGATGAACGAGTCAGACACTGATGAACGAGTCAGACACTAAGGAATGAGTCAGACAGTGATGAACGAGTCAGAGACTGATGAACGAGTCAGACACTAAGGAATGAGTCAGACACTAAGGAATGAGTCAGACACGAAGGAATGAGTCAGACACTGATGATCGAGTCAGTCACTGATGAACGAGTCAGTCACTGATGAACGAGTCAGACACTGATGAACGAGTCAGACACTAAGGAACGAGTCAGACACTGATGATCGAGTCAGTCACTGATGAACGAGTCAGACACTAAGGAACGAGTCAGAAACTGATGATCGAGTCAGTCACTGATGAACGAGTCAGACACTAAGGAACGAGTCAGACACTAAGGAACGAGTCAGACACTGATGAACGAGTCAGTCACTGATGAACGAGTCAGACACTAAAGAACGAGTCAGACACTAAGGAATGAGTCAGACACTGATGAACGAGTCAGACACTGATGAACGAGTCAGACACTGATGAACGAGTCAGGCACTGATGATCGAGTCAGACACTGATGAACGAGTCAGGCACTGATGAACGAGTCAGACACTGATGAACGAGTCAGGCACTGATGAACGAGTCAGGCACTGATGAACGAGTCAGACACTGATGAACGAGTCAGACACTGATGAACGAGTCAGACACTGATGAACGAGTCAGTCACTGATGGACAAGTCAGGCACTTATGAACGAGTCAGGCACTGATGAACGAGTCAGGCACTGATGAACGAGTCAGACACTAAGGAATGAGTCAGACACTGATGAACGAGTCAGACACTAAGGAATGAGTCAGACACTAAGGAATGAGTCAGACACTGATGAACGATTCAGACAGTAAAGAACGAGTCAGACACTGATGAACGAGTCAGACACTAAAGAACGAGTCAGACACTAAGGAACGGGTCAGACACTAAGGAATGAGTCAGAAACTGATGAACGAGTCAGACACTAAAGAACGAGTCAGACACTAAAGAACGAGTCAGACACTAAGGAATGAGTCAGACACTAAGGAACGAGTCAGACACTAAGGAATGAGTCAGACACTAAGGAACGAGTCAGACACTAAGGAACGAGTCAGACACTGATGAACGATTCAGACAGTAAAGAACGAGTCAGACACTGATGAACAAGTCAGACACTGATGAACGAGTCAGACACTGATGAACGAGTCAGACACTGATGAACGAGTCAGGCACTGATGAAGGAGTCAGACACTGATGAAGGAGTCAGATACTGAATGATTCAGACACTAATGAACGAAACAGATACTGAATGAGATACTGGATGAGTCAGTCATTAATGAATGAAGAAAACACCATTGAAGTGGGCAGACACTTATGAACGAATCAGACACTAATTAATGAGTGAAACACTAAAGAATTAAAGAGAATTTACTGAACAAGCCAGACACTAATGAACGAGACGGGCTCTTGTCAATGAAACACACGCCTGACAATGAGACAGGCACTAATGGAATTGTCAGGCACTCGTGAACAGGGCAGGCTCTCGCGAATGAGGGAGGTACTCGCGAACGAGGGAGGCGCTCGCGAACTGGGCAGGCGCTCGTGAACGAGGGAGGCGCTCGCGAATGAGGCAGGTGCTCGCAAACTGGGCAGGTGCTCGCGAACGAGGGAGGCGCTCGCGAATGGGCCAGGCTCTCGTGAACGAGGGAGGCGCTCATGAACGGGGCAGGTGCTCGCAAATGAGGGAGGTACTCACGAACGAGGGAGGCGCTGGCGAACTGGGCAAGTGATCGCGAACGAGGGAGGCGCTCGCGAATGGGGCAGGCACCCAAGAACGTGGGAGGCGCTCGTGAACGCGGCAGGCTCTCGCGAACGAGGGAGGTACTTGCGAACGAGGGAGGCGCTCGTGAACGGGGCAGGCGCTCGCGAACAGGGCATGTGCTCGCAAACGAGGGATGCGCTCGCGAATGAGGGAGGTGCTCACGAATGGGGTAGGCACTCGCGAACGAGGGAGGTACTCGCGAACGGGGCAGGCACTCGCGAACGAGGGAGGCACTCGTGAATGAGGGTGGCGCTCACGAATGGGGCAGGCATTCGCAAGTGAGGGAGGCACACACGAACGAGGGAGGCGCTAACGAACGGGGCAGGCACTCGTGAACAAGGGAGGCGCTCGCGAACGGGGCAGGCACTCGAAAATTAGGCAGGCACTCGCGAACGAGGGAGGCGCTCGAAAATGAGGCAGGCACTCGCGAACGAGCGAGGCGCTCATGAACGGGGCAGGTGCTCATGAACGAGCGAGGCATTCACGAACGGGGCAGGCACTCGCGAACAAGGGAGTGGGTCGCGAACGAGGGAGGCGCTCATGAACGGAGCAGGCGCTCGCGAATGAGGGAGGTACTCGTGAACGGGGCAGGCTCTCGTGAACGGGGCAGGTGCTCGCGAACGAGGGAGGTACTCACGAACGAGGGAGGCGCTCACTAACTGGGTTGGCGCTTGTGAACGAGGGAGGTACTCGCGAATGAGGGAGGAGCTCGTGAACGGGGCAGGCGCTCGCGAACAGGGCAGGTGCTCGCGAACGAGGGAGGTGCTCGTGAACGGGGCAGGCGCTCGTGAAAAGGGCAGGCTCTCGCGAACAAGGGAGGTACTCGTGAACAAGAGAGGCGCTCGCGAACGAGGGAGGCGCTCACGAACGGGGAAGGCACTCGCGAACGAGGGAGGTGGTCACGAACGAGGGAGGTACTCACGAACGGGGCAGGCACTCGCGAACGTGTGAGGTGCTCATGAACGGGGCAGGTGCTCCTGAACGAGGGAGGCGGTCGCGAATGAGGGAGGCACTCGTGAATGAGGGAGGCGTTCGCGAACAAGGCAGGCGCTCACGAACGGGGCAGGCGCTCACGAACGAGGGAGGCGCTCGTGAACGGGGCAGGTACTTGCGAACGAGGGAGGCGCTCGTGAACGGGGCAGGCGCTCGCGAACGAGGGAGGCGCTTGTGAATGGGGCAGGTACTCACGAACGAGGGAGGCGCTCGTGAACGGGGCAGGCGCTCGCGAACGAGGGAGGCGCTCGTGAATGGGGCAGGCGCTCGCGAACGAGGGAGGCGCTCGTGAACGGGGCAGGCGCTCGCGAACGAGGGAGGCGCTCGTGAACGGGGCAGGTACTCACGAACGAGGGAGGCGCTCGTGAACGGGGCAGGTACTCACGAACGAGGGAGGCGCTCGTCAGTGGGGCAGGCGCTCACGAACAGGGCAGGCTCTCGCGAATGAGGGAGGTACTTGTGAACGAGAGAGGCGCTCGCGAATGAGGGAGGCGGTCACGAACGAGGGAGGCGCTCATGAACGGGGCAGGCGCTCGCAAACGAGGGAGGTACTCACGAACGAGGGAGGCGCTCACTAACTGGGCTGGCGCTCGCAAACGAGGGAGGTACTCGCGAATGAGGGAGGTGCTCGTGAACGGGGCAGGCGCTCGTGAACAAGAGAGGCGCTCGCGAACGAGGGAGGCGCTCACGAACGAGGGAGGCGCTCACGAACGAGGGAGGCGCTCACGAACGAGGGAGGTGCTCACGAACGAGGGAGGCACTCACGAACGAGGGAGGCGCTCGCGAACGAGGGAGGCGGTCGCGAACGAGGGAGGCGCTCACGAACGAGGGAGGCGCTCACGAACGAGGGAGGCGCTCACGAACGAGGGAGGCGCTCACGAACGGGGCAGGCACTCGCGAACGAGGGAGGCGGTCGCGAACGGGGCAGGCACTCGCGAACGAGGGAGGCGCTCACGAGCGGGGCAGGCACTCTCACGAACGAGGGAGGTGCTCACGAGCGAGGGAGGCGCTCACGAACGAGGGAGGCACTCACGAACGAGGGAGGTGCTCACGAGCGAGGGAGGCGGTCGCGAACGGGGCAGGCACTCGCGAACGAGGGAGGCGCTCACGAGCGGGGCAGGCACTCTCACGAACGAGGGAGGTGCTCACGAGCGAGGGAGGCGCTCACGAACGAGGGAGGCGCTCACGAACGAGGGAGGTGCTCACGAGCGGGGGAGGTGCTCACGAACGAGGGAGGTGCTCACGAGCGGGGCAGGCACTCACGAACGAGGGAGGCGCTCACGAGCGAGGGAGGCGCTCACGAGCGGGGCAGGCACTCGCGAACGAGGGAGGCGCTCACGAGCGAGGGAGGCGCTCACGAACGAGGGAGGCGCTCACGAACGAGGAGGTGCTCACGAGCGGGGCAGGCACTCTCACGAACGAGGGAGGTGCTCACGAGCGAGGGAGGCGCTCACGAACGAGGGAGGCGCTCACGAACGAGGAGGTGCTCACGAGCGAGGGAGGCGGTCGCGAACGGGGCAGGCACTCGCGAACGAGGGAGGCGCTCACGAGCGGGGCAGGCACTCTCACGAACGAGGGAGGTGCTCACGAGCGAGGGAGGCGCTCACGAACGAGGGAGGCGCTCACGAACGAGGGAGGTGCTCACGAGCGAGGGAGGCGGTCGCGAACGGGGCAGGCACTCGCGAACGAGGGAGGTGCTCACGAGCGGGGCAGGCACTCGCGAATGAGGGAGGTGCTCACGAGCGAGGGAGGCGCTCACGAACGAGGGAGGCGCTCACGAACGAGGGAGGCGCTCACGAACGAGGAGGTGCTCACGAGCGAGGGAGGCGGTCGCGAACGGGGCAGGCACTCGCGAACGAGGGAGGCGCTCACGAGCGGGGCAGGCACTCTCACGAACGAGGGAGGTGCTCACGAGCGAGGGAGGCGCTCACGAACGAGGGAGGTGCTCACGAGCGAGGGAGGCGGTCGCGAACGGGGCAGGCACTCGCGAACGAGGGAGGTGCTCACGAGCGGGGCAGGCACTCTCACGAACGAGGGAGGTGCTCACGAACGAGGGAGGCGGTCGCGAACGAGGGAGGCGCTCACGAACGAGGGAGGCGCTCACGAACGAGGGAGGCGCTCACGAACGGGGCAGGCACTCGCGAACGAGGGAGGCGCTCACGAGCGGGGCAGGCACTCTCACGAACGAGGGAGGTGCTCACGAACGAGGGAGGCGGTCGCGAACGAGGGAGGCGCTCACGAACGAGGGAGGCGCTCACGAACGAGGGAGGCGCTCGCGAACGAGGGAGGCGCTCACGAACGAGGGAGGTGCTCACGAACGAGGGAGGCGGTCGCGAACGAGGGAGGCGCTCACGAACGAGGGAGGCGCTCACGAACGAGGGAGGCGCTCACGAACGAGGGAGGCGCTCACGAACGAGGGAGGTGCTCACGAACGAGGGAGGCGCTCACGAACGGGGCAGGCACTCGCGAACGAGGGAGGCGGTCGCGAACGGGGCAGGCACTCGCGAACGAGGGAGGTGCTCACGAGCGGGGCAGGCACTCTCACGAACGAGGGAGGTGCTCACGAACGAGGGAGGCGCTCACGAACGAGGGAGGTGCTCACGAACGAGGGAGGTGCTCACGAACGAGGGAGGCGCTCACGAGCGAGGGAGGCGCTCACGAGCGAGGGAGGCGCTCACGAACGAGGGAGGCGCTCACGAACGAGGGAGGTGCTCACGAGCGAGGGAGGCGCTCACGAGCGAGGGAGGCGCTCACGAACGAGGGAGGCGCTCACGAACGAGGGAGGCGCTCACGAGCGGGGGAGGTGCTCACGAACGAGGGAGGTGCTCACGAGCGGGGCAGGCACTCACGAACGAGGGAGGCGCTCACGAGCGAGGGAGGCGCTCACGAGCGGGGCAGGCACTCACGAACGAGGGAGGCGCTCACGAGCGAGGGAGGCGCTCACGAGCGGGGCAGGCACTCGCGAACGAGGGAGGCGGTCGTGAACGGGGCAGGCACTCGCGAACGAGGGAGGCGCTCACGAGCGGGGCAGGCACTCGCGAACGAGGGAGGCGGTCGCGAACGGGGCAGGCACTCGCGAACGAGGGAGGCGCTCACGAGCGGGGCAGGCACTCGCGAACGAGGGAGGCGGTCGCGAACGGGGCAGGCACTCGCGAACGAGGGAGGCGCTCACGAGCGGGGCAGGCACTCTCACGAACGAGGGAGGCGCTCACGAGCGAGGGAGGCGCTCACGAGCGAGGGAGGCGCTCACGAACGAGGGAGGCGCTCACGAACGAGGAGGTGCTCACGAGCGAGGGAGGCGGTCGCGAACGGGGCAGGCACTCTCACGAACGAGGGAGGTGCTCACGAGCAAGGGAGGCGCTCACGAACGAGGGAGGCGCTCACGAACGAGGGAGGCGCTCACGAGCGGGGGAGGTGCTCACGAACGAGGGAGGTGCTCACGAGCGGGGCAGGCACTCACGAACGAGGGATGCGCTCACGAACGAGGGATGCGCTCACGAGCGAGGGAGGCGCTCACGAGCGGGGCAGGCGCTCACGAACGAGGGAGGCGCTCACGAACGAGGGAGGCGCTCACGAACGAGGGAGGCGCTCACGAGCGAGGGAGGCGCTCACGAGCGGGGCAGGCACTCACGAACGAGGGAGGCGCTCACGAGCGGGGCAGGCACTCGCGAACGAGGGAGGTGCTCACGAACGAGGGAGGTGCTCACGAACAGGGCAGGCACTCGCGAACGAGGGAGGCGCTCACCAGCGGGGCAGGCACTCACGAGCGGGGCAGGCACTCGCGAACGAGGGAGGTGCTTTCGAACGAGGGAGGTACTCGTGAACGAAGGAGGTGCTCATGAGTGGGGCAGGCACTCTCACGAACGAGGGAGGTGGTCGTGAACGAGGGAGGTGCTCACGAGTGGGGCAGGCACTCGCGAACGAGGGAGGTGGTCGTGAACGAGGGAGGTGCTCACGAACGAGGGAGGTACTCGTGAACGAGGGAGGTGCTCACGAGCGGGGCAGGCACTCTCACGAACGAGGGAGGTGCTCACGAGCGAGGCAGGCACTCGCGAATGAGGGAGGTGCTCACGAACGAGGGAGGTACTCGTGAACGAGGAAGGTGCTCACGAACGGGGCAGGCACTCTCACGAACGAGGGAGGTGGTCGTGAACGAGGGAGGTGCTCACGAGCGGGGCAGGCACTCGCGAACGAGGGAGGCGCTCACGAACGAGGGAGGTACTTGCGAACGAGGGAGGTGCTCACGAACGAGGGAGGTACTCGTGAACGAGGGAGGTGCTCACGAACGGGGCAGGCACTCGCGAACGAGGGAGGTGGTCGCGAACAGGGCAGGCACTTGCGTACGAGGGAGGTGGTCGCGAACGAGGGAGGTGCGTCAACGAGACAGGGACTGGTCAAGGAGATGGCCGCTCGTCAACACAACGGGCACGTGTCAACACGACGGGCAATTGTCAACATGACGGGCACTCGTCAACACGACGGGCAATTGTCAACATGACGGGCACTCGTCAACACGACGGGCAATTGTCAACATGACGGGCACTCGTCAACATGATGGGCACTTGTCAACGACACGGGCACTCATCAACATGGCGGGCAATTGTCAACATGACGGGCACTCAACATGATGGGCACTCATCAACAACACGGGCACTCGTCAACACGATGGGCGCTTGTCAACAACACGGGCAGTAGTCTATGAGACGGTCACTCGTCAACATGCGGGCACTCGTCAACATGGCGGGCACTCGTCAACGACACGGGCAGTAGTCTACGAGATGGTCACTCGTCAACATGACGGGCTCTCGGCAACGAGACGATCATTCGGCAATGAGATGGGCACTTGTCAACACAACGGCCTCTCGGCAACGAGACGGGCACTCAGCAATAAGCCGGGCACTTGTCAACATGACAGGCACTCGTCAATGAGACGGGCACTCGTCAACACGACAGGCACACTACAACACGACGGTCACTCGGCAACATGACGGGCACTTCATAATGAGACGGGCACTGGTCAACACGACGGGCACTCGGCAACAAGACAGGCACTCATCAATAAGACGGGCACTCGGCAATGAGACGGGCACTCGGCAACGAGACGGGCACTCGTCAACATGACAGGCACTCGTCAACATGACAGGCACTCATCAATAAGACGGGCACTCGTCAACGAGACAGGCACTCGTCAACATGACAGGCACTCATTAATAAGACGGGCACTCGTCAACGAGACGGGCACTCATCAATGAGACGGGCACTCGTCAACATGACAGGCACTCGTCAACAAGATGGACATTCGTCAACATGATGGGCACTTGTCAACATGACAGGCGCTCGTCAACGAGATGGGCACTTGTCAACACGACGGGCACTCATCAAGGAGACAGGCACTCGACAATACGACAGGCACACGTCAACGAGACAGGCGCTCAACAACACAGCAGGTGCTCGTCAACGAAACAGGCACTGGTCAACACGACGCGCACTGGGCAACAATACGGGCATTGGGCAACGAGAGGGGCATGCGGCAACATGACGGGCACTCGGCAATGAGATGGGAACTTTGTAACGAGATGGGCACTTGTCAACATGACAGGCACTCGGCAACGAGACGGGCACTCATCAACAACACGGGCACTGGTCACCACGATGGCCACTCAGCAACGAGACGGGCACTCGTCAACATGACGGGCACTCGGCAATGAGACGGGCAATCGTCAACACGACAGGCACTCGTTAACGAGACGGGCACTCATCAACATGACGGGCACTCGGCAATGAGACAGGCAATTGTCAACACGACAGGCACTCGTTAACGAGACGGGCACTCATCAACAACACGGGCACTGGTCACCACGATGGCCACTCAGCAACGAGACGGGCACTCATCAATGAGGCGGGCACTCGTCAATGAGACGGGCACTTGTCAACATGAAGGGCACTCGTCAACAAGGGAACTCGTAAATGAGACGGGCACTCGTCAACATGACGGGCACTCGTCAACGAGACAGGCAGTAGTCAATGAGACGGGCAATCGTCAACACGACAGGCACTCGTTAACAAGACGGGCACTCATCAACGAGACGGGCACTCATCAACGAGACGGGCACTCGTCAACACGACAGGCACTTGTCAACGAGACAGGGACTCGTCAACGAGATGGGCACTTGTCAACACGACGGCCACTCATCAAGGAGACGGGCACGCGGCAACACGACGGGCACTCGGCAATGAGAGGGCACTTTGTAACGAGATGGGCACTTTTCAACACGACAGGCACTCGGCAACGAGACGGGCACTCATCAACAACACGGGCACTGGTCACCACGACGGCCACTCAGCAACGAGACGGGCACTCATCAATGAGACGGGCACTCGTCAACATGACGGGCACTTGTCAACGAGACAGGCAGTAGTCAATGAGACGGGCACTCGTCAACATGACGGGCACTCGGCAATGAGACGGCACTTGTCAATGAGACGGGCACTGGTCGACACGACAGGCACTCGTTAACAAGAGGGGCACTCCTCAATGAGATGGGCACTCGTCAATGACACGGGCACTCGTCAACACGAAGGGAACTGGTCAACACGATGGGCACTCGTCAACGAGACAGACACTCATCAACACGACGGGCACTTGTCAACGAGACGGGCACTCATCAATGAGAAGGCCACTCGGCAACGAGATGGCCACTCATCAATACGACGGCCACTCGGCAACGAGACGGGCACTCGTCAACGAGACAGGCTCTTATCAATGTGACGGGCACTCGTCAATGCGATGGGCACCCATCAACACGATGGTCACTCGGCAACACGACAGCCACTCGTCAACGAGACGGGCTATCGGCAACGAGACAGGCTCTCGACAACGAGACGGGCACTCGTCAACGAGACAGGCAATCATCAACAAGACGGGCACTCATCAACAAGACAGGCATTCGCCAACACGACAGGCACTCATCAACGAGACGGGCACTCGTCAACACGACAGGCACTCGTCAACAAGACAGACATTCGTCAACGGGACAGGCACTCGTCAACGAGATGGGCACTCGTCAACACAATGGTCACTCGGCAACACGACAGCCACTCGTCAACGAGACGGGCTCTCGGCAACGAGATGGGCACTCGTCAAGGAGACGGGCAATCATCAACATGATGGCCACTCGGCAATGAGATAGGCACTCGTCAACGACACGGGCACTGGTCAAAACAATGGGCACTGGTCATCGAGATGGGCTCTCGGCAAGGAGACGGGCACTGGTCAACAAGACGGGCTCTAGGCAACGAGACAGACATTCATCAACACGACGGGCACTGGTCAACGAGACGGGCACTCGTCAACGAGACGGGCTCTCGTCGACACGACCGGCTCTCGGCAACGAGACGATCACTCGGCATCGAGACGGGCACTGGTCAACGAGACTAGCACTGGTCAACGAGACGGGGACTCGTCGACACGACAGGCTCTTGGGAACGAGACGGTCACTCGGCAACGAGACGGCCACTCGGCAATGAGACGGGCACTCAGCAACGAGACGGGCACTCGGCACCGTGACGGGCACTGGTCAACGCGACAGGCACTCGTTATTGAGACAGGCACTTGTCAACACGACAGGCACTCAACAAGACGGGCACTTGTCAACGAGATGGGCATTCGTTGACACGACAGGCACTTGTCAACATGACAGTCACTCGTCAACGGGACGGGCACTTGCCAACGAGATGGGCACTCGTCAACATGACGGTCACTCGGCAACACGACAGCCACTTGTCAACGAGGTGGGCACTCGTCAACACGATGGTCACTCGTCAACACGACAGCCACTCGTCAACATGACGGCCACTCGGCAACGAGACAGGCTCTCGGCAACGAGACGGGCACTCGTCAACGACACGGGCACCAGTCAAAACGACGGGCACTGGTCAACGAGACGGGCTCTCGGCAACGAGACGGGAACTGGTCAACGAGATGGGCTCTAGGCAACGAGATGCGCTCTTGGCAACGAGGTGAGCACTGGTCAAAGAGACAGGCACTGGTCAATGAGACGGGGACTCGACGACACGACGGGCTCTCGGGAACGAGACGGTCACTCGGCAACACGACGGGCACTCGGCAATGAGACGGGCACTCAGCAACGAGAAAGGCAATTCGTAACGAGACAGGCACTCATCAACGAGGCGGGCACTCGGCAACGAGATGGACACTCGTCAATGAAACGGGCTCTCGGCACCGTGACGGGCACTGGTCAACGCGACAGGCACTCGTTATTGAGACGGGCACTTGTCAACACGACAGGCACTCAACAAGACGGGCACTTGTCAACGAGATGGGCATTCGTTGACACGACAGGCACTTGTCAACATGACAGGCACTCGTCAACGGGACGGGCACTCGTCAACGGGACGGGCACTTGTCAACAAGATGGGCACTCGTCAACATGACGGTCACTCGGCAACACGACCGCCACTCGTCAATGAGATGGGCTCTTGGCAACGAGATGGGCATTCGTCAACGAGGCGGCCACTCGACAACGAGACAGGCTCTCGGCAATGAGACAGGCACTCGTCAACGACACGGGCACCGGTCAAAATGACGGGCACTGGTCAACAAGATGGGCTCTCGGCAACGAGACGGGCACTCGTCAACGAGACCGGCTCTAGGCAATGAGACGCGCTCTCATCGACATGACCGGCTCTCAGCAACGAGACGATCACTCGGCAACGAGGCGGGCACTGGTCAAAGAGACGGGCACTGGTCAATGTGACGGGGACTCGATGACACGACGGGCTCTCGGGAACTAGACGGTCACTCGGCAACACGATGGCCACTCGGCAATGAGACGGGCACTCAGCAACGAGACGGGCAATTCGTAACGAGACAGACACTTGTCAACACGACAAGCAGTCATCAACATGACAGGCACTCATCAACGAGACGGGCACTCATCAACGAGACGGGCACTCGGCAACGAGACGGGCACTCGTCAACGAAACAGACTCTCAGCACCGTGACGGGCACTGGTCAACATGACAGGCACTCATTATTGAGACGGGCACTCGTCAACACGACGGGCGCTCGGCAACGAGATGGACACTGGTCAACGAGACGGGCACTCGTCGACATGACGGGCTCTCGGCAATGAGAGGGTAACTCGGCAATGAGACTGGCACTCGTCAACCAGATGGGCACTCGTCGACACGACGGGCTCTCAGCAATGAGACGGGCACTCGTCAATGAGATGGGCACTCGGCAACGAGACGGGCACTTGTCAACATGACAGGCACTCGTCAACGACACGGTCACTTGGCAATGAGACGGGCACTGGACAACGAGATGGGCACTCATCAACGAGACGGGGACTCGTCGACACAACGGGCTCTCAGCAGCGAGACGGTCACTCGGCAACGAGACAGGCACTGGTCAACGAGATGGGCACTCGTCAACGGGACTGGATCTTGGCAATGAGACGGTTACTCGGCAATGAGACGGGCTCTCGGCAACGAGACGAGCACTCCTAAATGAGATGGGCACTGGTCAACACGACGAGCACTCGTCAACGGGGCGGATACTCGTCAACACGATGGGCACTCAGCAACGAGACGGGCACTTTGTAATGAGACGGGCACTGGTCAACACGACGGGCACTCGTCAACAACGCGGGCACTGGTAAACATGACGGGTACTCTTCAACCCGACAGGCACTTGTCAACGAGACGAGGACTGGTCAACGAGACGGTCACTCATCAACACGACAGCCACTCGTCAAGGAGATGGGCATTCGTCAACACGATGGCCACTCGTCAACACCACGGGCACTCGGCAACGCGATGGGCACTCGTCAACAAGACTGACACTCATCGACACGACAGACTCTCACCAATGAGACGGGCACTCAGCAACTCGACGGCCACTCGTCAACACGATGGTCAACGAGATGGGCACTGGTCAATGAGACGGGCACTCGTCATCAACATGGGCACTGGTCAGCGAGATGGGCACTGGTCAACAAGACGGGCACTGGTCAATGAGACGGGCACTCGTCAACAACATGGGCACTGGTCAATGAGATGGGCACTCGTCAACACAGGCACTGGTCAACTCGATGGGCACTGGTCAACGAGACGGGCACTGGTCAATGAGATGGGCTCTGGTCAATGAGATGGGCACTCGTCAACGAGATGGGCACTCGGCAATGAGACGGGCACTCGGCAACGAGACGGGCACTCGGCAACACGACAGGCACTCGCCAACACGACAGGCATTCGTCAACATGACGGCCACTCGGCAATTAGACGGGCACTCGGCAACATGACGGGCACTCGGCAACGAGACTGGCTCTTGGCAATGAGACGGCTACTCGGCAACGAGATGGGCTCTCGGCAAAGAGACGAACACTCCTCAATGAGTTGGGCAGTGGTCAACATGACGGGCACTCATCAACGGGACGGATACTCGTCAACACGATGGGCACTCAGCAACGAGACGGGCACTCGGCAATGAGCCGGGCACTTCATAACGAGCCGGGCACTTCAGAACGAGCCGGGCACTCGCCAACGAGACGGGCACTTGTCAACAAGACGGGCACTCGTCAACACGAAAGGCACTCATCAACGAGACGGGCACTCGTCAATGAGACGGCCACTCGGAAATGACACGGGCACTGGTCAATGAGGCGGCCACTCGGCAATGTCACGGGCACTGGTTAACGAGATGGCCAATTGGCAATGAGATGGGCACTCGTCAACATAATGGGGACTCGTTGACGACACGGGCACTTGTCAATGAGATGGACTCTCGTCAATGACACAGGCACTCATCAACATGATAGGCACTCGGCAACGAGACGGCCACTCGGCAATGAGATTGGCACTCGTGAACATAGTGGGTATTCCTCAACGACACGGGCACTCGGCAACGAGATTGGCACTGGTCAACGAAACGGTCACTTGGCAATGAGATGGGCACTGGACAACGAGATGGGCACTCAACAACGAGACGGGGACTCATCGACACGACGGGCTCTCAGCAGCGAGACGGTCACTCGGCAACGAGACAGGCACTGGTCAACGAGATGGGCACTCGTCAACGGGACTGGATCTTGGCAACGAGACGGGTACTCGGCAATGAGATGAGCACTCCTAAATGAGATGGGCACTGGTCAACACGATGAGCACTCGTCAACGGGACGGATACTCGTCAACACAATGGGCACTCAGCAATGAGACGGGCACTTTGTAACGAGATGGGCACTCGTCAACACAACAGGCGCTCGTCAACAAGACGGGCACGCATCATCAACATGGGCACTGGTCAACACGACGGGCACTCGTCAACAACGCGGGCACTGGTAAACAGAACAGGCACTCGTCAATGAGACGGCCACTCATCAGCACGACAGGCACTGGTCAACGAGATGGGCACTGGTCAATGAGACGGGCACTCGTTAACAACATGGACACTGGTCAACGAGACAGGTACTAGTCAACGAGATGGGCACTCGTCAACACAGGCACTGGTCAACATGATGGGCACTCATCAACGAGACGGGCACTGGTCAATGAGATGGGCACTCGTCAACAAATCTGGCACTGGTCAACGAGACGAGCACTGGTCAACATGACGGGCACTGGTCAACATGACGGGCATTCATCAACACGACGGGCACTCGGCAACGAGCCAGGCACTCAGCAATGAGCCGGGCACTTCGTAACGAGCCGGGCACTTCGTAACGAGCCAGGCACTTGTCAACAGGACAGGCACTCGTCAATGAGACAGGCACTTGTCAACATGACAGGCACTCACCAACGAGAAGTGCACTTGTCAGCATGACCGGGACTCGTCAACGAGACGGGCACTCATCAACGAGCCGGGCACTCATCAACGAGCCGGGCACTCGTCGACATGACGGGCTCTCGGCAATGAGATGGGCACTCGTCAATGAGATGGGCACTCGGCAATGAGACGGGCACTTGTCAACATGACAGGCACTCGTCAACGACACAGGCACTCGTCAACACGACGGCCACTCGTCACCGAGATGGGCACTGGTCAATGAAACGGGCACTTGGCAATGAGACGGGCACTGGACAACGAGATGGGCACTCATCAACAAGACGGGGACTCGTCGATACGACGGGCTCTCGGCAGCGAGACGGTCACTCGGCAACGATACGGGCACTGGTCAACGAGACGGGCCCTCATCAATCAGACGGGGCCTCGTCGACATGACGGGCTCTCAGCAGCGAGACGGTCACTCGGCAATGAGACAGGCACTGGTCAACGAGATGGGCACTTTTCAACGGGACTGGATCTTGGCAATGAGACGGCTACTCGGCAATGAGACGGGCTCTCGGCAACGAGACGAGCACTCCTAAATGAGATGGGCACTGGTCAACATGACGAGCACTCGTCAACGGGACGGATACTCGTCAACACGACGGGCACTCAGCAATGAGACGGGCACTGGTCAACACGACGGGCACTCGTCAACAACACGGGCACTGGTAAACATGACGGGCACTCTTCAACCCGACAGGCACTCGTCAATGAGACGGGCACTCGGCAACACGACGGCCACTCGTCAACACCACAGGCACTCGGCAACGCGATGGGCACTCGTCAACGAGACTGGCACTCATCGACACGACAGGCTCTCAGAAACGAGACGGGAACTCGGCAACACGACGGCCACTCGTCAACACGACGGTCAACGAGATGGGCACTGGTCAATGAGACGGGCAATCGTCAACAACATGGGCACTGGTCAACGAGACGGGCACTGGTCAACGAGACGGGCACTGGTCAACGAGACGGGCACTCAGCAACACAGGCACTGGTCAACATGATGGGCACTCATCAATGAGACGGGCACTGGCCAATGAGATGGGCACTCGTCAACACGACGGTCAATGAGATGGGCACTGGTCAATGAGACGGGCACTTGTCATCAACATGGGCACTGGTCAGTGAGATGGGCACTGGTCAACACGGGCACTGGTCAACACGACGGGCACTCGTCAACACGACGGGCACTGGTCAATGAGATGGGCACTCATCAACACGACAGGCACTCGTCAACACGACAAGCACTTGCTAACGAGATGGGCATTCGTCAACATGACGGCCACTCGGCAATCAGACGGGCACTCGGCAACATGACGGCCACTCATAAACACGACGGGCACTCGGCAACGAGATGGGCACTCGTCAACGGGACTGGCTCTTGGCAATGAGACGGCTACTCGGCAACGAGATGGGCTCTCGGCAATGAGACGAGCACTCCTCAATGATCCTCAGTGGTCAACATGACGGGCACTCGTCAACGGGATGGACGCTCGTCAACACGACAGGCACTCAGCAACGAGATGGGCACTAGTCAACACGATGGGCAGTGGTCAACACGACGGGCACTAGACAACGAGACAGGCACTCGGCAATGAGCTGGGCACTTCATAACGAGCCGGGCACTTCATAACGAGCCGGGCACTCGTCAACGAGACGGGCACTTGCCAACACGACAGGCACTCGCCAACGAGACGGGCACTGGTCAACGAGTGGCCACTCGGCAATGACACTGGCACTGGTCAACGAGACGGCCAATCGGCAATGAGATGGGCACTTGTCAACATAATGGGGACTTGTCAATGACACGGGCACTCGGCAATGAGATGGGAACTCGTCAACGAGATGGGCACTCGTCAATGAGATGGGCACTCGTCAACGACATGGGCACTCATCAACACGACATGCACTCGGCAACGAGACGGCCACTCGGCAATGACACGGGCACTGGTCAATGAGATGGGCACTCATCAATGAGACGGCCACTCGGCAATGATATGGGCACTCATCAACGTAATGGGCACTCGTCAATGAAACGGGCACTCGTCAACACGACGGCCACTCATCAATGAGACAGGCTCTTGGCAACAAGACAGGCACTCGGCAATGAGACGGGCTCTCGACAACGAGACGCGCTCTCGTCAACGAGAACGGTCACTCGTCAACACGACAGTCACTCGGCAACAAGACAGCCACTTGGCAACGAGCTGGGCTCTCGTCAACGAGACGGTCACTCGTCAACACGACAGGCACTTGTCAACGAGACGAGGACTGGTCAACGAGACGGTCACTCATCAATACGACAGGCACTCGTCAACGGGATGGACACTTGTCAACACGACGGGCACTCAGCAACGAGACGGACACTCATCAACAAGACGGGCACTCGCCAACAAAACAGGCGCTCGTCAATGAGACGGTCATTCATCAACAACACGGGCACTGGTCAACACGACGGGCACTCATCAACAACGCGGGCACTGGTAATCACAACGGGCACTCGTCAACGAGACGGCCATTCATCAACACGACAGACACTGGTCAACGAGATGGGCACTGGTCAATGAGACCGGCACTTGTCAACAACATGGGCACTGGTCAACGAGACGGGCATTCGTCAACACGACGGGCACTCAGCAACGAGATGGGCACTCATCAACGGGACTGGCTCTTGGCAATGAGACGGCTACTCGGCAACGAGATGGGCTCTCGGCAATGAGACGAGCACTCCTCAATGAGATGGGCAGTGGTCAACATGACGGGCACTCGTCAACGGGATGGACGCTCGTCAACACGACAGGCACTTAGCAACGAGACGGGCACTCGGCAACGAGACAGGCACTCAACAACGAGACAGGCACTCGGCAATGAGCTGGGCACTTCATAACGAGCCGGGCACTCGTCAACGAGACGGGCACTTGTCAACACGACAGGCACTCGCCAACGAGACAGGTACTCATCAACGAGGTGGCCAATCGGCAATGAGATGGGCACTCGTCAACATAATGGGGACTTGTCAATGACACGGGCACTCGGCAATGAGATGGGAACTCGTCAACGAGACGGGCACTGGTCAACGATATGGGCACTCATCAACAAGACGGGCACTGGTCAACAAGAGTGGCACTGGTCAACACGACGGGCATTCGTCAACACGAAAGGCACTGAGCAATGAGACAGGCACTCGGCAATGAGACAGGCACTCGGCAACGGGCCGGGCAGTTCGTAACGAGACGGGCACTTGTCAACACGACAGGCACTCGTCAATGAGACGGGCATTGTCAACATGACAGGCACTCGCCAACGAGACGGGCACTTGTCAGCACAACAGGCACTCGTCAACGAGACGGGCACTCATCAAAGAGACGGGCACTCGTCAACGAGACGGGCACTCGTCAACGAGACGGGCACTCGTCAACACAAAAGGCACTCATCAACACGAAAGGCACTCATCAACGAGACAGGCACTCGTCAACGAGACGGCCACTCGGCAATGACACGGGCAGTGGTCAATGAGGCGACCACTCGGCAATGACACGGGCACTGTTCAACGAGACGGCCAATCGGCAATGAAATGGGCACTCGTCAACATAATGGGGACTCGCCAATGACACGGGCACTCGGCAATGAGATGGGAACTCGTCAACGAGACGGGCACTGGTCAACACGACGGGCATTCGTCAACACGACGGGCACTCGGCAATGAGACAGGCACTCAGAAACGAGACAGGCACTCGGCAATGAGCCGGGCACTTCGTAACGAGACGGGCACTTGTCAACATGACAGGCACTCGCCAACGAGACGGGTACTCGTCAAAGAGATGGGCACTCGTCAACGAGATGGGCACTCGTCAACGAGCCGGGCACTCGTCAACGAGACGGGCACTCGTCAACGAGACGGGCACTCATCAACGAGACGGGCACTCATCAACGAGTCGGGCACTCATCAACGAGTCGGGCACTCGTCAACATGAAAGGCACTCATCAACACGAAAGGTACTCGTCAACGAGACAGGCACCCGTCAACGAGACGGCCACTCGGCAATGACACGGGCACTGGTCAATGAGGCGACCACTCAGCAATGACACGGGCACTGGTCAACGAGACGGCCAATCGGCAATGAGACGGGCACTCGTCAACATAATGGGGACTTGTCAATGACACGGGCACTCGGCAATGAGATGGGAACTGGTCAACGAGATGGGCACTGGTCAACGATATGGGCACTCGTCAACAAGACGGGCACTGGTCAACGAGATGGGCACTGGTCAACACGACAGGCATTCGTCAACACGACGGGCACTCGGCAACGAGACAGGCACTCGGCAATGAGCCGGGCACTTCGTAACGAGACGGGCACTCGCCAACGAGACAGGCACTCATCAAAGAGATGGGCACTCGTCAATGAGACAGGCACTCATCAAAGAGACGGGTACTCATCAATGAGACGGGCACTCATCAATGAGACGGGCACTCGTCAACACGAAAGGCACTCATCAACATGAAAGGTACTCGTCAACGAGACAGGCACCCGTCAACGAGACAGCCACTCGGCAATGACACGGGCACTGGTCAATGAGGCGACCACTCGGCAATGACACGGGCACTGTTCAACAAGACGGCCAATCGGCAATGAGATGGGCACTCATCAACATAATGTGGACTTGTCAATGACACGGGCACTCAGCAATGAGATGGGAACTCGTCAACGAGACGGGCACTCGTCAACACGAAAGGCACTCATCAACACGAAAGGCACTCGTCAACGAGACAGGCACTCGTCAACGAGATGGCCACACGGCAATGACACGGGCACTGGTCAATGAGGCGACCACTCGGCAATGAGATGAGCACTCGTCAACATAATGGGGACTTGTCAATGACACGGGCAGTCGGCAATGAGATGGGAACTCGTCAACGAGACGGGCACTCGTCAACACGACAGGTACTCGTCAATGAGACGGCCACTTGGCAATGACACAGGCACTGGTCAACACGACATGCACTCGGCAACGAGACGGCCACTCGGCAATGACACGGGCACTGGTCAATGAGATGGGCACTCGTCAATGAGACGCCCACTCGGCAATGATATGGGCACTCGACAACATGATGGGCACTCATCGATGAAACGGGCACTCGTCAACACGACAGCCACTCATCAACGAGACAGGCTCTTGGCAACAAGACAGACACCCGGCAATGAGACGGGCTCTCGACAACGAGACAGGCTCTCGACAATGAGACGGGCACTCGTCAACACGACGGGCACTCGGCAACAAGACGGCCACTCGGCATCGAGCTGGGCTCTCGTCAACGAGACGGTCACTCGTCAACACGACAGGCACTTGTCAATGAGATGGGCATTCGTCAACACGACAGGCACTCGTCAACAAGACAGGCATTCGTCAACACGACAGGCACTTGTCAACAAGACGAGGACTGGTCAACGAGATGGTCACTCGTCAACACGACGGGCACTCGGCAATGAGCCAGGCACTCGGCAACGAGCTGGGCACTTCGTAACGAGACGGGCACTTGTCAACATGACAGGCACTCGTCAACGAGACGGGCACTTGTCAACATGACAGGCGCTCGCCAACGAGACGGGTACTTGTCAGCACGACAGGCACTCGTCAATGAGACGTGCACTCATCAAAGAGACGGGCACTCGTCAACACGAAAGGCACTCGTCAACGAGACGGCCACTCGGCAATGACACGGGCACTGGTCAATGAGGCGGCCACTCGGCAATGAGATGGGCACTCGTCAGCATAATGGGGACTCGTCAACGACACGTGCACTCGGCAATGAGATGGGAACTCGTCAACGAGACGGGCACTCATCAACACGACAGGTACTCGTCAATGAGATGGGCACTCGTCAATGACACGGGCACTCGTCAACACGACAGGCACTCGGCAACGAGACGGCCACTCGGCAATGACACGGGCACTGGTCAACGAGACGGGCACTGGTCAACGAGACGGGCACTCATCAACAACATGGGCACTGGTCAACGAGATGGGCACTGGTCGACATGACGGGCACCCGTCAACAACACGGGTACTGGTCACCACGGCAGGCACTGGTCACCATGACAGGCACTGGTCAACGAGACGGGCACTCGTCAACAACATGGGCACTGGTCAACACGACGGGCACTGGTCAACACGACAGGCATTCATCAACACGACAGGCACTCGGCAACAAGCCGGGCACTTCGTAACAAGACGGGCACTTGTCAACACGACAGGCACTCGTCAATGAGATGGGCACTCATCAACGAGACGGGCACTTGTCAACATGAAAGGCACTCGTCAATGAGATTGGCACTCGTCAACACGACGGCCACTTGGCAACGAGATGGGCTCTGGGCAACATGACGGGAACTGGTCAACACAACAGGCACTGGTCAACACAACGGGCACTTGGCAATGAGACAGGCACTTCGTAACAAGACGGGTACTTGGCAACACGACAGGCACTCGTCAATGAGACGGGCACTCGTTAATGGGACGGGCACTCGGCAATGACACGGGCACTCGTCAACTAGATGGACGCTCAGCAGTGAGATGGGCAATCGTCAACATAATGGGGACTCGTTAATGACACGGGCACTGGTCAACATGACGGGCACTTGACAACGAGACGGGCAATCGTCAACACGACAGGCAGTCGTCAACGAGACGGACACTCGTCAACATGACAGGCACTCGTCAACGAGACGGGCACTCTTCAACGAGACGGCCACTCGGCAATGACACGGGCACTGGTCAACGAGACGGCCAATCGGCAATGAGATGGGCACTCGTCAACATAATGGGGACTTGTCAATGACACGGGCACTCGGCAATGAGATGGGAACTCGTCAACGAGACGGGCACTGGTCAACGATATGGGCACTCATCAACAAGACGGGCACTGGTCAACAAGACTGGCACTGGTCAACACGACGGGCATTCGTCAACACGAAAGGCACTCAGCAATGAGACAGGCATTCGGCAATGAGACAGGCACTCGGCAACGAGCCGGGCAGTTCGTAACGAGACGGGTATTTGTCAACACGACAGGCACTCGTCAACGAGATGGGCACTCATCAACGAGACGGGCACTTGTCAACATGAAAGGCACTCGTCAATGAGATTGGCACTCGTCAACACGACGGCCACTTGGCAACGAGATGGGCTCTGGGCAACATGACGGGAACTGGTCAACACGACAGGCACTGGTCAACACAACGGGCACTTGGCAATGAGACAGGCACTTCGTAACGAGACGGGCACTTGTCAACACGACAGGCACTCGCCAACGAGATGGGCACTCATCAACACGACAGGCACTCGTCAATGAGACGGGCACTCGTCAACGGGACGGGCACTCGGCAATGACACGGGCACTCGTCAATGAGATGGACACTGAGCAATGAGATGGGCAATCGTCAACATAATGGGGACTCGTTAATGACACGGGCACTGGTCAACACGACGGGCACTCGACAACGAGATGGGCAATCGTCAACACGACAGGCAGTCGTCAACGAGACGGACACTCGTCAACATGACAGGCACTCGTCAACAAGACGGGCACTCGTCAACGAGATGGGCACTCGTCAATGAGACGGCCACTCGGCAATGTGACAAGCTCTTGGCAACGAGAGGGGCACTGGTCAACACGAGGGCAGTGGTCAATGAGATGGACACTCGTCAACACGACGGGCACTCGACAACGAGACAGGCACTTCGTAACGAGTAGGACACTTGTCAACATGACAGGCAATCGTCAATGAGACAGGCACTTGTCATCACGACAGACACTTGTCAACGAGACGGGCACTCGGTAACATGATGGGCACTGGGCAACGAGACGGCCACTCGGCAATGACACGGGCACTGGTCAATGAGAGGGGCACTCGTCAATGAGACGGCCACTCGGCAATGATATGGGCACTTGTCAACATAATGGGCACTCATCAATGACACAGCCACTCGGCAACGAGACGGGCACTCGTCAATGAGACGGGCTCTCGGCAACGAGACGGGCACTGGTCAACACGACGGGCAGTGGTCAATGAGATAGACACTTGTCAATACGACGGGCACTCGGCAACGAGACAATCACTCTGCAATGAGACGAGCACTTCGTAATGAGTAGGACACTTGTCAACACGACAAGCACTCGTCAACGAGATGGGCACTTGTCATCACGACAGGCACTAGTCAACACGACGGGCACTCGGCAACGAGACAGGCACTCGGCAACGAGACAGCAGGCACTAATGAACCAATCAGACATGAATAAATGAGTCAAATATTAGTGACTGAGTGAAACACTAAAGAACGAATCAGATATTAACGAATGACGAAGAAACGAATGAACGTGTCAGACAATAATGAACAAGACAGACACTGATGAACGAGTCAGATATTAATCAACGAGATGGACACTAAAGAACGAGTCAGACACTAATGAACAATTCAGCCTCTAATGAAGGATTCAGACATGAGTGAACCAGTCAGAAACTAAAGAACGAGTCAGGCTCTAATGAAGTATTCAGACACTACTGAACAAGTCAGAAAGTAATGAATGAGTCACAGACAAATAACCAAGACGGACAAAAATGAACCAGTCAGACACTAAGGAATGAGTCAGACACTAAGGAATGAGTCAGACACTAAAGAATGACTCAGACACTAAAGAATGAGTCAGACACTGATGAACGAGTCAGACACTAAAGAACGAGTCAGACACTAAGGAATGAGTCAGACACTAAAGAACGAGTCAGACACTGATGAACGAGTCAGACACTGATAAACGAGTCAGACACTAAGGAATGAGTCAGACACTGATGAACGAGTCAGACACTAAAGAATGAGTCAGACACTGATGAACGAGTCAGACACTGATGAACGAGTCAGACACTGATGAACGAGTCAGACACTGATGAACGAGTCAGACACTGATGAACGAGTCAGGCACTGATGAACGAGTCAGGCACTGATGAACGAGTCAGACACTGATAAAGGAGTCAGACACTGATGAACGAGTCAGGCACTGATGAACGAGTCAGGCACTGATGAACGAGTCAGGCACTGATAAAGGAGTCAGACACTGATAAACGAGTCAGGCACTGATAAAGGAGTCAGACACTGATGAATGAGTCAGGCACTGATGAACGAGTCAGGCACTGATGAACGAGTCAGGCACTGATAAAGGAGTCAGACACTGATAAACGAGTCAGACACTGATGAATGAGTCAGGCACTGATGAACGAGTCAGGCACTGATGAACGAGTCAGGCACTGATAAAGGAGTCAGACACTGATCAACGAGTCAGGCACTGATAAAGGAGTCAGACACTGATGAACGAGTCAGGCACTGATGAACGAGTCAGGCACTGATAAAGGAGTCAGACACTGATAAACGAGTCAGGCACTGATAAAGGAGTCAGACACTGATAAACGAGTCAGGCACTGATAAAGGAGTCAGACACTGATGAATGAGTCAGACACTAATGCATGAAACAGACACTAATGAATTGTTCAGACACTAATGAACGAAACAGATACTGAATGAGATACTGGATGAGTCAGTCATTAATGAATGAAGAAAACACCATTGAAGTGGGCAGACACTTATGAACGAATCAGACACTAATTAATGAGGGAAACACTAAAGAATTAAAGAGAATTTACTGAACAAGCCAGACACTAATGAATAAGACAGGTTCTCATCAATGAAACACACGCCTGACAATGAGACAGGCACTAATGAAATTGTCAGGCACTCGTCAATGGGGCAGGTGCTGACGAACGGGGAAGGCGCTCGCAAATGAGGGAGGCGCTCGTGACCGAGGGAGGAGCTCGCGAACGAAGGAGGCACTTGTGAACAAGGGAGGTACTCAAGAACGAGGGAGGCGCTCACGAATGAGGGAGGCCCTCGCGAACGTGTCAGGCACTCGTGAATGAGGGAGGCCCTCGTGAATGAAGAAGGTGCTTTCCAATGGGGCAGGCGCTCTCGAATGAGGGTGGCGCTCGTGAATGAGGGAGGCGCTCGCAAACAGGGCAGGTGCTCGCGAACGAGGGAGGTGCTCATGAACGAGGGAGGCCCTCGTGAACGAGGGAGGCCCTCGCGAATCGGGCAGGCGCTCGCGAACGAGGGAGGTGCTCACGAACAGGGCAGGCACCTGTGAATGGGGGAGGCACGTGCGAATGAGGCAGACACTTATGAACGAAACAGACACTACTGAATGAAGAGCTGCTCATGAGTGAAGCAGGCTCTAATGAATGAGCTCGACTCTATTGAATTAATTAGACACTAAAGAACGAGCCAGAAACAAGAGAAAGAGCCAGACACTAAAGAACAAGTAGGACACTAAAGAACAAAATTTGCATGAATGAATGAGCCAGAAACTAATGAAGGATTCAGACACTCGTGAACGTGTCAGACACTTGTGTACATGTAAGATGCTGCTGAATGAGGCAGACACTCATGAACGTGTCAGACACTCGTGAACATGTCAGACACTCGTGAACATGTCAGACACTCGTGAACGTGTCAGACGCTGCTCAACGAGGCAGACAATCATGAACATGTCAGACACTCGTGAATGTGTCAGACGCTGCTGAATGAGGCAGACACTCATGAACGTGTCAGACACTCGTGAACATGTCAGACACTCGTGAACGAGTCAGACACTCGTGAACGAGTCAGACACTTATGAAATTGCCAGACACTAATGAACAATCAGAAACTAAGGAACGAGTCAGACAGTAATGAACGAAATAGATACTAATGAATGAGTCACAAAGTAAAGAACTAGTCAGAATCTAATGAACGAGACAAACAGTAACAATTGAGTCAAACACTAATGAATGAAATAGACACCAATGACGAGCCAGACATTAATTAACGAGACAAACACAAATGAATGAGTCAGACACTAAAGAACAAGTCAGGCACTAATGAATGAAACAATACTAATGAACGAGTCAGACACTAATGAATGAGTCAAACATTAATGAACGAGTCAAAAGTGAATGAACGAGTCAAACACTAATGATCCTATCAGGAATGAAAGAACGAGGCAGACACTATTGAACGAGTCAGGCACGAAGGAACAAGTCAGACACTAAAGAATGAATCAGAGACTAAGGAACGATTCAGGCTCTAATGAAGGAATCAGACACTCTTGAACGAGTCAGACACTCGTGAACATGTCAGACACTGGTGAACGAGTCAGACACTGGTGAATGTGTCAGACACTGGTGAACGAGTCAGACAGTGGTGAACGTGTCAGACACTGGTGAACGTGTCAGACACTGGTGAACGAGTCACACACTGGTGAATGAGTCAGACACTCGTGAATGTGTCAGACTCTGGTGAACGAGTCAGACACTTGTGAACGAGTCAGACACTCATGAACGTGAATGAGTCAGAAACTAAGGTACGAGCCAGACAATAATGAATGAAATAGACACTAATGAATGAGTCACAAAGTAATGAACAAAACAGACGCTAAAGAACTAGTCAGAAACTAATGAATGAGACAAACAGTAACAATCGAGTCAAACAATAATGAATGAAATAGACACTAATGACGAGCCAAACATTAATTAACGAGACAAACACAAACGAACAAGGCAGACACTAAAGAACAAGTCTGACACTGGTGAATGAAACAACACTAATGAACGAGTCAGGCACTAATGAGTGAGTCAGACACTAATGAACAAGTCAGGCACTAATGAACAAGCTAGGCACTAATGTATGAGTCAGGAACTAATGAACGAGACAGGTGCCAATGAACGAGACAGGCCCCAATGAATGAGTCAGGCACCAATGAACGAGTCAGGTACTAATGAACGAGACAGGCACTAATGAACGACTCAGACGCTAATGAATGAGTCAGGCAGTAATGAACGAGTCAGGCACTAATGAACCAGGCAGGCACTAATGAACGAGACAGGCACTAATGAACGACTCAGACACTAATGAATGAGTCAGGCAGTAATGAACGAGTCAGGCATTAATGAACCAGACAGGCACTAATGGACGAGACAGGCACTAATGTACGAGACAGGCACTAATGAACGAGACAGACGCTCCCGAACGAGACAGATGCACCTGAAAGAGACAGACATTCCCGTACAAGACAGACGCTCCCATACAAGACAGACGCTCCCGAACGAGACAGACACTCCCAAAAGAGACAAACACTAATGCACAAGGCAGACACAAATGAATGAGTCTGACACAAAAGAACCAGTCAGGCACTAAGGAATGAGTCAGACGTTAATGAACGAGTCAAACACTTATGATCCTATCAGAAACTAAAGAACGAGGCAGACACTAATGAACAAGTCAGACACTAAGGAAAGAGTCAGACACTAAGGAACATGTCAGACACTCGTGAATGAGTCAGACACTCGTGAACGTGTCAGGTACTCGTGAACATGTCAGGCACACGTGAACATATCAGGCACACGTGAACATATCAGGCACTCGTGAACATGTCAGGCACTTGTGAATGAGTCAGACACTCATTAATGAGTCAGACACTTATGAAATTGCCAGATACTAATGAATGAGTCAGACACTAATGAATGAGTCAGACACTAATGAATGGGACAGGCACACATGAACGAAACAACACTAATGAACGAAACAACCCTAGTGTACGAGTCAGGCTCTAATGAATGAGACATTCACTAATGAACGAAATAAACAGTAATGAATGAGTCACGAAGTAACGAATGAAACAGACTCTAAAGAACTAGTCAGAAACTAATGAACAAGACAAACATTAATAATCGATTCAAACACAAATGAATGAAATAGACACTATTGATGAGACAGACATTAATTAATGAGACAAACACAAATAAACAAGGCAAACACTAAAGAACAAGTCTGACCCTGGTGAACGAAACAACACAAATGAAGGAAACAACACTATTGAACGAGTCAGGCACTAATGAATGAGTCAGGCACTAATGAACAAGTCAGGCACTAATGAATGAAACAACACTACTGAACGAGTCAGGCACTAATGAATGAAACAACACTACTGAACAAGTCAGGCATTACTGAACGAGACAGGCGCCAATGAATGAGGCAGACTCTAATGAACGAGACAGGCACCAATGAACGAGTCAGGCACTAATGAACGAAACAACACTAATGAACAAGTCAGGCACTAATGAACGAGACAGGCATCAATGAATGAGTCAGGCACTAATAAACGAGACAGGCACTAATGAACGAGACAGACACTAATGAGCGAGTCAGGCACTAATGAACGAGACAGGCACTAATGAACGAGACAGCCATTAATGAACGAGACAGCCATTAATGAACGAGTCTGGCACTAATGAACGAGACAGGCACTAATGAACTAGTCAGACACTAAGGAATGAGACAGGCACTAATGAACGAGTCAGACGCTAATGAGCGAGTCAGGCACTAATGAACGAGGCAGGCACTAATGAACGAGACAGCCACTAATGAACGAGACAGACACTAAGGAACGAGACAGGCACTAATGAACGAGTCAGACACTAATGAACGAGTCAGGCACTAATGAACGAGACAGGCCTAATGAACGAGACTGACACTAATGAACGAGACAGGCACTAATTAATGAGAAAGGCATTAATGAACGAGACAGGCACTAAGGAATGAGTCAGGCACTAATGAACGAGTCAGGCACTAATGAACGAGACAGGCCTAATGAACGAGACTGACACTAATGAACGAGACAGGCACTAATGAACGAGACAGGCACTAATGAATGAGACAGGCACTAAGGAACGAGTCAGGCACTAATGAACGAGTCAGGCACTAATGAACGAGTCAGGCACTAATGAACGAAACAACACTAATGAATGAATCAGGCACTAATGAACGAGACAGACGCTCCCGAACAAGACAAACGCTCTCATATGAGACAGACGCTCCCGAACGACGCAGGCGTTCCTGAACGGGACAAGCACTAATGCACAAGGCAGACACAAATGAATGAGTCTGAAACAAAAGAACCAGTCAGGCACTAAGGAATGAGTCAGATGTTAATTAACGAGTCAAAAGTGAATGAACGAGTCAAACACCAATGATCCTCTCAGAAACAAAAAACGAGGAAAACACCGTTGAACGAGTCAGGCACGAAGGAACAAGTCAGACACTAAGGACCGAGTCGGGCTCTAAAGAACGAGTCAGATGCTCGTGAGCATGTCAGACGCTCGTGAACGAGTCAGACGCTCGTGAACAAGTCAGACACTAATGAACGAGTCAGACACTCGTGACCGTGTCAGACACTCGTGAATGAGTCAGACACTCGTGACCGTGTCAAACACTCGTGAATGAGTCAGACACTCGTGTATGAGTCAGACACTTATGAAATTGCCAGACACTAATGAACAAGTCAGAAACTAAGGAACAAGCCAGACAATAATGAACAAAATAGACACTAATGAATGAGTCACAAAGTAATGAACGAAATAGACGCTAAAGAACTAGTCAGAAACTAATGAACAAGACAAATAGTAACAATCGAGTCAAACACTAATGAATGAAATAGACACTATTGATGAGACAGACATTAATTAATGAGACAAACACAAATGATCAAGGCAGACACTAAAGAACAAGTCTGACCCTGGTGAATGAAACAACACTAATGAATGAAACAACACTAATGAATGAGGCAGGCACTAATGAACGAGACAGACGCTAACGAACGAGTCAGGCGCTAATGAATGAAACAATACAAATGAACGAAACAACACTAATGAACAGGTTGGGCACTAAAGAACAAATCAGGCGCTAATGAATGAGACAGAGGCTCCTGAACAAGACCGACGTTCCCGAACAAGGCAGACGCTCCCGAACGAGACAAACACTAACGCACAAGGCAGACACAAATGAATGAGTCAGAAACAAAAGAACGAGTCAGACGTAAATGAATGAGTCAAAAGTGAATGAACGAGTCAAACACCAATGATCCTATCAGAAACTAAAGAACGAGGAAAACACTATTGAACGAGTCAGGCATGAAGGAACAAGTCGGACACTAAGGAACGAGTGGGACACTAAGGAATGAGTCGGACTCGAAGGAACGAGTCAGACTCTCGTGAATGTGTCAGACACTCATGAACGTGTCAGACACTCATGAATGTGTCAGACACTCGTGAACAAGTCAAACACTCATGAACAAGTCAGATGCCCGTGAACGAGTCAGACACTTATGAAATTGCCAGACACTAATGAACGAGTCAGACACTCGTGAACAAGTCAAACACTCGTGAACAAGTCAGATGCCCGTGAACGATTCAGACACTTATGAAATTGCCAGACACTAATGAACGAGTCAGAAACTAAGGAACGAGTCAGACAATAATGAACGAAATAGACACTAATGAATGAGTCACAAAGTAATGAGTGAAATAGACGCTAAAGAACTAGTCAGAAACTAATGAACGAGACAAACAGTAACAATCGAGTCAAACACTAATGAATGAAATATACACCAATGACGAGCCAGACATTAATTAACGAGACAAATGCAAATGAACAAGGCAAACACTAAAGAACAAGTCAGGCACTAATGAACGAGTCAGGCACTAATGAGCGAGTCAGACACGAATGAACGAAACAACACTCATGAATGAAACAAAACTAATGAACGAGTCAAACACTAATGATCCTATCAGAAACTAAAGAACGAGGCAGACACTAATGAACGGGTCAGACACTAAGGAACGAGTCTTACACTAAGGAACGTGTCTGACACTAAGGAACGAGTCAGACACTAATGAACGAAACAACACTAATGAACAAAACAAAACTAATGTACGAGTCAAACACTAATGATCCTATCAGAAACTAAAGAACCTAATGAAAGACTCAGACACTAAGGAACGAGTCTTACACTAAAGAACGAGTCAGAGACTAGTGAACGAGTCAAAGACTAGTGAATGAGTCAGACACTAATGAACAAGTCAGACACTAATGAATGAGTCAGATACTAATGAATGAGTCAGACACTGGTGAATGTGTCAGACACTGGTGAACAAGTCAGACACTCGTGAACGTGTCAGACACTGGTGAATGTGTCAGACACTCGTCAATGAGTCAGACTCTGGTGAACAGGTCAGACGCTTAGGAAATTGCCAGACACTAATGAATGAGTCAGAAGCCAAGGAACGAGTCAGACAATAATGAATGAAATAGACACTAATGACTGAGTCACAAAGTAATGAATGAAACAGATGCTAAAGAACTAGTCAGAAACTAATGAATGAGACAAACAGTAACAATCGAGTCAAACACTAATGAATGAAATAGACACTAATGACGATCCAGGCATTAATTAATTAGTGAGATAAACACAAATGAACAAGGCAGATACTAAAGAACAAGTCTGACACTCGTGAACGAAACAACACAAATGAACAAAACAATACTAATGAACGAGTCAGGCACTAATGAACGAGTCAGGCACCAATGAACGAGGCAGGCACTAATGAACGAGATGGACACTAATGAATGAGTCAGGCACTAATGAACGAGACGGACACTAATGAATGAGTCAGGCACTAATGAATGAGTCAGGCACTAATGAATGAGTCAGGCACTAATGAATGAGGCAGACACTAAAGGAAGAGACAGACACTGAACAACATGACAGACACCAAAAAATGAGACAGGCACTAATGAACGTGTCAGAAACTGAGGAAGGGGTCAGGCAATAATGAACGAAACAGACGCTAATGAGCAAGTCAGACACTAATAAACGTGTTGGACATGAAGGAACAGGTCATACACGGCTGAACAGGTTGGGAAGTAATGAACAGTTCGGACACTAAGGAACATGTCAGACACTAATGCAAGAAACAGACACCAATGAACGAAACAGACACTAAGGAATGAGTCAGACACTAAAGAATGAGTCAGTCACTAAGGAATGAGCCAGATACTAATGAAAGAGTCAGACACGAAGGAACGAGTCAGACACTAAGGAACGAGTCAGACACTATGGAACAAGTCAGTCACTAAGGAATGAGCCAGTCACTAAGGAACAAGTCAGACACTAAAGAACGAGTCAGTTACTAAGGAACGAGTCAGACATTAATGAACGAATCAGACACTAATGAACGAGTCACACATTAATGAATGAGTCAGTCACTAAGGAACAAGTCAGACACTAATGAACAAGTCAGACACTAATGAACGAGTCAGACACTAAGGAACGAGTCAGACACTAAGGAACGAGTCAGACATCAATGAACGAATCAGACACTAATGAACGAGTCAGACACTAAGGAACGAGTCAGACATCAATGAACGAATCAGACACTAATGAACGAGTCAGACACTAAGGAACGAGTCAGACATTAATGAACTAGTCAGTCACTAAGGAACAAGTCAGACACTAATGAACAAGCCAGACACTAATGAACAAGTCAGACACTGATGAACAAGTCAGACACTAATGAACGAGTCAGACACTAAGGAACGAGTCAGACACTAAGGAACGAGTCAGACACTAAGGAACGAGTCAGATACTAAGGAATGAGTCAGACACAAGGGACGAGTCAGATATTAAGGAACGAATCAGACACCAAGGAACGTGTCAGACACTAATGCAAGAAAGAGACACCAATGAACGATACAGACACTAAGGAATGAGACAGACACTAAGTAATGAGTCAGTCACTAAAGAATGAGTCAGTCACTAAGGAATGAGCCAGATACTAATGAAAGAGTCAGACACGAAGGAACGAGCCAGTCACTAAGGAACAAGTCAGACACTAAAGAATGAGTCAGTTACTAAGGAACGAGTCAGACATTAATGAACGAATCAGACACTAATGAACGGGTCAGTCACTAAGGAACAAGTCAGACACTAATGAACAAGTCAGACACTAATGAACGAGACAGACACTAAGTAACAAAACGGACACTAAGGAACGAGATGGACACTAATGAACGAGCGGACACAAAGGTACGAGACGGACACTAATGAACGAGACGGACACAAAGGTACTAGATGGACACTAATGAACAAGAAGGACACAAAGGTACGAGACGGACACTAATGAATGAGACGGACACTAAAGAAAGAGACAGAAACTAAAACATGAGAAAGACACTAATGAACGTGTCAGAAACTG
Organism: Cetorhinus maximus; assembly: GCF_964194155.1. Lineage (NCBI taxonomy): Eukaryota > Metazoa > Chordata > Chondrichthyes > Lamniformes > Cetorhinidae > Cetorhinus > Cetorhinus maximus. Next base: position 77,385,504 of record NC_135884.1, on the reverse strand, counting down.
AGGAAGGGGTCAGGCAATAATGAACAAAACAGACGCTAATGAACGAGTCAGACACTAATAAACGAGTTGGACATTAATGAATGAGATGAACACTAAGGAATGAGTCAGACACTAATGAACGAGAGGGACATGAATGAACGAGACAGACACTAATGAATGAGACAGGCACTAAAGAACGAAACAGACGCTAATGAACGAGTCAGCATTAATGAACGAGATGGACATCAATGAACGAGACGGACACTAAAGAACGAGACGGACACAAAGGTATGAGATGGATATTAATGAATGAGACAGACACTAAAGAAAGAGACAGAAACTAAAACATGAGACAGACACTAATGAACGTGTCAGAAACTGAGGAAGGGGTCAGGCAATAATGAACAAAACAGACGCTAATGAACGAGTCAGACACTAATAAACGAGACGGACACTAATGAACGAGTCGGACATTAATGAATGAGATGAACACTAAGGAATGAGTCAGACAAAAATGAACAAGAGGGACATGAATGAATGAGACGGACAATAATGAATGAGACAGGCACTAAAGAACGAAACAGACACTAATGAACGAGTCAGCATTAATGAACGAGATGGACATCAATGAACGAGACGGACACTAAAGAACAAGACGGACACTAAAGAATGTTTTTTCTTCATTTAGTATTCTCAGGAGGGAGGGTGAGCAGCCAGATGTCGTGGTCCATGTAGGGACCAATGACGTGGATAGGAAGGAGGAGGAGGTCCTGCAAAGAGAGTTTAGGGAGTTAGGTGCAAAGTTGAAGGACAGGACCTCCAGGGTTATGATCTCAGGAGTGCTACCTGTACCACGTGCTAGTGAGGCTAGAAATAGGAGGATAATGCAGCTAAATACTTGGCTAAGGAGATGGTGCAGGAGGGAGGGCTTCATGTTTCTTGACAATTCGGCTCTGTTCCAGGGAAGGTGGGACCTGTTCCGACGGGACGGTTTGCACCTGAACTGGAGGGGGACTAACATCCTTGCGGGTAGGTTTGCTAGTGCTGCTCCGGGGCGTTTAAACTAGATTTGCAGGGGTAGGGGAACCAGAGTGTTAGAGCAGATAGTGAGGTGGAGGAGGATAAAGGTCAAGCGAGGAATGCATGTATAGACAGAAATCAAGGGTCCATACGTGATAGAAATGTTCTCAGGTGCATCTATTTCAATGCAAGGAGTATTGTCGGAAAGGCAGATGAGCTTAGGGCGTGGATTGGCACGTGGGATTACGACATTATTGCTATAAGTGAGATTTGGTGACAGGAAGGGCAGGACTGGCAGCTCAATGTTCCGGGGTTCCGTTGTTTCAGACGTGATAGAGGGGGAGGGATGAAAGGGGGAGGAGTGGCATTACTAGTCAGGGAAAATATCACAGCTGTGAGGGCTCGTCTACAGGGGCCATATGGGTGGAGCTGAGGAATGGGAAAGGTGTGACCACACTAATAGGGTTGTATTATAGACCGCCCAATAGTCAGAGAGAATTGGAGGAGCAAATCTGTAGAGAGATAGCAGATCAATGTAAGAAACAGAAAGTTGTAATAGTAGGAGATTTTAACTTTCCACATATTGACTGGGACTCCCTTACTGTAAAAGGGTTGGCTGGTTTGGAGTTTGTCAAATGTGTCCAGGAAAGTTTTCTAAATCAATATATAGAGGTACCAACGAGAGAGGATGCAATACTTGATCTCCTATTAGGGAACCAGACAGGTCAGGTGACAGAAATATGTGTAGGCAAACATTTTGGGTCCAGTGACCACAATGTCATTAGTTTTAAGCTAATTATGGATAAGGATAGGTCTGGTCCTCGAGTTGAGATTCTAAATTGGAGAAAGGCCAATTTTGTGGAAATGAGAAAGGATCTAGGAAGAGTGGATTGGCATAAGTTGTTTTCTGGCAAGGATGTGTTCAGTAAGTGGAAGGCATTCAAAGGCGAAATTTTGTGAGTGCAGAGTTTGCATGTTCCTGTCAGGATTAAAGTCAAAGTTAACAGGCATAGGGAACCTTGGTTTTCAAGGGATATTGGCGATCTGGTTAAGAAGAAGAGAGAGGTGTATAGCAGGTATAGGCAACAAGAAGCAAATGAGGTACTTGTAGAGTATAGAAAATGTAAGAAAATACTAAAAAAGGAAATCAGGAAGGCAAAAAGAAGACATGAGGTTGCTTTGGCAGATAATGTGAAGGTAAACCCGAAGGGTTTCTACAAGTATATTAAGAGTAAAAGGATAGTAAGGGACACAGTTGGTCCCCTTAAAGATCAGAGTGGTCGTCTATGTGTGGAGCCTCATGAGATGGGGGAGATCTTAAACAGTTTTTTTGCATCAGTATTTACTCAGGAAACTGGCATAGTGTATAAGGAAGGAAAGGAAACAAGCAGTAGATTCATGGAACATATAGAGATTAAAGAGGAGGAGGTGCTTGCTGCCTTACAGCAAATAAAGGTAGATAAATCCCCCGGGCCTGACGTGATATTCCTTTGGACCTTGAGGGAGACTAGTGTAGAAATTGCAGGGGCCCTGGCAGAAATATTTAAAATGTCCTTAGCCACGGGTGAGGTGCCGGATGATTGGAGGGTAGCTCATGTTGTTCCGTTGTTTAAAAAAGGCTCCAAAAGTAAACCAGGTAATTACAGGCCAGTGAGCCTGACGTCAGTAGTAGGTAAATTATTGGAAGGTGTTCTGAGAGATCGGATATATAAGTATTTGGACAGCCAAGGGCTGATTAAGGATAGTCAGCATGGCTTTGTGCGTGGTAAGTCGTGTTTAACGAACCTTGTAGAGTTTTTCAAGGAGGTTACCAAGAAAGTAGATGAAGGAAAGGCTGTGGATGTTGTCTACATGGACTTTAGTAAGGCCTTAGACAAGGTCTCACATGGGAGGTTAGTTCAGAAGGTTCAGACACTTGGTATCCATGGAGAGGCTGTAAACTGGATTCGAAATTGGCTATGTGGGAGAAGACAGAGAGTGATAGTGGATGATTGCTTCTCAGACTGGAGGTCTGTGACTAGTGGTGTGCCTCAGGGATCTGTACTGGGACCATTGTTGTTCGTTGTCTATATCAATGATTTGGATGATAATGTGGTGAATTGGATCAGCAAGTTTGCTGATGACACTAAGATTGGAAGCGTTGTGGACAGCGAGGAAGACTTTCAAAGCTTGCAGAGAGATCTGGACCAACTGGAAAAATGGGCCAGAAAATGGCAGATGGAATTTAATGCGGAAAAGTGTGAGGTGTTGCATTTTGGAAGGACAAACCAAGGTAGGACATACACAGTAAATGGTAGAGCACTGAGGAGTGCGGAGGAACAAAGGGATCTGGGAGTTCAGATACATAATTCCCTGAAAGTGGCGTCACAGGTAGACAAGGTTGTAAAGAAAGCTTTTGGCATACTGGCCTTCATAAATCAAAGTATTGAGTATAGGAGTTGGGATGTTATGGTAAGGTTGTATAAGACATTGGTGAGGCCAACTTTGGAGTATTGTGTGCAGTTCTGGTTGCCTAACTACAGGAAGGATATCAGTAAGATTGAGAGAGTGCAGAGAAGATTTCCTAGGATGTTGCCGGGTCTTAAGGAGTTGAGTTACAGGGAAAGATTAAACAGGTTAGGACTTTATTCCTTGGAGCGTAGAAGAATGAGGGAGATTTGATAGAAGTCTACAAAATTGTGAGGGATATAGACAGAGTAAATGCGAGTAGGCTCTTTCCACTTAGATTAGGAGAAATAAACATGAGAGGACATGGCTTTAAGGTGAAAGGGGAAAGGTTTAGGGGGAACATTGGGGGGAACTTCTTCACTCAGAGAGTGGTGAGAGTGTGGAACAAGCTACCATCTGACGTGGTAAATGCGGGCTCACTCTTAATTTTTAAGAATAAATTAGATAGATACATGGGTGGGAGAGGTCTGGAGGTTTTATGGGCTAGGTGCAGGTCATTGGGACTAGTGGAATAATATTTCGGCACAGGCTAGAAGGGCCGAATGGCCTGTTTTCTGTGCTGTAGTGTTCTATGGTTCTATGGTTCTAACGAGACAGACACTAAAGAATGAGTCAGACACTAATGAATGAGACAGGCACGAGTGAACGAGTCAGACACAAATGAATAAAACAGACACTAATGAACAAGAAAGACACTAATGAACGAGACAGACATGAATGAACGAGTCAGACACGAGTGAACGAGTCAGAGACTAATGAACGAGACGGACATGAATGAACGAGACAGGCACTAATGAACAAGACAGGAACTAATGAATGAGACAGACTTGAAAGACAAGGCGGACACTAATGAATGACAGGACACTAATCAACAGGTCAGAAATTAATGAACGACTCAGACACCAATGAATGAGTCACACAACAATGATCGGCCTAATGAATGGGACTGAGACTAATAAACGAAAGAGACACTAACGAAGGTGTCAGAAACTGAGGAAGGTGTTTAGGCAATAATGAACGAAACAGACACTAAGGAATGAAACAGGCACTAATGAACGAGTCAAACACTAATGAACGAGATGGACGCTAATGAGCGAGATAGAAAGAATGAACGAGAAGGACATGAATGAATGAGACGGACACGAATGAACGAGATGGACGCTAATGAACGAGACAGAAAGAATGAGTGAGATGGACACGAATGAACGAGTCCGACACGAATGAACGAGTCAGACACTAATGGATGGGTTGGAAACTTATGAAAATGTCAGGCACTAATGAATGAGTCGGACACTAATAAACGAGATGGGCACTAATGAAGAGACGGGCACTAGTGAACGAGATGGGCACTATTGAACGAGTCAGACACTAAAGAACGAGTCAGGCACTAAGGAACGAGTCAGGCACTAAGGAACGAATCAGAAACTAAGGAACGAGTCAGCACTAATGAACGAAACAGGCACTAATAAACGAGACAGACAGGAATGAACGAGACGGATACTAAGTAACAAGTCAGACACAAATGAACGAGGCGTACATGAATGAACGACACAGGCACTAAAGAGCATGACAGACATGAATGAACAAATCAGACGCTAATGAACGAAATGGACACTATTGAACGAGACGGGCACTAATGAATGAGTCAGACACTAAGGGATGAATCAGACACTAATGAACGAGTCAGAAACTAAGGAATGAGCCAGCACTAATGAACAAAACAGACACTAATAAACGAGTCATACACAAATGAACGAGGTGGACAATAATGAACGAGATGGACATGAATGAACGAGATGGACACTAAAGAATGAGACAGACACTAATGAACGAGATGGGCACTAATGAACGAGACAGACACTAATGAACAAGATGGACATGAATGAATGAGACAGACACCAATGAACGAGATGGACATGAATGAATGAGACAGACACTAAGGACTGAGTCAGACACTAAGGAACAAGTCAGACACTGATGAACGAAACAGGCACTAATGATTGAACCAGACACTAATGAACAAGTCAGACACTAATGAACGAGACAGACTCAAGTGAACAAGTCAGGCACTAATGAACGAGACGGACACTAATGAATGAGTCAGACATTACTGAATGAGACGGGCACTAGAGAACGAGACAGATGCTAAAGAATGAGACAGACACGAAAGAACGAGATGGACACGAATGAACGAGTCAGACACTAAAGAGCGAGACAGACACTAAAGAGCGAGACAGACACTAAAGAGCAAGACAGACACTAAAGAGCGAGACAGACATGAATGAACGAGACGGACACTGATGAACAACACGGACGCTAATGAACGAGATGGATGTGAATGAATGAGATGGAAAGAATGAACGAGACAGATACTAATGAACGAGACAGATACTAATGAACGAGATGGACACGAATGAACAAGAGGGGCACAAAAGAAAGAGAAAGACAAGAATGAACGAGGCGGACATTAATGAACGAGACGGACATGAATGAACGAGACAGGCGCAAAAGATCGAGTCGGGCACTAAAGGAACGAGACGGATACTTATGAACGAAACAGACACTGATGAACGAGACAGGCACTAATGATTGAACCAGACACTAAGGAACAAGTCAGACACTAATGAATGAGACAGACTCGAGTGAACGAGTCAGACACTAATGAACGAGGCGGACATGAATGAATGAGACAGACACTAATGAATGAGACGGACACTAATGAATGAGACAGACACTAATGAACGAGGCGGACATGAATGAATGAGACGGACACTAATGAATGAGACCGACACTAATGAACGAGGCGGGCACTAGTGAAGGAGACATGCTAAAGAACGAGTCAGACTCCAATGAACGAGACGGACACTAATGAACGAGTCAGACACTAATCAACGTCAGAAATTAATGAATGAGTCGGCACTAATGAACGAGACAGACACTAATGAACTAGTCTGATGTTAAGGAAGGAACTAGACACTAATGAATGTGTCAGACGCTAATGAATGACAGAGATACTAATGAATGAGTCAGATACTAAGGAACGAGTCAGGCACTAATGAACGAGTCAGAAACTAAGGAATGAGGAACTAAGGAATGAATGAAACAGACACGAATAAACGAGACAGACAGGAATGAACGAAACGGACACTAAGGAGCGAGTCAGACACAAATGAATGAGACAGACATGAATGAACGAGGGAGACACTAATCAACGAGATGGAAATGAATGAACGAGACAGGCACTAAAAAACGAGATGGACACGAATGAACGAATCAGGCACTAATGCCCGAAACATACACTAATGAATGAGTTGGACACTAATGAACAAGATGGGCACTAATGAATGAGACAGACACTAAAGAACGAGATGGACACTAAAGAACGAGTCAGATGCTAATGAACGAGACGGACACGAAGGAACGAGTCAGACTCTAATGACGAGTCAGACAACGATGATCGAGACGGACCTAATGAATGAGACTCAGGCTAATAAACAAAGCAGTCACTAATGAATGTGTCAGAAACTTAGGAAGGGGTCAGACAATAATGAATGAAACAGGCACTCAGGAACTTTTCTGAAATTAAGGAAGGAGTTAGACACTAATGAAGGTGCCAGACAGTAACGAACAAATGAGATACAAATGAATGAGTCAGACACTAAGGAACAAGTCAGACACTAATGAACGAGTCAGAAACTAAGGAACGAGTCGGCACTAATGAACGTGTCAGACACTAATGAACGAAACAGACACTAATGAACGAGGCAGACATGAATGAACAAGACGGACGCTAAAGAATGAGGCAGACACTAACGAACGAGGCAGACATCAGTGAACGAGATGGACATAAAGTCGCATGGGATCAGAGGTAAAGTCACATGGGATCAGAGGTAAAGTCACATGGGATCAGAGGTAAAGTCGCACGGGATCAGAGGTGAGCTGGCAAAATGGATTCAAAATTGGCTTGGTCATAGAAGACAGAGGGTAGCAGTGGAAGGGTGCTTTTCTGAATGGAGAGCTGTGACTAGTGGTGTTCCACAGGGACCAGCGCTAGGACCTTTGCTGTTTGTAGTATACATAAATAATTTGGAAGAAAATGTAACTGGGCTAATTAGTAAGTTTGCAGACGACACTAAGGTTGGAGGAGTTGCAGATAGTGAAGAGGATTGTCAAAGGATACAACGGGATATAGATCGGTTGGAGACTTGGGCGGAGAAATGGCAGATGGAGTTTAATCTGGACAAATGCGAGGTAATGCATTTTGGAAGGTCTAATACAGGCAGGAATTATACAGTAAATGGCAGAACCCTTAAGTGCATCGACGGGCAGAGGGATCTGGGTGTACAGGTCCACAGGTCACTGAAAGTGGCAACGCAGGTGGATAAGGTAGTCAGGAAGGCATATGGCATGCTTGCCTTCATCGGCAGGGGTATTGAGTATAAAAGCTGGGAAGTCATGCTGCAGCTGTATAGAACCTTGGTTAGGCCACACTTGGAATATTGTGTGCAATTCTGGTCACCACATTACCAGAAGGATATGGAGACGTTGGAGAGGGTGCAGAGGAGGTTTACCAGGATGCTGCCTGGTCTGGAGGTTATTAGCTATGAGGAGAGGTTGGAGAAACTCAGATTGTTCTCACTAGAGCGACGGAGATTGAGGGGCGACTTGATAGAAGTTTACAAAATTATGAGTGGCACGGACAGAGTAGATAGTCAGAAGCTTTTTCCCAGGGTGGAAGAGTCAATTACTAGGGGACAGAGATTTAAGGTGAGAGGAGAAAACTATAAAGGTGATGTGCGGGGCAAGTTTTTTACGCAGAGGGTAGTGAGTGTCTGGAATTCGTTGCCACAGGAGGTGGTGGAAGCAGGTACGATAGTGGTGTTTAAGAGGCAGCTTGACAAATACATGAATAGGATGGGAATAGAGGGATACAGACCCCGGATGTGCAAAATGTTTTAGTTGGCAATATAATTGGCACAGGCTTGGAGGGCCGAAGGGCCTGTTCCTGTGCTGTACTTTTCGTTGTTCTTTGTTCTTTGAATGCACGAGACGGGCACTAATGAATGAGACAGGCAATAATGACCAAGATGGACACTAATGAATGAGGTGGACTTGATTAACGAGACAGACACTAATGAATGAGACAGACACTAAAGAACAAGAAAGAGACTAAAGAACGAGATGGACATGAATGAACAAATGGGCACTAATGAACGAGACGAACATGAATGAACGAGATGGACACTAAAGAACAAGGCAGACACTAATGAACAAGGTGGACATGAATGAACTAGACGGACATAAATGAACGAGACGGACACTAAAGAACGAGACGGACATGAATGAACAAATGGACACTAATGAACGAGATGAACATGAATGAATGAGATGGACACTAAAGAACAAGGCAGACACTAATGAACAAGGTGGACATGAATGAACGAGACGGACATGAATGAACGAGACGGACACTAAGGAACAAGACAGACACTAAGGAATGAGTCGGCACTAATGAACGTGTCAGGCACTAATGAACGAGTCAGAAACTAATGAACGAGTGAGAAACTAAGGAATGAGTTGGCACTAATGAACGAGACAGGCATGAATGAACGAGATGGACAATAAAGAAAGAGACAGGCACTAATGAATGAGACGGATGTGAATGAACGAGACGGACACTAAAGAACGAGGCAGACACTATTGAATGAGACAGGCACTAATGACCGAGACAGACACTAATGAACGAGACAGGCACTAATGCATGAAACAGACACTAATGAACGAGTCAGACACTAATGAACAAGACGGACAGTAATGAACGAGATGGACAATAAAGAAAGAGACAGGCACTAATGAACGAGACGGACATTAATGAACAAGACAGACACTAATGAATGAGGCAGGCACTAATGCACGAAACAGACACTAATGAATGAGGCAGGCACTAATGCACGAAACAGACACTAATGAGCGAGTCAGACACTAATGAACGAGACGGACATTAATGAACAAGACAGACACTAAAGAACGAGGCAGACACTATTGAACGAGACGGACATTAATGAACAAGACAGACACTAATGAATGAGGCAGGCACTAATGCACGAAACAGACACTAATGAATGAGGCAGGCACTAATGCACGAAACAGACACTAATGAGCGAGTCAGACACTAATGAACGAGACGGACAGTAATGAACGAGACAGATACTAAAGAACGAGACAGACGCTAATGAACGAGATGGACGCTAATGAACGAGATGGACACTAAAGAACGAGATGAACACGAATAAATGAGACCAACACTAAAGAATGAGGCAGGCACTAATTAACAGGTCTGAAATTAATGAACGAGTTGGCACTAATGAACGAGACAGATACTAATGAACGAGACAGACACTATGGAATGTGTCATACTCTAATGAGGAGTCAGACAATGATGATCGAGACGGACCCAATGAACAAGACTGAGACTAATAAACGAAACAGACTGTAATGAACGTGTCAGAAACTGAGGAAGGGGCAAGGCAATAATGAACGAAACAGACACTAAGGATCTAGTCTGAAATTAAGGAAGGGGTTAGACACTAATGAATGTGTCAGACACTCATGAATGAGTCAGACACTAATGAACGAGTCAGACACTAAGGAACGAGTCGGCACTAATGAACGTGTCAGAAACTAAGGAACGGGTCAGACACTAAGGAACGAGTCAGACACTAAGGAACGAGTCAGACACTAAGGAACGAGTTGGCACTAATGAACGTGTCAGAAACTAAGGAACAGGTCAGACACTAAGGAACGAGTCAGACACTAAGGAACGAGTCAGCATTAATGAACGGGTCAGACACTAAGGAACGAGTCAGACACTGATGAACGAAACAGGCACTAATGATTGAACCAGACACTAATGAACAAGTCAGACACTAATGAACGAGACAGACTCAAGTGAACAAGTCAAGCACTAATGAACGAGACGGACACTAATGAATGAGTCAGACATTACTGAATGAGATGGGCACTGGAGAACGAGACAGATGCTAAAGAATGAGACAGACACGAAAGAACGAGATGGACACGAATGAACGAGTCAGACACTAAAGAGCGAGACAGACACTAAAGAGCGAGACAGACACTAAAGAGCGAGACAGACACTAAAGAGCAAGACAGACACTAAAGAGCGAGACAGACATGAATGAACGAGACGGACACTAATGAACGAGGTGGACACTAATGAACGAGACGGACACTAAAGAACGAGATGGACATGAATGAACGAGACAGACACTAATGAACGAGACAGACACTAATGAACGAGATGGACACTAAAGAATGAGTCAGATGCTAATGAACGAGACAGACATGAATGAACGAGACAGACACTAATGCACAAAACAGACACTAATGAACGAGTTGGACACTAATGAACGAAACAGACACAATGAACGAGACGGACACTAAAGAAGGAGACAGGCGCTAATGAACGAGATGGACATGAATGAACGAGACAGACACTAATGAACAAGACAGACACTAATGAACGAGACAGGCGCTAATGAACAAGACAGGCACTAATGAACGAGACAGACACTAAAGAATGAGACAGACACTAATGAACGAGTCAGACACTAATCAACAAGATGGACATGAATGAATGAGACAGGAACTAAAAAACGAGATGGACACTAATGAATGTGACAGATACTAAGGAACGAGTCAAACACTAATGAACGAGTCAGAAACTAATGAACGAGACGGACATTAATGAACAAGACGGACACAGAGGAACGAGTCAGACACTAAGGAACAATTCAGACACTGATGAACGAGACAGGCACTAATGAAGCAGTCGGACACTAAGGAACGAGCCGGACACTAATGAACGAGACAGACATGAATGAATGAGATGGACACTAACGAACCAGACAGGCACTAATGAACAAGACAGGCACTAAAGAAAGAGACAGAAAGTAAAGAATGAGACACTAATGAATGAGATGGACATGAATGAACAAGACGGACACAAATAAATGGGTCGGAAACTAATGAACGAGATGGACACTAATGAACGAGTCGGACACGAATAAACGGGCCAGACTTAAAGTTTGGAGTCAGACACTAATGAACGAGATGGACATGAATGAACGACATAGGCACTAATGAGCATGACAGACACGAATGAACAAATCAGACGCCAATGAACGAAATGGACACTAATGAACGAGATGGACACTAAAGAACGAGTCAGACACTAATCAACGAGACGGACATGAATGAACGAGACAGGCATTAATGAATTAGACGGATACTAGTGAACGAGTCAGACACTAATGAAGGAGCCGGACACTAAGGAATAAGCCAGTCACTAATGAATGAGTCAGACTCCAATGTCTGTTGTCAGACACGAGTGAACGAAACAGACACGAATGAACGAGTCAGACACTAATGAACGAGGTGGACAGGAATGAACGAGACAGGCACTAATGAACGAGATGGACATGAATGAACGAGATGGACACTAATGAACCTGACAGGCACTAATGAATGAGACAGGCACTAATGAACGAGTCGGACCTAATGACCGAGACGGACACGAATAAACGCGATGGATATGAATGAACAAGATGGAAACAAATAAATGGGTCGGAAACTAATGAACAAGACGGGCACTAATAAATGAGTCAGACATGAATAGCACTAAAGAGCATGACAGACACAAATGAACGAATAAGATGCTAATGAACGAAATGGACATTAATGAACATGTCGGATAATAATGAACGAGACGGATATTAATGAACGAGCCGGACACTAAAAAACGAGATGGACACTAAGGAATGATTCTGACACTAATGAATGAGTCAGACTCCAATGAACGTGACAGACACTAAAGAACGAGACAGACACTAAGGAACGAGTCAGACACTAATGAATGAGTCAGACTCCAATGAACGAGATGGGCACCAATGAACGAGACGGACACCAATGAATGAGTCGGACCTAATGACCAAGATGGACACTAATGAACGAGACGGACACTAATGAACGAGTTGGGCATGAATGAATGAGTTAGACCTAATGACCGAGATGGACACTAATGAATGAGATGGACACTAATGAATGAGACGGACACTAATGATCGAGACAGACATGAATGAACGAGTCGGACCTAATGACTGAGATGGACACTAATGAACGAGAAGGACACGAATGAACGAGATGGACATGAATAAATGGCTCGGAAACTATTGAACGAGACGGAAACTAAAGAACACTTTGTTGGACACTAAATGAAAAAGTCAGGCACTAATGAACAAGACGGGCATTAATGAACGAGTCAGACATGAATAAACAGGCCAGACTTAAAGTTTGGAGTCAGACAGTAATGAACGAGACAGACACAAGTGAACGAGTCAGACACTAATGAACGAGATGGACATGAATGAACCAGACGGACACTAATGAACGACACAGGCACCAAAGAGCATGACAGACACAAATCAGACGCTAATGAACGAAATGGACATGAATGAACGAGGCGGACACTAATGAATGAGTTGGACATTAAATGAAAAAGTCAGGCACTAATGAACGAGACGGACACTAATGAATGAGTTGGACATTAAATGAAAAAGTCAGGCACTAATGAACGAGACGGACACTAATTATAACAATATTAGGCAGGAACTGAGGAATCTAGACTGGAGGCGGATGTTTGAGGGCAAATCAACAACTGACATGTGGGGGGCTTTCAAATGTCAGTTGATAAGAATTCAGGACCGGCATGTTCCTGCTGGGATGAATGATAAGTATGGCAAGTTTCAGGAACCTTGGATAATGAAGGATATTGTGAGATTAGTCAAAAAGAAAAGGGAAGCATTCATAAGGGCTAGAAGGCTGGGAACAGATGAAGCCCGTGGAGAATATAAAGAAAGTAGGAAGAAACTTAAGCAAGGAGTCAGGAGGGCTAAAAGGGGTCATGAAAAGTCATTGGCAACCAGGATTAAGGAAAATCCCAAGGCCTTTTATACATATGTAAAAAGCAAGAGGGTAGCCAGGGAAAAGGTAGGCCCACTCAGGGACAGAGGTGGGAATCTGTGTGTGGAGCCAGAAGAAATGGGAGAGATACTAAATGAATACTTCTCATCAGTATTCACCAAAGAGAAGGACTTAGCGGTCGATTTGTCTAGGGAAGAGTGTGTAGATAGCCTGGATCATGTTGAGATCAAAAAAGAGGAGGTGTTAGGCGTCTTTAAGAATATTAAGGTGGATAAGTCCCCAGGGCCAGATGGGATCTACCCCAGAGTACTGAGGGAGGCAAGGGAGGAGATTGCTGGGGCCTTGACATGAATCTTTGTATCCTCACTGGCTACGGGTGAGGTCCCAGAGGACTGGAGAATAGCCAATGTTGCTCCAATGTTAAAGAAGGGTAGCAGGGATAATCCAGGAAATTACAGACCGGTGAGCCTTACGTCAGTGGTAGGGAAATTATTGGAGAAGATTCTTCGTGACAGGATTTACTACCAATTGGAAGCAAATGGGCGTATTAGTGAGAGGCAGCATGGTTTTGTGAAGGAGAGGTCATGTCTCACTAACTTGATCGAGTTTTGCGAGGAAGTGACAAAGATGATCGATGATGGAAGGGCAGTGGATGTTACATACATGGATTTCAGTAAGGCCTTTGACAAGGTCCCTCAGAGCAGACTGGTACAGAAGGTAAAGTCACACGGGATCAGAGGTGAGCTGGCAAGATGGATACAGAATTGGCTTGGTCATAGAAGACAGAGGGTAGCAGTGGAAGGGTGCTTTTCTGAATGGAGAGCTGTGACTAGTGGAGTTCCGCTGGGATCAGTGCTGGGACCTTTGCTGTTTGTAGTATACATAAATGATTTGGAGGAAAATGTAACTGGGCTAATTAGTAAGTTTGCAGACGACACTAAGGTTGGAGGAGTTGCAGATAGTGAAGAGGATTGTCAAAGGATACAACAGGATATAGAACGGTTGGAGACTTGGGCGGAGAAATGGCAGATGGAGTTTAATCCGGACAAATGCGAGGTAGTGCATTTTGGAAGGTCTAATACAGGTAGGAATTATACAGTAAATGGCAGAACCCTTAAGTGTATCGACGGGCAGAGGGATCTGGGTGTACAGGTCCACAGGTCACTGAAAGTGGCAACGCAGGTGGATAAGGTAGTCAGGAAGGCATATGGCATGCTTGCCTTCATCGGCAGGGGTATTGAGTATAAAAGCTGGGAAGTCATGCTGCAGCTGTATAGAACCTTGGTTAGGCCACACTTGGAATATTGCGTGCAATTCTGGTCACCACATTACCAGAAGGATATGGAGGCGTTGGAGAGGGTGCAGAGGAGGTTACCAGGATGCTGCCTAATCTGGAGGTTATTAGCTATGAGGAGAGTTTGGAGAAACTCGGATTGTTCTCACTAGAGCGACGGAGATTGAGGGGCAACTTGATAGAAGTTTACAAAATTATGAGTGGCACGGACAGAGCAGATAGTCAGAAGCTTTTTCCCAGGGTGGAAGAATCAATTACTAGGGGACATAGATTTAAGGTGAGAGGAGAAAACTATAGAGGAGATGTGCGGGGCAAGTTTTTTACGCAGAGGGTAGTGAGTGTCTGGAATTCGCTGCCAGAGGTGGTGGTGGAAGCAGGTATGATAGTGATGTTTAAGAGGCAGCTTGACAAATACATGAATAGGATGGGAATAGAGGGATACAGACCCCAGAAGTGCAAAATGTTTTAGTTGACGGGCAATATGATCGGCGCAGGCTTGGAGGGCCGAAGGGCCTGTGCTTGTGCTGTACTTTTCTTTGTTCTTTGTTGTTCTTGAACGAGTCAGACACGAATAAATGAGCCAGACTTAAAGCTTGGAGTCAAACACTAATGAATGAGACAGATACAAGTGAACGAGTCAGACACTAATGAATGAGACAGACATTAATGAACGACACAGGCACTAAAGAGCACGACAGACACGAATGAACGAAATGGACAGTAATGAACAAGGCGGACACTAATGAACGAGACAGACACCAATGAACGAGACGGACACCAATGAACGAGACGGACACCAATGATCGAGACGGACACCAATGAACGAGACGGACACCAATGAACGAGACGGACACCAATGAACGAGACGGACACTAAAGAACGAGATGGACATTAAAGAACGAGACGGACACGAAGGAACGAGTCAGACATTAAGGAACAATTCAGACATTGATGAACGAGACAGGCACTAATAATTGGACCAAACACTAAAGAACAAGTCAGACGCTAAGGAATGAGCCAGACACTAATGAACGAGACAGACATGAATGAACGAGACAGACATGAATGAACGAGACAGACATGATTGAACGAGTCAGACGCTAATGAACGAAACAGGCACTAATGACCGAGACGGACACAAATGAACGAGACAGACATGAATGAACAAGATGACATGAATAAATGGGTCGTAAACTAATGAACGAGGTGGACACTAATGAATGAGTCAGACACGAATAAAGGGGATGGACACGAATGAACAAGTCAGACACTAAGGAATGAGCCAGACACTAATGAATGAGACAGACATGAATAAACAAGGCAGACACGATTGAACGAGTCAGACAGTAATGAATGAGACAGACACAAGTGAATGAGTCAGGCACTAATGACCAAAACAGACAGGAATGAATGAGTCAGACACGAATAAAGGGGATGGACACGAATGAACGAGGCAGATACTAAGGAACAGGTCAGGAACTAATGAACAAGTCAGACACTAAGGAACGAAACAAACGCTAAGGAACGAGTCAGACACTAATGAACGAGTCAGACACTAATGAACGAGACAGGCATGAATGAACGAGGCAGGCACTAAAATACGAGACAGACACCAATGAACGAGATGGACACCAATGAACAAGATAGCTACTAAAGAACGAGTTGGACACTAATGAATGAGATGGACATTAAAGAATGAGACAGACATGAAGGAAAGAGACAGACATGAAGGAACTAGTCAGACACTGATGAATGAGACAGGAACTAATGATTGGACCAAACACTAATGAACAAGTCAGACACTAAGGAATGAGCCAGACACTAATGAATGAGACAGACATGAATGAACAAGGCAGACACGATTGAACGAGTCAGACAGTAATGAACGAGACAGACACAAGTGAACGAGTCAGGCACTAATGACCAAAACAGACAGGAATGAATGAAACAGACACGAATGAACGAGATGGACACGAATGAACGAGACAGACATGAATGAACAAGACGGAGAAAATAAATGGGTCAGAAACTAATGAACGAGTCAGAAACTAAGGAACGAAACGGACGCTAAGGAATGAGTCAGAAACTAAGGAACGAGTCAGGCACTAATGAATAGGTCAGGAACTAATGAATGAGTCAGACACTAATGAGCGAAACGGAAACTATTGAACTCAGAAACATGTCAGGCACCAAGCAACGAGTCGGACGCTAATGAAAGATTCAGACACAAATGAATGAGTTAGACCCGAATGAACGAGCCAGACACTGACATAAGAGCTAGTCACTAATAAACGAGTCAGAATACAATGAATAAGTCAGGAACTAAGAGGGAGACACACTAATGAACGAGACAAACACTAATGAACAAGACGGACACTAAGGAACAAGACGGACACCAATGAACGAGATAGACACTAATGAACAAACCAGACACTAATGAACAGGCCAGACACTAAGGAATGAGTCAGACACTCATGAATGAACCAGGCACTAATGAACGAGGCAGACACTAATAAAAGGGTTAGAAACTAAGGAACGAGTCAGAAACTAAGGAACGTGTCAGACACTAAGGAATGATCCCGGCACTAATAAATGAGACAGGCACTAATGAATGAGAAGACACTAATGAACGAGACAGGCACCAATGAACGAGATGCACATGAAGGAAGGAGACAGACACGAAGGAATGAGCTGGACACAAAGGAACGAGACGGACACAATGAACAGGTCAGGAAATAATGAAAGAGTCAGACACAAAGGAATGAAACAGACACTAATGAACGGGTCAGACACTAATGAACGAGTCAGATACTAACGAACGAGTAAGGCACTAATCTACGAGTCAGACAATAATGACCGAGACAGGCATTAAAGAATGAAGCAGGCTCTAATCAACGAGTCCGACACTAATGAACAGGTCAGACACGAATGAACGATTCAGACAGTAATGAACGAGACGGACACTAATAGACGAGACAGACACTAATGAACAGTTAAGACACTAATGAGAAAGTCTGACACTAATGAACAGTTAAGACACTAATGTACGAATCAGACACTAATGAACGAGACGGGCGCTAATGAACAAGTCAGACACTAATGAACGAAGCAACACTAATGAACAAGTCAGGCACTAATGAACAGTTCAGACACTAATCAACGAGGCAGACACTAATCAACGAGGCACACACTAATCAACGAGTCAGTCACTAATCAACGTGTCAGACACTAAGGAACGAAACAGACACAAAGGAACAAGTCAGACACTCATGAGCAAGTCAGACATTAATCAACGAGACAGACATAAATGAACAAGTCAGACATGAATAAATGAGATGGACATGAATGAACGAGACAAACACTAATGAACAGGTCAGGCACTAATGAACGAGACGGACACTAATGAACGAGACGGACACTAATGAATGAGACGGACGCTAATGAACAGGTCAGACACTAATGCACGAAGCAACACTAATGAACGAGTCAGGCACTAATGAATAGATCAGACACTAATCAACGAGTCAGACACTAATCAACAAGTCAGACACTCAGGACCAAAACAGACACTATGGAACAAGTCAGACACTAATCAACGAGACAGGCACAAATGAAAGAGACAGACACTAATGAACAGGTCAGGAACTAATGAATGAGTCAGACACTAAGGAATAAGTCAGACACCAAGGAATAAGTTGGACACTAAGGAACAGGTCAGGAAGTAATGAACAAGACAGACACTAAAGAACGAGACAGACACTAATGAATGAGTTGGACACAAATGAACGAGACTGACATGAATGAATGAGACGAACACTAAGGAACGAGACAGGCACTAATGCATGAGAAAGACACTAAGGAACGAGTCGGACACTAAGGAACAGGTCAGGAAGTAATGAACGGGTCAGAAATTAATGAACGAAACAGACACTAAAGAACGCGACACACACAAAAAAACGAGACAGGCACTAATGACCAAGATGGACACGAATTAACGAGTCAGACACTATTGAACGAGACAGACACTATTGAACGAGACAGACACTAACGAACAGTTCAGACACCAATGATCGAGTCAGGCACATAGAAACATAGAAACGAGGAGCAGGAGTAGGCCATTGGTTCTGGACTCCCCTACCATCGGGAACATCCTTCCTGCATCTACCCTGTCTAGTCCTGCTAGAATTTTGTAGGTTTCTATGAGATCCCCCCTCATTCTTATGAACTCCAGCAAATATAATCCTAATCGACTCAATCTTTCCTCATATGTCAGTCCCGCCATCCCAGGAGTCAGTCGGGTAAACTTTTGCTGCACTCCCTCTATAGCAAGAACATCCTTCCTCAGATAAGGAGACCAAAACTGCACACAATATTCCAGGTGTGGTCTCACCAAGGTCCTGTACAATTACAGCAAGACATCCCTGTTCCTGTACTCGAATCCTCTCACTATGAAGGGCAACATACCATTTGCCTTCTTTACCGCCTGCTGTACCTGCGACTAGTGGATGAGGACACCCAGGTCTCGTTGCACATTCCCCTCTCTCAATTTATAACCATTCAGATAATAATCTGCCTTCCTCTTTTTGCTACCAAAGTGGATAACCTCATATTTATCCACATTATACTGCATCTGCCATGCATTTGACCACCCACTCAGCTTGTCCAAATCACACTGAAGCATTTCTGCATCCTCCTCACAGCTCACCCTCCCACCCAGCTTTGTGTCATCTGCATATTTGGAGATATTACATTCAGCTCCCTCATCTAAATCATTAATATATATTGTGAATAGCTGGGGTCCCAGCACTGATACCTGCGGTACCCCACTAGTCACTGCCTGAGACTAATGAACGAGTCAGACACTATTGAACAATTCAGGCACTGATGAATGAGACAAACACTAATGAATGAGTCAGACACTAATGAACGAGTCAGACACAAATGAACGAGACGGGCGCTAATGAACGAGACGGGCACTAATGAATGGGTCAGTAAGTAATGAACGAGTCAGACACTAACCAACAAGACAGACACTAATGAACAGCTGAGGAACGAGGGAACGAGTCAGGCACTAAGGAACAAGTCAGGAACTAATGAACTGGTCAGGAAGTAATGAACGAGTCAGACACTAATGAACAGGTCGGACACTAAGGAGCAAGACAGACACTATTGAACGAAACAGACACTAATGAACGGGTCAGATACTAATGAACGAGTCAGACACTAAAGAATGGGTCGGACACTAAGGAACGGGCCAGACACTAATGAACAGATCAGACACTAATGAACGAGACGGGCACTAATGAACGAAATGGACACTAATGAATGAGACGGACACTAATGAACGAGACAGACACTAATGAACGAGATGGGCAGTAATGAATGAGACGGACACTAATGAATGAGACAGACACTAATGAATGAGACAGACACTAATGAACGAAGCAACACTAATGAATGAGTCAGGCACTAATGAACAGGACAGACACTAATCAACGAGGCAGACACTAAGCAATGAGTCAGACACTAATCAATGAGTCAGACACTAATCAACGAGTCAGGCACTCAGGAATAAAACAGACACAATGGAACAAGTCAGACACTAATGAACAAGTCAGATACTAATCAACGAGACAGACACAAATGAACGAGACAGACACTAATGAACAGGTCAGGAACTAATGAATGAGTCAGACACTAAGGAATAAGTCGGACACTATGGAACGAGTCGGACACTAAGGAACAGGTCAGGAAGTAATGAACAAGACAGACACTAAAGAATGAGACAGACACTAATGAACGGTTCAGACACAAATGAGCAAGATGGACACGAATGAACAAGACGAACACTAAGGAATGAGACAGGCACTAATGCATGAGACAGACACTGAGGAACGAGTTGGACACTAAGGAACCGGTCAGGAAGTAATGAACGGGTCAGAAATTAATGAACGAGACAGACACTAAAGAACGCGACACAGACAAAAAAACGAGACAGGTACTAATGACTGAGATGGACATGAATGAATGAGTCAGACACCATTGAACGAGACAGACACTAATGAACGAGTAGGACACAAATGACCGAGACGGACATGAATGAATGAGACAAACACTAAGGTACGAGATAGGCACTAATGCATGAGACAGACACTAAGGAACGAGTCGGACACTAAGGAACAGGTCAGGAAGTAATGAACGGGTCAAAAATTAATGAACGAGACAAACACTAAAGAAGGCGACACACACAAAAAAACGAGACAGGTACTAATGACTGAGATGGACACGAATGAACGAGTCAGACACTATTGAACGAGACAGACACGAATGAACGGGTCGGACACTAATGAACAGTTCAGACACCAATGATCGAGTCAGACACATAGAAACATAGAAACTAGGAGCAGGAGTAGGCCATTTGGCCCTTCGAGCCTTCTCCGCCATTCACTATGATCATGGCTGATCATCCAACTCAATAGTATGCTCCCGCTTTTTCCCCATATCCTTTGACCCATTTCACCCCAAGAGCTATCTCTAACTCCTTCTTGAAAACATACAATGTTTTGGTTTCAACTGCTTTCTGTGGTAACGAATTCCACAGGCTCACCACTCTTTGGGTGAAGAAATTTCTCCTCATCTCAGTCCTAAATGGTCTACCCCATATCCTCTGACTGTGAGCCCTGGTTCTGGACTCCCCCACCATCGGGAACATCCTTCCTGCATCTACCCTGTCTAGTCCTGCTAGAATTTTGTAGGTTTCTATGAGATCCCCCCTCATTCTTATGAACTCCAGCAAATATAATCCTAATCGACTCAATCTTTCCTCATATGTCAGTCCCGCCATCCCAGGAGTCAGTCGGGTAAACTTTTGCTGCACTCCCTCTATAGCAAGAACATCCTTCCTCAGATAAGGAGACCAAAACTGCACACAATATTCCAGGTGTGGTCTCACCAAGGTCCTGTACAATTGCAGCAAGACATCCCTGCTCCTGTACTCAAATCCTCTCACTATGAAGGCCAACATACAATTTGCCTTCTTTACCGTCTGCTGCACCTGCGACTGGTGTACAAGGACACCCAGGTCTCGTTGCACATTCCCTTCTCTCAATTTATAGCCATTCAGATAATAATCTGCCTTCCTCTTTTTGCTACCAAAGTGGATAACCTCACATTTATCCAAATTATACTGCATCTACCATGCATTTGCCCAATCACTCAGCTTGTCCAAATCACACTGAAGCATCTCTGCATCCTCCTCACAGCTCACCCTCCCACCCAGCTTTGTGTCATCTGCATATTTGGAGATGTTACATTTAGCTCCCTCATCTAAATCATTAATATATATTGTGAATAGCTGGGGTCCCAGCACCGATACCTGCGGTACCCCACTAGTCACTGCCTGAGTCTAATGAACGAGTCAGACACTATTGAACAGTTCAGGCACTGATGATCGAGACAAACACTAATGAATGAGTCAGACACTAATGAACGAGATAGACAGAAGTGAACAAGTCACGCACTAATGACCGAAACAGACAGGAATGAATGAGACAGACATGAATGAACAAGACGGAGACAAATAAATGGGTCAGAAACTAATGAACGAGTCAGAAACTAAGGAATGAAACGGGCGCTAAGGAATGAGTCAGAAACTAAGGAACGAGTCAGGCACCAAGGAACGAGTCATGCACTAATGAACGAGTCAGGCACTAATGAGCGAAAAGGACACTATTGAACTCGGAAACGTGTCAGGCACCAAGCAACGAGTCGGACACTAATGAATGATTCAGACACAAACAATTGAGTTAGACCCGAATGAACGAGCCAGACACTGACATAAGAGCTAGTCACTAATAAACGAGTCAGAATACAATGAATAAGTCAGGAACTAAGAGGGAGATAGACACTAATGAACGAGACAAACACCAATAAACCAAACGGAAACTAATGAACGAGACTAACACTAATAAACCAGATGGACACTAATGAACGGGAGGGACATTAATGAATGAGACAGACGCAAATGTATAGGTCAGAAATTAATGAACAAGTCGGATGCTCATGAATGAGTCAGACATTGATGAACGTGTCAGGCACTAAGGAATAAGTCAGGCACTAATGGACGAGACAGGCACTCATGAACGAGACAGACACTAAGGAATGAGAGAGACACTAAGGAACAGGTCAGGAACTAATGAACGAGTCGGACACTAAGGAATGAGTCAGACACAAATGAATGAGTTAGGCACTAATAAATGAGCCAGACTCTAAGGAAGGAGTCAGACACTCAGAAATGTGTCAGGCACCAAGCAGCGAGTTGGACACTAATGAACAATTCAGACACAAACGAATGAATCAGACCCTAATGAACGAGCCAGATAACATAAGAGTCAGTGACTAATAAACGAGTCAGCATACAATGAATAAGTCAGGAACTAAGAGGATGATAGACACTAATGAACGAGTCGAACACTAATGAACGAGACAGACACTAATGAACAAGACGGACACCAATGAACAAGATCGACACTAATGAACAAACCAGACACTAATGAACAGGTCAGACACTCATGAATGAACCAGGCACTAATGTACGAGGCAGACCCTAATGAAAGGGTCAGAAACTAAGGAATGATCCAGACACTAATGAATGAGTCAGGCACTAATGAATGAGAAGACACTAATGAACGAGACAGGCACCAATGAACGAGATGCACATGAAAGAACGAGACAGACACGAAGGAACGACCTGGACACAAAGGAACGAGACGGACACAATGAACAGGTCAGGAAATAATGAAAGAGTCAGACACTAAGGAATGAAACAGACACTAATAAACGAATCAGACACTAATGAACGGGTCAGACACTAACGAACGAGTAAGGCGCTAATCAACGAATCAGACACTAATGAACAAGACAGACATTAAAGAATGAAGCGGGCTCTAATCAACGAGTCCGACACTAATGAACAGGTCAGACACTAATGAACGAGTCAGACAGTAATGAATGAGACGGACACTAATAAACGAGACGGACACTAATGAGAAAGTCTGACACTAATGCACGAGTCGGACACTAATGAACGAGACGGGCGCTAATGAACAAGTCAGACACTAATGAACGAAGCAACACTAATGAACGAGTCAGGCACTAATGAACAGTTCAGACACTAATCAACAAGGCAGACACTAATCAACGAGTCAGACACTAATCAACGAGTCAGATGCTAATTAACGAGTCAGACACGAAGGAACGAAACAGACACTAAGGAACAAGTCAGACACTAATGAGCAAGTCAGGCACTAATCAATGAGACAGACATAAATGAACAAGTCAGATACGAATAAACGAGATGGACATGAATTAACAAGACAAACACTAATGAACAGGTCAGGCACTAATGAACGAGATGGGCAGTAATGAACGAGACGGACACTAATGAATGAGACGGACACTAATGAACAAGACGGACACTAATGAACGAGACGGACACTAATGAACAAGTCAGACACTAATGAACAGTTCAGACACTAATCAATGAGTCAGACACTAATCAATGAGTCAGACACTCAGGAACAAAACAGACACTATGGAACAAGACAGACACTAGTGAACAAGTCAGACACTAATCAACGAGACAGACACAAATGAACGAGACAGTCACTAATGAACAGGTCAGGAACTAATGAATGAGTCAGATACTAAGGAATAAGTCGGAAACTAAGGAACAGGTCAGGAAGTAATGACACAAATGAACGAGACAAATACTAATAAACCAGATGGACACTAATGAACGGGAGGGACATTAAATAATGACACAGACACAAATGTATAGGTCAGAAATTAAAGAACAAGTCGGATGCTGATGAACGAGTCAGACATTGATAAACATATCAGGCACTAAGGAACGAGTCAGGCACTAATGAACGAGACAGGCACTCATGAATGAGACAGACATTAAGGAACGAGACAGACACTAAGAAACAGGTCAGGAACTAATGAACGAGTCGGACACTAATGAATGAGACAGACACTTATGAACAGTTCAGACACTAATGAGAAAGTCTGACACTAATGAATAGTTAAGATGCTAATGCACGAGTCGGACACTAATGAATGAGACGGACACTAATGAACAAGTCAGACACTAATGAACGAAGCAACACTAATGAACAAGTCAGGCACTAACGAATAGTTCAGACACTAACCAACGAGTCAGACACTAACCAACGAGTCAGACACTAACCAACGAGTCAGACACTAACCAACGAGTCAGACACTCTGGAACAAAACAGACACTATGGAACAAGTCAGACACTAATGTACGAGTCAGGCACTAATGAACAGTTCAGACATTAATCAATGAGTCAGACACTAATCAACAAGTCAGACACTAATCAACAAGTCAGACACTAATCAATGAGTCAGACACTAATCAACGAGTCAGACACTCAGGAAAAAAATAGACACTATGGAACAAGTCAGACACTAGTGAACAAGTCAGACACTAATCAACGAGACAGACACAAATGAACGAGACAGTCACTAATGAACAGGTCAGGAACTAATGAATGAGTCAGAGACTAAGGAATAAGTCGGACACTAAGGAACAGGTCAGGAAGTAATGAACAAGAAAGACACTAAAGAACGAGACAGACACTAATGAACGAGATGGACACGAATGAATGAGTCAGACACTAATGAACGAGTCGGACACAAATGAACGAGACGGACACGAATGAATGAGACGGACACGAATGAATAGGTCAGGAATTAATGAACAAGTCAGATTCTGATGAACGAGTCAGACATTGATGAATGTGTCAGGCAGTAAGGAACGAGTCAGGCACTAATGAACGAAACTGGCACCAATGGACGACACAGGCACTCATGAACGAGACAGACACTAAGGAACAAGGCTGACACTAAGGAACAGGTCAGGAACTAATGAGCGAGTCGGACACTAAGGAAGGAGTCAGACACAAATGAATGAGTTAGGCACTAATAAATGAGCCAAACTCTAAGGAAGGAGTCAGACACTCAGAAATGTGTCAGGCACCAAGCAGCGAGTTGGACACTAATGAACAATTCAGACACAAACAAATGAATCAGACCCTAATGAAAAAGCCAGATAATGACATAAGAGCCAGTGACTAATGAATAAGTCAGAATACAATGAATAAGTCAGGAACTAAGAAGGAGACAGACACTAATGAACGAGCCGAACACTAATGAATGAGACGGACACTAATGAACGAGATAGACACTAATGAACAAACCAGACACTAATGAACAGGTCAGACACTAATGAGAAAGTCTGACACTAATGAACAGTTACGACACTAATGCACGAGTCGGACACTAATGAACGAGACGGACACTAATGAACGAGACGGACACTAATGAACAGTTCAGACTCTAATGAGCAAGTCTGACACTAATGAATAGTCAAGACACTAATGCACGAGTCGGACATTAATGAACGAGACGAGCGCTAATGAACAAGTCAGTCACTAATGAACGAAGCAACACTAATGAACGAGTCAGGCACTAATGAATAGTTCAGACACTAATCAAAGAGTCAGACGTGAATCAACGAGTCAGACACTAATCAACAAGTCAGACACTCAGGAACAGAACAGACACTATGGAACAAGTCAGACACTAATGAACGAAGCAACACTCATGAACGAGTCAGGCACTAATGAACAGTTCAGACACTAATCAATCAGTCAGACACTAATCAATGAGTCAGACACTAATCAATGAGTCAGGCACTAAGGAACAAAACAGACACTAAGGAACAAGTCAGACACTAATGAGCAAGTCAGACACTAATCAACGAGACAGACATAATTGAACAAGTCAGACACGAATAAATGAGATGGACATGAATGAACGAGACAAACACTAATGAACAGGTCAGGCACTAATGAACGAGACGGACACTAATGAATGAGGCACACACAGGTCAGACACTAATGAGCAAGTCTGACACTAATGAACAGTTAAGACACTAATGAATGAGTCGGACACTAATGAACGAGACGGACGCTAATGAACAAGTCAGACACTAATAAACGAAGCAACACTAATGAACGAGTCAGGCACTAAGGAACAGTTCAGACTCTAATCAACGAGTCAGACACTAATCAACGAGTCAGACACTAATCAATGAGTCAGACGCTAATCAATGAGTCAGGCACTAAGGAACAAAACAGACACTAAGGAACAAGTCAGACACTAATGAACAAGTCAGACACTAATCAACGAGACAGACATAAATGAACAAGTCAGACACGAATAAACGAGATGGACATGAATGAACGAGACAAACACTAATGAACAGGTCAGGCACTAATGAACGAATCGGACACTAATGAACGAGACGGACGCTAATGAACAAGTCAGACACTAATAAACGAAGCAACACTAATGAACGAGTCAGGCACTAATGAACAGTTCAGACTCTAATCAACGAGTCAGACACTAATCAATGAGTCAGACGCTAATCAATGAGTCAGGCACTAAGGAACAAAACAGACACTAAGGAACAAGTCAGACACAAAGGAACAAGTCAGACACTAATGAGCAAGTCAGACACTAATCAACGAGACAGACATAAATGAACAAGTCAGACACGAATAAACGAGATGGATATGAATGAACGAGACAAACACTAATGAACAGGTCAGGCACTAATGAATGAGACGGACACTAATGAATGAGACGGACGCTAATGAACGAGATGGACACTAATGAACGAGACGGACACTAATGAATGAGACGGACGCTAATGAACGAGACGGACGCTAATGAATGAGGCACACACAGGTCAGACAGTAATGAGCAAGTCTGACACTAATGAACAGTTAAGACACTAATGAACGAGTCAGACACTAATGAATGAGATGGACACTAATGAACGAGACGGACGCTAATGAACAAGTCAGACGCTAATGAACGAAGCAAAACTAATGAACGAGTCAGGCACTAATGAACAGTTCAGACTCTAATCAACGAGTCAGACACTAATCAATGAGTCAGAAACTAATCAACAAGTCAAACAATAATCAACGAGGCAGACACTAATCAATGAGGCAGATCAACGAGGCAGACGCTAATCAACGAGGCAGACGCTAAACAACGAGCCAGACACTGTCAGACACTCAGGAACAAAACAGACACTATGGAACAAGTCAGACACTAATGAACAAGACTAATGAATGAGACGGACACTAATGAATGAGGCACACACAGGTCAAACACTAAAGAGAATGTCTGACACTAATGAACAGTTAAGACACTAATGAACGAGTCAGACACTAATGAACAAGACAAACACTAATGAACAGGTCAGGCACTAATGAACGAGACGGACACTAATGAACGAGACGGACACGAATGAATGTGGCACACACAGGTCAGATACTAATGAGCAAGTCTGACACTAATGAACAGTTAAGACACTAATGAACGAGTCGGACACTAATGAATGAGATGGACACTAATGAACGAGACGAACGCTAATGAACAAGTCAGACACTAATGAACGAAGCAACACTAATGAACAAGTCAGGCACTAATGAACAGTTCAGACTTTAATCAACGAGCCAGACACTAATCAACGAGTCAGACACTAATCAACGAGTCAGACAATAATCAACGAGGCAGTCACTAATCAATGAGGCAGACACTAATCAACGAGTCAGACACTAATCAACGAGGCAGACACTAATCAATGAGGCAGATGCTAATCAACGTGTCAGACACTCAGGAACAAAACAGACACTAATGAACAAGTCAGACACTAATCAACGAGACAGATACAAATGAATCAGACAGACACTAATGAACAGGTCAGGAACTAATGAATGAGTCAGACATTAAGGAATACGTCGGACACTAAGGAACCAGTCGGACACTAAAGAACAGGTCAGGAAGTAATGAACAAGACAGACACTAAAGAACGAGACAGACACTAATGAACGAGTTGGACACAAATGAACGAGACGGACACAAATGAATGAGACGAACACTAAGGAACCAGACAGGCACTAATGCATGAGACAGACACTAAGGAATGAGTTGGAAACTAAGGAACAGGTCAGGAAGTAATGAACGGGTCAGAATTAATGAACGAAACAGACACTAAAGAACGCGACACACACACAAAAAAACGAGACAGGCACTAATGACCAAGATGGACACGAATGAACGAGTCAGACACTATTGAATGAGAAAGACACTCATGAATGGGTCGGATACTAATGAACAGTTCAGACACCAATGATCGAGTCAGACACATAGAAACATAGAAACTAGGAGCAGGAGTAGGCCATTCTGCCCTTCGAGCCTGCTCCGCCATTCACTATGATCATGGCTGATCATCCAACTCAATAGCCTGCTCCCGCTTTCTCCCCATATCCTTTGACCCATTTCACCCCAAGAGCTTTATCTAACTCCTTCTTGAAAACATACAATGTTTTGGCCTCAACTACTTTCTGTGGTAGCGAATTCCACAGGTTCACCACTTTCTGGGTGTAGAAATTTCTCCTCCTTCAGTCCTAAATGGTCTACCCCATATCCTCAGACTATGACCTCTGGTTCTGGACTCCCCCACCATCGGGAACATCCTTGCTGCATCTTCCCCGTCTAGTCCTGTTAGAGTTTTATAGGTTTCTATGAGATCCCCCCTCATTCTTATGAACTCCAGCGAATATAATCCTAATCGACTCAATCTCTCCTCATATGTCAGTCCTGCCATCCCAGGAGTCAGTCGGGTAAACTTTCGCTGCACTCCCTCTATAGCAAGAACATCCTTCCTCAGATAAGGAGGACAAAACTGCACACAATATTCCAAATGTAGTCTCACCAAGGCCCTGTACATTTGCAGCAAGACATCCCTGCTCCTGTACTCGAATCCTCTCGCTATGAAGGCCAACATACCATTTGCCTTCTTTACCACCTGCTGCACCTGCGACTAGTGTACGAGGACACCCAGGTCTCGTTGCACATTCCCCTCTCTCAATTTATAGCCATTCAGATAATAATCTGCCTTCATCTTTTTGCTACCAAATTGGATAACCTCGCATTTATCCACATTATACTGCATCTGCCATGCATTTGCCCACTCACTCAGCTTGTCCAAATCATACTGAAGCATCTCTGCATCCTCCTCACAGCTCACCCTCCCACCCAGCTTTGTGTCATCTGCATATTTGGAGATGTTACATTTAGCTCCCTCATCTAAATCATTAATATATATTGTGAATAGCTGGGGTCGCAGCACTGATACCTGAGGTACCACATTAGTCACTGCCTGAGACTAATGAACGAGTCAGACACTATTGAACAGTTCAGGCACTGATGAACGAGACAAACATTAATGAACGAGTCAGACACTATTGAACAGTTCAGGCACTGATGAACGAGACAAACATTAATGAACGAGTCAGACACTATTGAACAGTTCAGGCACTGATGAACGAGACAAACATTAATGAACGAGTCAGGCACTAATGACCGAAACAGACAGGAATGAATGAAACAGACACGAATGAACGAGATGGACACGAATGAACGAGACAGACATGAATGAACAAGACGGAGACAAATAAATGGGTCAGAAATTAATGAATGAGTCAGAAACTAAGGAATGAAACGGACGCTAAGGAATGAGTCAGAAACTGAGGAATGAGTCAGGCACTAATGAATAGGTCAAGAACTAATGCACGAGTCAGACATTAAGGAACGAAACAGACGCTAAGTAACGAGTCATACACTAATGAATGAGTCAGGCACTAATGAACGAGTCAGACACTAATGAACGAGTCATGCACTAATGAACGAGTCAGGCACTAATGAGCGAAATGGACACTATTGAACTCGGAAACGTGTCAGGCACCAAGCAACGAGTCGGACGCTTATGAACGATTCAGACACAAATGAATGAGTTAGACCCTAATGAACGAGCCAGACACTGACATAAGAGCTAGTGACTAATAAACGAGTCAGAATACAATGAATAAGTCAGGAACTAAGAGGGAGACACACACTAATGAACGAGACAAACACTAATAAACCAGATGGACAATAATGAACGGGAGGGACATTAATGTATGAGACAGACACAAATGTATAGGTCAGAAATTAATGAACAAGTCAGATGCTGATGAACGCGTCAGACATTGATGAATGTGTCAGGCACTAAGGAAAGAGTCAGGCACTAGTGACCGAGACAGACACTAAGGAACGAGACAGACGCTAAGGAACGAGACAGAGACCGAGGAACAGGTCAGGAACTAATGAACGAGTCGGACTCTAAGGAATGAGTCAGACACAAATGAATGAGTTAGGCGCTAATAAATGAGCCAGACTCTAAGGAAGGAGTCAGACACTCAGAAATGTGTCAGGCACCAAGCAGCGAGTTGGACACTAATGAACAATTCAGGCACAAATGGATGAGTTAGACCCTAATGAACGAACCAGACACTGACATAAGAGCTAGTCACTAATAAACGAGGCAGAAAACAATGAATAAGTCAGGAACTAAGAGGGAGACAGACACTAATGAACGAGACAAACACTAATAAACCAAATGGACACTAATGAACGAGACTAACACTAATAAACCAGATGGATACTAATGAACGGGAGGGCCATTAATGTATGAGACAGACACGAATATATAGGTCAGAAATTAATGAACAAATCAGATGCTGATGAACGAGTCAGACATTGATGAATGTGTCAGGCAGTAAGGAACAAGTCAGGCACTAATGAACGAGACAGGCACTAATGAACGAGACAGGCATAAATGAACGACACAGACACTAAGGAACGAGACGGACACTAAGGAACAGGTCAGGAACTAATGAGCTCTAAGGAATGAGTCAGACACAAATGAATGGGTTAGGCACTAATAAATGAGCCAGACTCTAAGGAAGGAGTCAGACACTCAGAAATGTGTCAGGCACCAAGCAGCGAGTTGGACACTAATAAACAATTCAGACACAAACAAATGAATCAGACCCTAATGAACAAGCCAGATAATGACATAAGAGCCAGTGACTAATGAACAAGTCAGAATACAATGAATAAGTCAGGAACTAAGAAGGAGTCAGACACTAATGAACGAGCCGAACACTAATGAATGAGACGGACACTAATGAACGAGATAGACACTAATGAACAAACCAGACACTAATGAACAGGTCAGACACTAATGAGAAAGTCTGACACTAATGAACAGTTACAACACTAATGCACGAGTCGGACACTAATGAACGAGACGGGCGCTAATGAACAAATCAGACACTAATGAACGAAGCAACACTCATGAACGAGTCAGGCACTAATGAACAGTTCAGACACTAATCAATGAGTCAGACACTAATCAATGAGTCAGACACTAATCAACGAGTCAGACACTAAGGAACAAAACAGACACTAAAGAACAAGTCAGACACTAATGAGCAAGTCAGATATTAATCAACGAGACAGACATAAATGAACAAGTCAGACACGAATAAATGAGATGGACATGAATGAACGAGACAAACACTAATGAACAGGTCAGGCACTAATGAACGAGACGGACACTAATGAATGAGGCACACACAGGTCAGACACTAATGAGCAAGTCTGACACTAATGAACAGTTAAGACACTAATGAACGAGTCGGACACTAATGAACGAGACGGATGCTAATGAACAAGTCAGACACTAATAAACGAAGCAACACTAATGAACGAGCCAGGCACTAATGAACAGTTCAGACTCTAATCAACGAGTCAGACACTAATCAATGAGGCAGACACTAATCAACGTGTCAGACACTAATCAACGTGTCAGACACTAATCAACGTGTCAGACACTCAGGAACAAAACAGACACTATGGAACAAGTCAGACACTAATGAGCAAGTCAGACACTAATCAACAAGACAGATACAAATAAACGAGACAGACACTAATGAACAGGTCAGGAACTAATGAATGAGTCAGACATTAAGGAATAAGTCGGACACTAAGGAACGAGTCGGACACTAAGGAACAGGTCAGGAACTAATGAACAAGACAGACACTAAAGAACGAGACAGACACAAATGAATGAGACGAACACTAAGGAACCAGACAGGCACTAATGCATGAGACAGACACAAATGAATGAGACGAACACTAAGGAACCAGACAGGCACTAATGCATGAGACAGACACTAAGGAATGAGTTGGACACTAAGGAACAGGTCAGGAAGTAATGAACGGGTCAGAAATTAATGAACGAAACAGACACTAAAGAACGCGACACACACAAAAAAACGAGACAGGCACTAATGACCGAGATGGACACGAATGAACGAGTCAGACACTATTGAATGAGAAAGACACTCATGAATGGGTCGGACACTAATGAACAGTTCAGACACCAATGATCGAGTCTGACACATAGAAACATAGAAACTAGGAGCAGGAGTAGGCCATTCTGCCCTTCGAGCCTGCTCCGCCATTCATTATGATCATGGCTGATCATCCAACTCAATAGTTGCTCCCACTTTCTCCCCATATCCTTTGACCCAGTTCACCCCAAGAGCTATCTCTAACTCCTTCTTGAAAACATACAATGTTTTGGTTTCAACTACTTTCTGTGGCAACGAATTCCACAGGCTCACCACTCTCTGGGTGAAGAAATTTCTCCTCATCTCAGTCCTAAATGGTTTACCCCATATCCTCAAACTGTGACCCCTGATTCTGGTCTCCCCCATCATCGGGAACATCCTTCCTGCATCTACCCTGTCTACCTGTCTAGTCCTGCTAGAATTTTGTAGGTTTCTATGAGATTCCCCCTCATTCTTCTGAACTCCAGCGAATATAATCCTAATCAACTCAATCTTTCCTCATATGTCAGTCCTGCCATCCCAAGAATCAGTCGGGTAAACCTTCGCTGCACTCCCTCTATAGCAAGAACATCCTTCCTCAGATAAGGAGACCAAAACTGCACACAATATTCCAAGTGTGGTCTCACCAAGGCCCTGTACAATTGCAGCAAGACTTCCCTGCATCCTGCACTCGAATCCTCTGGCTATGAAGGCCAACATACCAATTGCCTTCTTTACCACCTGCTGCACCTGCGACTGGTGTACGAGGACACCCAGGTCTCGTTGCACATTCCCCTCTCTCAATTTATAGCTATTTGGATAATAATCTGCCTTCCTGTTTTTGCTACCAAAGTGGATAACCTCACATTTATCCACATTATACTGCATCTGCCATGCATTTGCCCACTCACTCAGCTTGTCCAAATCACA
The DNA here is from genome assembly GCF_964194155.1 of Cetorhinus maximus. Classification (NCBI taxonomy): domain Eukaryota; kingdom Metazoa; phylum Chordata; class Chondrichthyes; order Lamniformes; family Cetorhinidae; genus Cetorhinus; species Cetorhinus maximus. The sequence continues at coordinate 77,351,451 of NC_135884.1, read as the reverse complement.
CTGAAGCATCTCTGCATCCTCCTCGCAGTTCAGCCTCCCACCCAGCTTTGTGTCATCTGCATATTTGGAGATATTACATTTAGCTCCCTCATCTAAATCATTAATATATATTGTGAATAGCTGGGGTCCCAGCACCAATCCCTGCGGTACCCCACTAGTCACTGCCTGAGACTAATGAACGAGTCAGACACTATTGAACAGTTCAGGCACTGATGAACGAGACAAACACTAATGAACGTGTCAGAATCTAATGAATAAGTCAGACACAAATGAATGAGTCAAACACAAATGAATGAGACAGAAACAAATGAACGAGACGGACACTAATGAATGGGTCAGGAGGTAATGAACGAGTCAGACACTAATCAACGGGTCAGATCAGACACGAATTAACGAGATGGACATGAATGAACGAGGCAGATGCTAATGAATGAGTCAGACACTAATGAACGAGTCAGACACTAACGAACTAGTCAGACACTAATGAACAAGTCAGACACTAATGAACGGGTTAGACACTAATGAACGGGTCAGACACTAATCAACGAGTCAGACACTAAGGAATGGGTCAGACACTTATGAACGAGTCAGACATTAATCAATGAGAGAGACACTAATGAACGAGTCAGACACTAATCAATGAGACAGACACTAATGAATGAGTCAGACACTAAGGGAAGAGTCAGACTCTAATCACGAGTCAGGCAATGATGAACGAGACTGAGCCTAATGAACGAAACAGACAGTAATGAATCTGTCAGAAACTGAGCAAGGAGTCAAGGACTAACGAACGAAACAGACGGTAAAGAACGAGTCTGACACTAGTGAATGAATCAGACACTAATGAAATAATTAGAGGCTAATTAATGAATCAGAAACTAACAAACAAGTCAGACACTAATCAACGAGACGGACGTGAGCGAATGAGACGGACACTAATGAATGAGACGAACACTAACGAATGAGTCAGGCACTTACGAGCCAGAAACTAAGGAACGCGTCAGAAACTAAGGAACGGGTCAGACACTAATGAACGAGTCGGACGCTAATGAAGGAGTTGGACACTAATGAACAAGACAGAAACTAATGAACAGGTCAGGAGCTAACGAACGAGTCAGACACTAATCAGTGAGTCCAACACTAATGAACGGGTCAGACACTAATGAACGAAATAAACACTAATGAACGAGTCAGACACTCATGAATCAACCAAACACTAAAGAACAAAACAGACACTAATGAACGAGACAGGCACTAAGGAACGAGCCACAAACTAAGGAACAAGTCAGGCACTAAGGAACGAGGTGGACACTAAGGAACGAGTCAGACACTAATGAACCAGTGAAACACTAAGGAACGAGTCAGATACTAAGGAACGAGTCAGACACTAAGGAACAAGTCAGACACTAATGAACGATTCAGATACAAATAAATCAGACCCTAATGAGCGAGCCAGACACTGACGTAAGAGCCAGTCAGAATACAATGAATGAGTCAGAAACTAAGAAGGAGGCAGACACTAATGAACGAGACCAACACTAATGAATGAGTCAGACACTAATGAACGAGACCAACACTAATAAACGTGACAGACACTAATGAACGAGACCAACACTAATGAATGAGTCAGACACTAATGAACGAGACCAACACTAATGAATGAGTCAGACACTAATGAACGAGACCAACACTAATAAACGTGACGGACACTAATGAACGAGATGGACATTAAAGAAAGAGTCAGACACAAATCAATAAGTCAGAAATTAATGAACGAGTCAGACGTTGATGAACGAGTCAGACACCAATGAGCAAGACAGACACTAATGATTGAACCAGACACTAATGAACGAGTCAGACACAAAGGAACGAGTCAGACACAAAGGAACGAGTCAGGCACGAAAGAATAAGTCAGAAACTAATGAATGAGTTGGACACTAAGGAATGAGTCGGACACTAAGGAAAGAGTCAGGCACTAAGGAAGAAGTCAGAAACTAATGAACGAGTTGGACACTAAGGAACGAGTCGATCACTAAGGAATGAGTCGGACACTAAGGAACGAGTCGATCACTAAGGAATGAGTCGGACACTAAGGAACGAGTCAGAAACTAATGAACAGGTCAGGAACTAAGGAACGAGTCAGGCACTAAGGAACGAGTCAGAAACTAATGAATGAGTTGGACACTAAGGAATGAGTCAGACACTAAAGAACAAGTGAGACACTAAGGAATGAGTCAGACACAAATGAATGAGTCAGACACTAATGAACGAGCCAGACTCCAAGGAAGGAGTCAGACAATCAGAAATGTGTCAGGCACCAAGCAACGAGTCGGACACTAATGAATGATTCAGACACAAACGAATGAGTTAGACCCTAATGAATAAGCCAGACACTGAAGTAAGAGCCAGTCACTCATAAATGAGTCAAAATACAATGAATAAGTCAGGAACTAAGAGGGAGACAGACACTAATGAACGAGACAAACACTAATGAACCAGACGGACACTAATGAATGAGACCAACACTAATAAACGTGATGGACATTAATGAACGAGACAGGCACAAATCAATAGGTCAGAAATTAATGAACAAGTCAGATGCTGATGAACGAGTCAGACACCAATGAGCGAGACAGACACTAATGATTGAACCAGACACTAGTGAACGAATCAGACAGTAAGGAACGAGGCAAACACTAATGAACGAGACAGGCACTAATGAACGAGACAGACACTAATTAACGAGTTGGACACTAATGAATGAAACAGACTCAAATGATTGAACCAGACACTAATGAGAGAGACAGACACTAATGAATGAGTCAGACAGTAAGGAATGAGTCAGACAGTAAGGAATGAGACAGACAGTAAGGAATGAGACAGGCACTAATGAATGAGACAGGCACTAATGAACGAGACAAACACTAATGAACGAGTCAGACACTAATGAACGAGTCAGACACTAATGAATGAGTCAGACACTAATGAACGAGACAGGCACAAAGGAACAGGTCAAGAACTAATGAACGAGTCAGACACAAATGAACGAGTCAGACACTAAAGAGCGAGTCAGGCACCATGGAATGAGTCAGGGACTAAGGAAAGAGTCAGTCACTATGGAACGAGTCAGGCACTATGAAACAAGACAGAGACTAAGGAACGAGAAAGACACTAACGAATGAAGCAGAAACTAAGGAATGAGTCAGATACTAAGATACGAAACAGACTTTAAAGAATGAGTCACACACGTATGCACGAGAAGGAAACTACAGGACGAAACAGGACCTAATGAACGAGGGAGGCACAAATGAACAAGTCAGAACCTAATGAATGATTCAGAGGCTAATGAATGAGACAAACATTAAGAAATGAGACAGAAACTAATTAATGAGGCAGACACCAGGGGATGAGACAGGCACTAATGAATGAGACAGACACTAAAGAACGAGATGGACATGAATGAATGAGACAGGCACGAATGAACGAGACGGACACGGATGAATGAGACGGACACGAATAAACAAGACGGACATGAATGAACAGGTCAGGGACTGATGAACAGATCAGACACTAAGGAATGAGTCGGACACTAATCAACAGGTCAGACACTAATGAACATGTTAGGAAGTAATGAATGAGTCATACACTAAGGAACGAAACACACACAAATGAATGAGTCAGGCAATAAGGAACGAGACACACACAAAGGAATGAGTCAGGCACTAAGGAACGAGTCAGAAACTAAGGAACGAGTCAGGGACTAAGGAACGAGTCAGAGACTAAGGAATGAGTCAGAGACTAAGGAACGAGAAAGATGCTAATGAATCAGGCAGAAACTAAGGAATGAGTCAGATACTAAGGTATGAAACAGACACTAAAGAATGAGTCACACATTTATGAACGAAAAAGAAACTATAGAACAAAACAGAACCTAATGAACGAGTGAAACACTAATAAACAAGTCAGAACCTAATGAACAATTCAGAAGCTAATGAATGAGACAAACATTAATGAACAAGAGAGAAACTAATTAACGAAGCAGACCCCAAGGAACGAGTCAGACACGAAGGAACAAGTCAGACACTAATGAACAAGTCAGACACCAATGAACGAGACAGACACCAATGAACGAAGCAGACACTAAGGAACGAGTCAGTCACGAAAGAACGAGAAGACACGAATCAATGAGGCAGACACTAATAAACGAAATGGACACAAATGAATGAGACGGACACAAATGAACAAGACGGACACTAATGAACAGGTCAGGAACTAATGAACGAGTCAGACACTAAGGAACGAGTTCGATACTCATGAAGAAACGGACACAAATCAATGAGACGGACATGAATGAACGAGACAGACACAAATGAACGAGACGGACACTAATGAACAGTTCAGGAACTAATGAACAAGTCAAAAACAAAGGAACGAGACTGGCACTAATGAACAGGTCAGGAACTAATGAATGAGTCAGACACTAAGGAATCAGTCGGACACTATTGGACGAAACAGACATCGGGGAACGAGACAGTCATCGCTGACAGACAGCGATGAACGTGTCAGGCACTAAGGAAAGAAACAGACACTAATGAACTAAACAGACCCTTGTGAATGAGTCAGAAACTAATGAATTGGTCAGACACTAATGAACGAGTCAGACACTAATGAACGAGTCAGACACTGATGAACGATTCAGGCACTAATGAACAAAACAGACACTAATGAACAAGACAGACACTAATGAATAAAACAGACACTAATGAATGAGACAGACACTAATGAACAAAACGGACACTAATAAACAAAACAAACACTAATAAACGAAACAGACACTAATGAACAAAACAGCCACTAATGAGCGAGTCAGGCACTAATGTACGAGACAGACACTAATGAATGTGTCAGAAATTGATGGACAAGTCAGGCACTGAGGAATAAAACAGCTACTAATGAATGAAACAGACACTTTTGAGCGAAACAGGCACTGATGAAAGAAACAGACATGAATGAACAAGTCAGACATGAATGAATGAACAAAAACTAATGATCGAGCCAAAAACTAATGATCGAGCCAAACACTAATGATCGATACAGACACTAATGAACGAGTCAGAGACTAATGAACAAATCAGAAATGAAAAATTGATTAAGGAACGAATGGCCAAGTCGAATTGATGAAGAAGTCAGAAGCAAACGTACGAGGCTGACACTGTTAAATGAATCTGACACTAGTGAACCAGAAAGGCACTGACGAACAGGTGTGACACTGATGAATGAAACAGACACTGATTAACGAAACAGACAGTGATGAATGAGTCAGACGCTAATGAACGGGTCAGAATGAATGAGTCAGACACAATTCAACGAGTCAGACACGAATGAACAAAACAAAATCTAATGATCGAGCCAAACACTAATGAACAAAACAGACACCAATGAACGAGACAGAAACTAATGAACGTGTCAGAAACTGATGGACAAGTCAGGCACTGAGGAATAAAACAGGCACTAAAGAACGAAACAAACACTTTTGAGCGAAACAGGCACTGATGAACGAAACAGATGTGAATGAACGAGTCAGACACGAATGAATGAACAAAATCTAATGATCGAGCCAAACACTAATGAACGTGTTAGGCACCGATGAATGAGTCAGAAACTGAGGAACGAAACAGACACTTATGAACGAGTCAGACATGAATGAACGAGTCAGACACAGATGAACGAGTCAGACACGGATGAACGAGTCAGACATGGATGAGCGAAACAGACACTCATGAACGAATCAGACACTAATTAACGATTCAGAGACTAATCAACGAGACAGACACTAATGAATGAAACAGACACTAATGAATGAAACTGACACAAATGAATGAAACTGACACTAGTGAACAAGACAGGCACTAAGGAACGAAACAGTCACTAATGAACAAAACAGACACTAATGAGCGAGTCAGGTACTAATGTACGAAACAGACACCCATGAATGAGACAGAAACTAATGAACGTGTCAGAAACTGATGGACAAGTCAGGCACTGCGGAATAAAACAGGCACTAAAGAACTAAACAAACACTTTTGAGCGAAACAGGCACTGATGAACGAAACAGACGTGAATGAACGAGTCAGACACGAATGAATGAACAAAAACTAACGAACGAGGCAAACACTAATGATCGAGCCAAAGACTAATGAATGATACAGACAGTAAGGAATGAGTCAGACAATGATGAACGAAACAGACACTAATAAATGAGACAGACACCAATGAACGAAACAGACACTAATGAACGTGTTAGGCACCGATGAACGAGACAGAAACTAATGAACAAAACAGACATTAAGGAACAAGTCAGACACTAAGGAACGAAACTGACACTAATGAACGAGACGGACACTAATGAACAAAATGGACTCAAATGAACAAAACAGACACTAATGAACGAGACAGAAACTAATGAACGAAACAGACACTAAGGAATGGGACAGACATGAATGAACGAGTCAGGCACGGAGGAACGAGTCAGACATGGAGGAACAAGTCAGACACGGAGGAACGAGTCAGACATGGAGAAACGAGTCAGGCACGGATGAACGAGCCAGGCACGGATGAACGAAACAGACACTAAGGAACGAGACGGACGCTAATGAATGAAACTGACACAAATGACTGAAACTGACACAAATGAATGAAACTGACACTAATGAACGAGACAAGCACTAATGAACGAAACTGACACTAATGAACGAAACAGACACTAATGAATAAAACAGACACTAATGAACGAGACAGGCACTAATGAACGAAACTGACACTAATGAACGAAACAGACACTAACGAATAAAACAGACACTAATGAGCGAGTCAGGCACTAATGTACAAAACAGACACCAATGAATGAGACAGACACTAATGAATGTGTCAGAAACTGATGGACAATACAGGCACTGAGGAATAAAACAGCTACTAATGAATGAATCAGACACTTTTGAGCGAAACAGGCACTGATGAAAGAAACAGACATGAATGAACAAGTCAGACATGAATGAATGAACAAAAACTAATGATCGAGCCAAAAACTAATGATCGAGCCAAACACTAATGATCGATACAGACACTAATGAACGAGTCAGAGACTACTGAACAAATCAGAAATGAAAAATTGATTCAGGAACGAATGGCCAAGTCGAATTGATGAAGAAGTCAGAAGCAAACGTACGAGGCTGACACCGTTAAATGAGTCTGACACTAGTGAACCAGAAAGGCACTGACGAACAGGTGTGACACTGATGAATGAAACAGACACTGATTAACGAAACAGACAGCGATGAATGAGTCAGACACTAATAAACGGGTCAGAATGAATGAGTCAGACACAATTCAACGAGTCAGACACGAATGAACAAAACAAAATCTAATGATCGAGCCAAACACTAATGAACAAAACAGACACCGATGAACGAGACAGAAACTAATGAACGTGACAGAAACTGATGGACAAGTCAGGCACTGAGGAATAAAACAGGCACTAAAGAACGAAACAAACACTTTTGAGCGAAACAGGCACTGATGAACGAAACAGATGTGAATGAACGAGTTAGACACGAATGAATGAATGAACAAAAACTAACGATCGAGCCAAACACTAATGATCGAGCCAAACACTAATGAACGTGTTAGGCACCGATGAATCAGTCAGAAACTGAGGAACGAAACAGACACTTATGAACGAGTCAGACATGAATGAACGAGTCAGACACAGATGAACGAGTCAGGCACGTATGAACGAGTCAGACATGGATGAACGAGTCAGACACGGATGAGCGAAACAGACACTCATGAACGAGTCAGACACTAATTAACGATTCAGAGACTAATCAACGAGACAGACACTAATGAATGAAACAGATACTAATGAATGAAACTGACACAAATGAATGAAACTGACACTAGTGAACAAGACAGGCACTAAGGAACGAAACAGTCACTAATGAACAAAACAGACACTAATGAGCAAGTCAGGTACTAATGTACGAAACAGACACCGATGAATGAGACAGAAACTAATGAACGTGTCAGAAACTGATGGACAAGTCAGGCACTGAGGAATAAAACAGGCACTAAAGAACTAAACAAACACTTTTGAGCGAAACAGGCACTGATGAACGAAACAGACGTGAATGAACGAGTCAGACACGAATGAATGAACAAAAACTAACGAACAAGGCAAACACTAATGATTGAGCCAAAGACTAATGAATGATACAGACAGTAAGGAACGAGTCAGACAATAATGAACGAAACAGACACTAATAAATGAGACAGACACCAATGAACGAAACAGACACTAATGAACGTGTTAGGCACCGATGAATGAGTCAGAAACTGAGGAACGAAACAGACACTTATGTATGGGTCAGACATGAATGAACGAGACAGAAACTAATGAACAAAACAGACACTAAGGAACAAGTCAGACACTAAGGACCGAAACAGACACTAATGAACGAGACGGACACTAATGAACAAAATGGACTCAAACGAACTAATGAACGAGACAGAAACTAATGAACGAAACAGACACTAAGGAACGGGACAGACATGAATGGACGAGTCAGACACAGATGAACGAGTCAGGCACGGAGGAATGAGTCAGACACGGAGGAACGAGTCAGACACGGAGGAACGAGTCAGGCACGGATGAACGAGTCAGGCACGGATGAACGAAACCGATACTAAGGAACGAGACGGACGCTAATGAATGAAACTGACACAAATGACTGAAACTGACACAAATGAATGAAACTGACACTAATGAACGAGACAGGCACTAATGAACGAAACTGACACTAATGAATGAAACAGACACTAATGAACAAAACAGACACTAATGAGCGAGTCAGGCACTAATGTACGAAACAGGCACCAATGAATGAGACAGACACTAATGAATGCGTCAGAAACCGATGGACAAGTCAGGCACTAAGGAATAAAACAGGCACTAATGAATGAAACAGACACTTTTGAGCGAAACAGGCACTGATGAAAGAAACAGACATGAATGAACAAGTCAGACATGAATGAATGAACAAAAACTAATGATCGAGCCAAAAACTAATGATCGAGCCAAACACTAATGATCGATACAGACACTAATGAACGAGTCAGAGACTAATGAACAAATCAGAAATGAAAAATTGATTCAGGAACGAATGGCCAAGTCGAATTGATGAGGAAGTCAGAAGCAAACGTACGAGGCTGACACTGTTAAATGAGTCTGACACTAGTGAACCAGAAAGGCACTGACGAACAGGTGTGACACTGATGAATGAAACAGACACTGATTAACGAAACAGACAGCGATGAATGAGTCAGACGCTAATGAACGGGTCAGAATGAATGAGTCAGACACAATTCAACGAGTCAGACACGAATGAACAAAACAAAATCTAATGATCGAGCCAAACACTAAAGAACAAAACAGACACCGATGAACGAGACTGAAACTAATGAACGTGTCAGAAACTGATGGACAAGTCAGGCACTGAGGAATAAAACAGGCACTAATGAATGAAACAGACACTTTTGAGCGAAACAGGCACTGATGAACGAAACAGACATGAATGAACGAGTCAGACACGAATGAATGAACAAAAACTAACAAACAAGCCAAACACTAATGAATGAAACAGACTCTAATGAACGTGTCAGGCGCCGATGAACAAGTCAGAAACTGAGGAACAAACGAAACAGACACTTATGAACGAGTCAGAAATGGATGAACGAGTCAGACACTGATGAACGAGTCAGAAACTAATGAACGAGTCGGACACTGATGAACGAGCCAGACACTGATGATTGAGCCAAACACTAATGAACGATTCAGAGACTAATGAATAAGTCAGAAACGAAAAAATGATTCACGAACGAATGAACAAATCGAATTGATGAACAAGTCAGATGCAAATGTACAAGGCTGACACTGTTGAACGAATCTTGAACGAGAAAGGCACCGACAAACGAGTGTGACACTGATGAACACGTCCGACACACCGAGAATGAGGGTGAAGGTATGGAACTCGGGGGGAGAGACTGCGAGGCTCCTAAGCAAATTGATACGGGGAGTGACAAGGTATGGGAGGTGTTGGCAGGCTTAAAAGTGGACAGATCTCCCGGTCCAGATGTTTTGTGTCCCAGACTGCTGAGGGAGGCAAGGGCTCTGACTCAAATTTTTAATTCCTCTCTGTCCACGGGGTAGGTGCCAGAGGACTGCAGAACAACTAATGTGGTTCCGCTATTTAAGAAGGGTGTAGAGATAAGCCAGTGAACTACAGGCCAGTGAGTTTCACGTCAGTGGTAGGGAAACTATTGGAGAAAATTCTGATGGAGAGAATCTATCTCCACTTGGAGAGGCAAGGTTTGATCAGGGATAGTCAGCTTGGCTTTGTCAGACGGAGGTCATGCTTAACAAATTTGATTGAATTTTTTGAAGAGGTGACTAGGTGTGTAGATGAGGGTAGTGTAGTTGATGTAGTTTATATGGATTTCGGCGAAGCCTTTGACAAGGTCCCACATGGGAGCTTATAAAGAAGGCAAATGCACATGGGATACAGGGTAATTTGATAAGGTAGATTCAAAATTGGCTTAGTTGTAGGAGACAGAGGGTAATGACAGAAGGTTGTTTTAGTGACTGGAAGCCAGTGTCCAGTGGCGTACCACAGGGATCTGTGCTGGGTCCCCTATTATTTGTCATTTATATAAATGAAATAGATGACTATGTGGGGGGTAGAATTAGTAAGTTTGTGGATGACACAAAGATTGCCCGGGTGGTTAACAGTGAGGTTGAGTGTCTTGGGCTACAGGAAGATATAGACGGGATGGTTAAATGGGCAGATAAGTGGCAGATGGACTTTAACTCTGAAAAGTGTGAGGTGATACACTTTGGAAGGAGTAATTTGACATGGAAGTATTCAATGAATGGCATGACACTAGGAAGTTCTGAGGAACAAAGGGACCTTGTCGTGTGTGTCCATAGATCTCTGAAGGCAGAGGGGCATGTTCATGGGGTGGTGAAAAACGCATATGGGACACTTGCCTTTATCAATCGACGCATTGATTACAAAAGTAGGGAGGTCATGTTGGAGTTCTATAGAACATTGGTGAGGCCACAGCTGGAGTACTGTGTGCAGTTCTGGTCGCCACATTATAGGAAGGATGTGATTGCACTGGATGCAGAGGAGATTCACCAGGATGTTGCCTGGGATGAAACATTTAAGTTATGAAGAGAGGTTGGATAGACTTGGGTTGTTTTCGTTGGAGCAGAGAAGACTGAAGGGCGACCTGATTGAAGTATACAAGATTATGAGGGGCATGGACAGGGTGGATAGGGAGCAGCTGTTCCCTTTAGTTGAAGGGTCAGTCACGAGGGGACATAAGTTCAAGGTAAGGGGCAGGAGGTTTAGGGGGGATGTGAGGAAAACCTTTTTTACCCAGAGGGTGGTGATGGTCTGGAATGCACTGCCTGGGAGGGTGGTGGAGGCGGGTTGCCTCACATCCTTTAAAAAGTACCTGGATGAGCACTTGGCACAACATTCAAGGCTATGGTCCAAGTGCTGGTAAATGGGATTAGGTTGGTAGGTTAGGTGTTTCTCACATGTCGTTGCAGACTTGATGGGTTGAAGGGCCTCTTCTGCACTCTGTGGTTCTGTGATACTGACGAACGAGTCTGACACTGATGAATGACTCCGACACTGATGGACAAGTGTCAAGGGAGTTTAATAATTTTCATAATATTTTTCCAGTCTATTGTAAATTAGGTTTGTGGGGGGTTGTATCAAGAAGATATAATAATTCTCAATGTTGTTGGAATTTATTGTAAAATAGAGTAATAATGGGATGTGTCTTTATGTGTCTGTGTGCATGTGTGTGAGAGAGAGGGAGAGAGGGGCTTAATTGAATTAGTCTGGGTGCTCAGTTCTAAGAAAAGAGATTAGGCTTGAAATGTTAATTAGGTGAACATGGGGAAGTATAGAAACATAGGTATAAAGGGAACATTTGCATTTTGAAATAAACAAAACTCGAAGGAGGGTGAAATGTGTCACCTAGCCAGGTGAAGTTTAGAAACAGTGTGTTTATTTTTCCCAAAGATTATGGGTGAAACTTAGTGCTATAAGAAGGTTTTATTATCAGGGAGGTGAAGTCCAAAGTCATAGTGAAACACTGGTATTTGCATTCAAAGAGAGGAGATATACGATCATAAGACCTACGTCTTATAAGACCTTATACAAGCATAAGACCTACATCTGCTCCTACGAGCAGAAGTCGGCTATTCGGTCCATCGAGTCTGCTCCACCAATCAATGAGATCATCGCTGATCTGATAATCCTCAACTCCACTTTCCTCCCCATAACCCTTGATTCTCTTACTGATTAAAAACATGTCTATCTCTGCCTTGAATATACTTAACGACCCAGCCTCTACAGCCCTCTGCGGTAAAGAATTCCACAGATTCATTTCCCTTTGAGAGAAGAAATTCCTCCTCATCTGTTTTAAATGGGCAACTCCTTACTCTGAGATTATGCCCTCTGGTCCTCGACTCTCCCACAAGGGGAAACAACCTCTCAGCATCTACCCTGTCAAGCCCCCTAAGAATATTATATGTTTCAATAAGGTCACTCCTCATTCTTCTAAACTCCATTGAGTAAAGGCCCAACTTACTCAACCTCTCCTCATAAGAAAATCCCTCCATACCTGGGATCAACCTAGTGAATCTTCTCTGGACTGCCTCCAATGCCAGTACATCTTTCCTTAGATAAGGGGACCAAAACTGTTCATAATATTCTAGGTGTGGTCTAACTAGTGCCTTGTATAGTTTTAGCAAGACTTCCCTATTTTTATATCTATTCCCTTTGAAATAAAGGTCAACATTCCATTTCCCTTCCCTACTACCTGCTGAACTTGTATGCTAGCTTTTTGGGATTCATGCACGAGGACTCCCAAATCCCTCTGTGCTGCAGCTTTCTTCAGTCTTTCTCCATTTAAATAATATTCAGCTCCTCTGTTCTTCCCACCAAAGTTCATAACCTCACATTTTCCCACATCATATTCCATCTGCCAAGTTTTTGCCCACTCACTTAACCTGTCTATATCCGTCTGTCGACTCCTTGTGTCATCCTCTCCACTTGCCTTCCCACCTATCTTTATGTCATCCACAAACTTGGTGATAGTGCGTTCACTCCCCTCATCTAAGTTATTAGAAATAATTGTGGCCCCAGACTGATCCCTGTGGCACTCCACTAGTTACAGGTTGCCATCCCTAAAATGCCCCCCTTAAACCAACTCTCTGTCTTCTATTAGTTAGCCAATCCTATATTCATGCTAATATACTACCCCCAGCACCATGGGCTCTTATCTTATTAAGTAGTCTTATGTGTGGCACCTTATTGAATGCCTTTGGAAATCCAAATATATTACATCAACTGGTTCTCCTATATTTATTCTGCTTGTTACCTCTTCAAAGAATTCTAATAAATTTGTCAGTCATGATTTCCCCTTCATGAAGCCATGCTGACTCTGCTTGATTATATTATGTATTTCTAAATGCTCTGCTATTACATTCTTTATAATAGACTCCAACATTTCACCAATGACAGATGTTAAGCTAACTGGCCTATAGTTACCTGTTTTTTGTCTCCCTCCCTTTTTGAATAAGGGTGTTACATTGTCCATTCTCCAATCCTCTGGTACTTTTCCAGAATCTAAGGATTCTTGGAAGATTACTACCAGTGCATCCGCTTTCTCTGTAGCTACTTCCTTTAATATCCTTCGATGTAACCCATCAGGTCCAGGGGACTTATCGGTCTTTAGCCCCATTAGTTTCCCGAGTACATTTTCTATAGTAATAGTATTTATTTACTTCCACCACCCCCCCCGCCCCCCCCACCCCACCCCCCCACCCCCCCTCCACCCCACCACCACCCTTTTACTCTTGATTATTTAGTATTTTTGGAATGCTATTAGCATCTTCTACCGTGAAGGCTGATGCAAAGTATTTATTCAACTCCTCTTCCATTTCCTGGTTCCTCATCATTATTTCCCAGCCTCATTCTCTCCTGATTTATTCTTTGTCCTACAGTATAGCTACTGTCAGGGGGCTTGTAGACTACTCCCACCAATGTCTTCTTCTCCTTGTTATTTCTTACCTCTACTCATATGAATTCTACATCTGCCATCCAAGATCCTTTCTTGCTATTGTACTTCTTCCATCTCATGCTAACAAAACTACCCCACCAGCCTTTCCTTCCTGCCTGTCCTTTTGAAAAGTCACAAACCCCTGAATACTTAGTTCCCAGCTTTGATTCCTTTATAACCATTACAGAGACGTGGTTACAAGATCATACCCATTAACCTCTATTTGTGCCGTTAATTCATTTATTTTGTTCCAAATACTACGTGCATTTATGTAAAGGGCCATTAATTTGGCCTTTTTACCATTTTTCCCCCCTTTGACCCTATTTGCTGCTTTTTTTTAATGTTTGTACGCCCTTCCTGTCATACTCTGGGTATCATTATTTAAATAGCTGCCCTGCAAGGCTCCCATGTCCTTTTTTCTTTGCAAGCTTACATATCCTGTCTCCAGAACCCTCCCCCCATCTATTTAGTCTAAAGCCCTCTCTAAAGCCCTAGTTATTCGATTCACCAGGACACTGGTCCCAGCACGGTTAAAGTGAAGCCCGTCCCACTAGAACAGCTCCCTTCTACCCCAGTACTGGTGCCAGTGCCCCATGAACTGAAACCCATTTCTCCCACACCAATCTCTGAGCTATTTAATTCCTTAACTTTATTTACCCTATGTTAGTTAATATATAAAGAAGAGAAGACTGTTTGTAAGGGAAGACATCTTTAAGATCTTACAAGTATGTGAAAAGCCTTCAGCATCAAGCTGCTGTCTTCAAAGAACTGAAGTTAAGGAAACTCACTTTGAATTTGACTGGTTCAGGGTATTGTGTGTCACCTTGCCTGGGTCTTTTAATATCTATGTGTCTTACTGTTGTCTTAACAAAAGTGTAACTGGGAGTTAAATTAATTAGGGGGTTTAGAAGTTATCACAGTAGTAATTTGTAGATCTATGTATGTGTTTAAAATAATTTATCTTATTAATAAATGTTTAATTTAGCTTTATAAGAACCTATAAGACTTGGTGGTCTTATTACTACTGAATTCAATGCATGCATCTCAAAATTTATACAAATTGAAAATTAGTTGTGACAGTTGTTTTAAGCTTCTCTCTCAGATTTCAACAGCTCAGTATTTACCATCGGCTATGTCATAACAGGTTGTGTTGTTCTGTCTGTGTGTGTGTGATTTAATTAATTTTGTCGCCGAAGTTGAAGTTATCCGAAGCCAATGTAGAAGTGTCTTTAATATGCTAATGAGTAAACATGGTCGGGGTCTTAGCATGTAAGGTGTAATGGGGATTTGCATTTTTTGATAGATGAAGGGGGATTTGAATTTCAAAGAGGTTGATGAGAATATTGGCAACATGAAGAGGTTTATTTTATAAGAAAGCTAAAGTCCAAAGACATATGGAAACAATGGAATTGACATATTAAAAATGGTGAAACATATATAAAGGAGAATGAGGTCTGTGTGTCAGGGGAAAGCATTGCAAGGTCTGACAGAAGTGTGAGAAGCCTCCAGCATTTGTGCATAACCCTGCTGTCTACAGAAACCGAAGCTGGAAAGAGCCATTTTGGATCCCAATGTCCAGAGTATTGTGCTAATTTGCTGGATCTGTTTAAAATCTAAAATCTATTTTTGGACTGTGGCCTTAAAGGGGGGGGAGGTGGGGGGGGAGTAACTGCAAGCCAGGTTAAGAAGGGATTTTAGGATTTATTATCATGGTAATTGGCAGTTCTATGTATGTGCTTAATAAACATTTAATTGTGTTTTTTTAAAAGATCTCTAAAGTCTTGGTGGACCTATTGCTTCTGAATTCAGGGTACACATCTTGAAATAAATACAAATTGCAAAGCCATTGTGATAGCACGATCAAGTTTCCATTGTGGATTTGGTCTGTCCAGCACACATCACCTGCCGCGTCATAACACATTGGGGGCTCTTTGTGAGATATTTGAAATTCCTTGATTGTTTCAAAGCTAGTGAATCTTAAGGTTATGAGTACGAGAAGCACACTGAATTTGGGAGTTGGTGTGAGGGATTTTTAAAGTGATGTGAATGCAAAAATGGCTTTATCCATGGCTAAAA
This sequence comes from Cetorhinus maximus, assembly GCF_964194155.1. Taxonomy (NCBI): domain Eukaryota; kingdom Metazoa; phylum Chordata; class Chondrichthyes; order Lamniformes; family Cetorhinidae; genus Cetorhinus; species Cetorhinus maximus. Next base: position 77,335,179 of record NC_135884.1, on the reverse strand, counting down.
CTTTTTTTGGAAGTAGAAGATACAACTATGATTGGGTTACAAAAAGTATCTAAGGATGATTTAACAGAGTTGGCATATAAGTTGCAACTGAGGTTACCTGTAGGGATAAAGAAAGTTGATACAGTTGAAGTGATAACACAGCATTTGAAGTTGGAAGTGACACCTGACACCAGAGTGACAGCTGGAGAAGCTTGATTTTGAACCAGCAATAGAAGTGAAAAAAAAAACCTGAAATAGAGATAGCAGAAAAAGAAAAGGAAAAAGAAAGAGTATTTAAAAAAGAAATGGAAATGTGTTATGGCACAGCTGATGGTAAATGCTGAGCTGCTCAAATCCCAAAGGAAAACTTGAAACAGCTGCCACAACTTGTTTTGCAATTTGTATAAATTTTGAAATGCATTCCCTGAATCCAGTAGTAATAAGACCACCAAGTCTTATAGGTTTCTTACCAAACTAAATTAAACCTTTATTAAAAAAAGAAATGATTCTAAATACATACATAAATCTACAAATTACTACTATGATAACTTCTAAATCCCCTAATTAATCTAACTCCCAGTTACACTTTCATTAAGGCAACAGTAAGACTCTCAGATTTTAAGAGATCCAGGCAAGGTGACACACAATACCCTGAATCAGTCGAATTCAAAGCGAGTTTCCTTAATTTCAGTTCTTTGTAGACAGTAGCTTGAGGCTTAGATGCTGAAGATGTTTCACACGTGTTAGATCTTAGAATGCCTGCCCTTACACAAAGCCTTCATTCCTTAATATATATTTTCCTCTTTGAATGGAAATTCCCATTGTTTCACTACATCTTTGGACTTTACCTCTCTGATAATAAAAATCTCTCATAGTACTAATTTTACCAGTAACCTTTGCTAAAAATAAACACACTGTTTCTGAACTTCACCTGGCTAGGTGACACATTACTCCCCTCCTTTTGTTTCCTTTACCCCTATGTGTACCTACTTAAAATTTCAAACCTAGCTTATCTTCTAATACGTCAAAGCCTTGAGACCAGCTGCTTTTAATCCAATTAAATAACACACACCCCTCACTTTTACTCTACTTTATACTAAATTCCAATAACATTATGAGAATTATTATGTCTTCCTGACAACCCCTTTCTTATTAAAAAATGAATCCACATAACTTTAAAAGACAGCTTCATTTTTTGAACTCATCTTACATTACCTCCTATACTTATTACAGTATTACATTACCAGGTGCATTAACATAACAAAATATACACAAATCCTTGGTATCAACAGAAATCATTCCAGTCCAGTGTCCAGGTTTTTAAATGTCCAATTTTCCCTTTCAGCTTCAAACTCTTGACAATGCATCTGCAATTAGATTTTCTCGTCCAGCCACATGTATAATCTGTAGATTAAATGGTTGCATTAATAAACTCCATCTGAATAGCCTTGCACTTCTGTCTCAAAATTTGTCCATAAACTTTAAAGGATTGTGGTCTGCATAAACAATTGTTTTTGATTAATTGTTTGCAACATAAACCTCAATGCTGCAATGCTAACACCAAACCCAAAGTCTCCTTTTCAATCATTGAATACTTTGTTGTAGATTCAACTTCCGTGAAAAATATCCTATCGGTTTTTCAATTCCAGTGTCGTCATCTTGTAACAGTACAGCCCCAGTGCCTATATCGCTTGCATCAATAGCCAACTTAAATTGCTTGGCATGATAGTGTACTGCCAAAACTGGTGTTGTAGTTAATGCAGTTTTCAAACTATCAAATGCCTTCTGGCGAAGCACCAGACAGAAGCTGTGTCCATTGAAACCTCTTGTCCTTTTTAATAGTTCAGTCAATGGAGCAACCTCTTGGCTAAAATTTGGTACAAATTTCCGCTAAACCCACTCATGCCCAGAAATCTCAAAACTTCTCATTTTGTTGTAGGCACAGGGAAATCCATGATAGCTTTGACTTTCACATCTCTTGGAACCACCTTACAATTCCAATGGTATGGCCTAGATACGTAACTTGCACTTTTGCAAATTCACTTTTAGCCAAGTTGATCACCAAATTAGCTTCTTGTAATCGAGTAAATAATTTTTCCAGGTGTTGTAAATGCTCCTCCCACATCTGACTGAAAACTATCAAGTTGTCAATATAAACAGCACAACTGCTCAGACCTGCAAATACTTTGTCAGTCTTTGAAATGTTGCAAGTGCATTCCTCATACCAAATGGCATGACTTTAAACTGATATAGTCCATCTGGTGTCACAAAAGCTGATATCTCCTTTGCTCTTTCTGATAAGGGTACCTGCCAATATCCTCTTAGCGAGTCAATCTTTGTGATAAATTTTGATTGCCCCACATTCTCAATACAATCTTCCAACATGGTAGAGGATATGAATCCACTTTTGTCACCGCATTCACCTTTCGATAGTCCACACACAGTCTTTGTGTTCCATCCAGTTTCAGTACCAGCACAACAGGCAAACTCCATTTACTATAACTAGACTCAATGGTATTATTTTGAAACATGAACTCGATTTATTTCTGTACTTGTGATACCTTTGCTGGGTTTAATCTATAAGGATGTTGCCTTAGCAAAGATGAAACTTCTACAGACACATCATGTATAGCTAAATTCGTCCTTCTTAGCTTATTTCTACAAATAAACCTGTGTGACAGGGGGATGGGATCCCAGGTGTAGGATCAGATAGGTCAGATTCAGGTCAGAAAAATGGAGTTAGAACATTAGCTAGGGACGTTGTGATAGACATGGAGTTACAGGAGAAGCAAAGTTTAAAAAGTGTCCAACAAAGGAAATTGACGGGGTTAAACTGTTTATACTTCAATGCAAGGAGTATTACAAACAAGGTAGATGAGTTAAGGGCACAGGTAGACACATGGCAGCAGGATGTCATTGCTATAACGGAGACCTGGCTAAAGGAGAGACAAAACTGGCAGCTTAATATTCCTGGTTATAGAATCTTCAGACACAATAGAGTAGGAGATAAAAAAGGAGGGGGGGTAGCACTAATGGTTGAAGAATCAATTCCATTTGTGAGAAGGGATGATATACTAAATGGGTCAACAAACAAGGCTTTGTGGATTGAGCTCAGAAATAAAAAAGGGGCAGTCACACTACTGGGTGTATACTACAGACCCCCAAATAGTGAAAGGGAGATAGAAGAACAAGTATGTAGGCAAATTTCTGCTTGTAAGAACAAGAGGGCAATAATATAGGAGACTTCAACTATCCTAATATCAACTGGGATTCAAACAATATAAGGGGCACTGAGAGAGAAAGATTCATGCAGTGTGTCCAGGAAAATTTTTTCAACCAATTAGTGACAAACCCAATGAGAGGAGATGCAATTCTAGACCTAGTCTTGGGGAACGAAGAAGGGAAAGTGGGTGAAGTGACAGTTGGCGACCATATCGGGGACAGTGATCACAATTCAGTTAGATTTAGCATTACCATGGAAAAGGAAAGGGATAAGGCAGGAGCAAAAGTCTTGAACTGGAGGAAGGCAAATTTTGCAGAAATGAGAAGGGACTTGGCAGAGGTGGACTGGACAGCACTGCTGGAGGATAAAATAGTGGAAAACCAGTGGGAAGCAATAAAAAGCGAGATCCTAATTGTACAAAGTAGACATGTCCCCTACAAAAATAAGAGTGGTACTGCCAAATCTAGACCTCCCCAGTTGTCTAGAGGAATAGAGAGGAAGATCAAACAGAAAAAGAAAGCGTATGATAGGCACAAAGAACTAAGCACTGCAAATAGCCTAAACGAATATAGGAAGTGCAGGGACGAAGTAAAAAAGGAAATAAGGAAATCAAAGAGAGGGCATGAAAAGAGATTAGCAAGTAAAGTTAAAGAAACCCAAAGATGTTTTACCAATACATTAATGTTGAAAGATTAGTTAAGGAAAAAGTGGGACCTATCAGAGATGAAGATGGAAACTTGTATGTAGATGCAGAGGCTGTGGGAAGGGTTTTGAATGAATATTTTGTCTCCGTGTTTACAAAGGAAAGGGAGGATGTAGATATAGTAGTCCAGGAGGAACACTGCGAGATATTGGACGGGATAGTCATAAAGAGAGAGGAAGTACTCAAAGGGTTGAAATCCCTGAAAGTGGATAAGTCACCAGGGCCAGATGGATTGTTTCCGAGGCTGCTGAAGGAAGTCAGGGAGGAGATAGCAGATGCTTTGAGGATGATTTTCCAATCTTCACTAGATACAGGGGAGGTACCGGAGGACTGGAGAAATGCAAACATAGTTCCATTGTTTAAAAAGAGATCAAAGGAAATGCCAAACAATTATAGGCCAGTTAGTCTTACATTGGTGGTGAGCAAATTAGTAGAATCAATCCTGAGAGATAGGATTAACTGTCATGTGGAAAGGCATGGACTAGTCAGGGATGGTTGGTTAGCATGGACTTGTTAAAGGAAGGTCTTGCCTCACAAATTTGATTGAATTCTTTGAGGAAGTGACAAGAAGGGTTGATGAAGGTAGCAGCGTGGATGTTGTGTACATGGATTTTAGCAAGGCATTTGACAAGGTCCCACATGGCAGATTGGTCAGGAAATTAAAAGCCCATGGGATTCAGGGTAATGTGGCAAACTGGATAAAAGGTTGGCTTTGTAACAGGAAACAAAGGGTAATGGTCGATGGATGCCCTTGCGAATGGAAAGTTGTCTCAAGTGGTGTTCCACAGGGTTCGGTGTTGGGACCCTTGCTGTTTGTGTTATATATTAACAATTTGGATGTGAACATGGAGTTGTGAACATGAATCGTGCGATTGGGAAACTTACAGATGACACAAAGATTGGCCGAGTAGTGGATAGTGTAGAGGATAGCCATAATCTCCAAAACGATATAGATGGGTTGGCTGAGTGGGTAGTAAAGTGACAGATGGATTTTAACATAGAGAAGTGTGAGATCATACATTTAGGGAGGTCAAACAGTTACAGGGATTACACAATAAATGGGAATATACTAAGAGGGGTAAATGAAGTGAGAGATCTTAGCGTACAAGTACACAGGTCCCTGAAGGCAGCAGTTCAAGTAGACGAGGTTGTAAAGAAGGCATATGAAATGCTCTCCTTCATTGGCAGAGGTATAGAATATAAAAGTAAGGATATAATGTTGGAATTGTAGAAAACACTGGTGAGGCCACAACTGGAGTATTGTGTGCAGTTCTGGTCACCACATTACAGGAAGGGCGTAATAGCTCTGGAGAGAGTGCAGAGGAGGTTTACAAGAATGTTGCTAGGGTTAGAAAAGTGTAGCTACGAGGAGAGATTGGATAGGTTGGGGTTATTTTCCTTAGAACAAAGAAGGCTGAGAGGTGACTTGATTGAGGTGTACAAAATTATGAGGGGAATAGAGTGGACAGGGTAAAATTGTTTCCCTTGAAGGAGAATTCTAGAACCAGAGGACATAGATTCAAGATAAGTGGCAGAAGGTGTAGAGGGTACATGAGGGAGAACTTTTTTACGCAAAGGGTACTGGGTGTCTGGAATTCGCTGCCCAAGTTGGTGGTAGAGGCAGAAACTCTAAACTCTTTTAAAAAGTACCTAAATTTGCACCTAAAGTGCTGTAAGCTGCAGGGCTATGGCCGGGTACAGGAAGGTGGGATTAGAAAGGGCACCTGGGTGTCCTCGGGCTGGCATGGACAAGATGGGCCAAATGGCCTCCTTTTGTGCTGTAACTTTTCTAGGGTTCTATGGTTCTAATAGCTTCTCCAAATCACTTTGAAACTTTTCAGGAAGGTAACTCAATATTACATTTGAATATTCAAGTACCTCCTCATTATCCAGTTTGATTAGAGGAAAATTAATTTCAGAATCTGGCATTTCTACTTCTTTCTCAGTATTTACCACCACTAACACCTCATTTTTGATCCTCTTCCCTTTCAAAGTACTTTTTAAGCATATTTACATGACACACCCTCTGCTACTTTCTTCTATCTGGAGTATTTATTAAATAATTTACTTCACTCAGTTTATTTTCAATCTTGTAAGGCTCACTAAACTTTGCCTTTCATGAGTCACGCGGTACCGGTAACTGAACTAGCACTTTCTCCCCAGCAACAAACTACAAGCTGTCTGCTTTCATTTTCATTACTTGCTGTGATATCTTTAAATCTTCCCTAGCTAACTCAAATGCTCTGTCCAATCTCTCTCTGAAATTTGATACATAATCCAAGAAACTAGTTTCTGAATTTCAACCCACCAATTTCTCATGAATCAATTTCAGTAGTCCTTACCTCATGACCATAAACTGGTTCAAAAGGACTGAAACCAGTCGATGCATTAGGAGCGTCCCTAAAAGCAAATAACAAGAATGGAATTCCCCATCCCAATCCTGTGGATAATTCTGACTGTACGCCTTCTTCATAGTTTTTAAGAGTTTGATGCCATCTTTCCAAAGCCCCTTGTGACTCCGGATGATAAGCTGTTGACTTCAACTGTTTTATACCCAAATTGTTCATTACTTCCTTAAACAACGGTGACATGAAATTTGACCCCTGATCTGATTGTATTTCTTTAGGTAAACCATGTCTTGGAAAAAACTTAGTTAACTCTTCCACAATTTTCTTTATTGTACTATTTCTCAAAGGTATTGCTTCAGGAAACCTGGTAGACACGTCCATTATTGTCAGTAAGTACTAATTTCCACTTTTAGTCTTAGGGAGAGGTCCTACACAATCAATCATGACCCTCGTAAAAGGTTCTTCAAATGCTGTAATTGGAATTAAAGGTGCTGGCTTAATCACTGCTTGTGGTTTCCCTATCACCTGACATGTGTGACATGTTCTACAATTTGACTACATCCTTATGCAATCCAGGCCAATAAAAATGTTTTTGTATCTTCGCCCATGTCTTCCTAATTCCTAATTGTCCCTCCCATTGGAATTTCATGAGCTATCCTCAGAATCTGATTTCTATATCCAAATTTACAATTATTACAATCTTATGCACCTCCCTTTAGCTTATATTTGCTGAAGCATGATAAGACCTCCATTTTCTTATTAAAACATTACCCTTATGGTAATAACATTCTGGTATACATTTTGCCTCCGTTTCTGAGTAAGCTGTATGATGTAAGAATTTTATTTGCAAATCCTTTTTCTGTAACTCCACTAACCGCCTTCAGCTGAACTAAACACTTCAGCTGAATTGTCCTCTGTTCTCTCTTCCTGAACAATGTTATCAAACACAGTATCAGCTAATTGGGCTCACGTATGTTGCCCCTGCCTTTGAACTTCCTGTTCTTCTTGTTTCAACCTATGAGCCTGTGATCTCATTATCACACAATTTGGAAACAATCCAGGATGCTCTCTTTGCAACACTTGTGTTGAAAACACCCCTACTGTTCAACTACCATAGGCATCACCCAAATTTGTGATCCAGCTATATCATTACCCAGAACAAATTGAAGCCCTGCAATGGGTATTTTTTTTCCCACTACTCCAACAATCAGACCCACTTCCCACTTACTCTTTAAACTTACCTTCCACAATGGAATAGGTTTAGCATTTCCATGACCCCACTTATTATCACCTGTTCCTGCAATACTCCCTCTGAACATCAAATGTCACTATCCAACAACATTAGGGATCAACTAACCCCTGTGTCTCTTAAAATTTTAACATATTTCCCTACTCCACCCTGTACACATGGAAAGACTTTCCCTTCACACACAAAATCATTAAACAGTTCTGCAGCCTGCTCCTCAGAATTCTCTTGGGTAAATTGTGAACACATTCCTACTTCTTCACCTATCACTGATTCTCCCCATTTTACCTGTACACAAACCACTGGTTTTTCCTGTAACTGAACCTCAGAACCCACAGTACTCTTACTTCCAGGACGTTTCTACACCCCTATAATTCCAACAGATTTTCCCTGCAATTTTCAGCACACAGGTTTCAAATGTCCAACTTTATTACAATGAAAACGCTTCAATTTTCGAATGTCACTTCTACCCTCAGCACCTTTCTTTTTATTTTGGGAAAAAACTTCCTGGGAATTTCTACCTACTCCTTCTCTTCTCTGACTACCCACCTTACTTTCACCTTCCCACTTTCTATCCTTTTCTCATTTAAAAGGGTGACCAAAAAAAGGCTCTATGCACTAACTCATAACCATCAGCTATCTCTGTTGCTTGTCTTACTGTTTCAACCCTCTGTTCCTCCACATGAGTTTTCACAACCGAATGAATTGCATCTTTAAATTCTTCCAAAAGAATTGCTTCTCTAAGAGCTACATATGTTGTTTCTATCTTTAATGCCCATGTCCACCGATCAAAATTACTTTGTTTTACTCTTTCAAACTCAATATAAGTTTGCCCAGGCTGTTTCCTCATATTCCTAAATTTCTGCCTGAATGCCTCAGGAACCAACTCATATGCACTCGAAATAGCCTTTTTTTTATCACATCACAATTCACTGACATTTCTTCTGACAGTGAAGCATAAATCTCATGTGCTCTACCCACGAACCTGGATTGTAACAATGTCTAGTTTTCCTGTGGCCCTTTCATCTGTTTAGTTATCTTCTCAAATGAAATAAAGAATGCTTCCACATCTCTTTCATCAAATTTTGGAAGAGCTTGTACAAATTTAAACACATCCCCACTGGGTTTTAGGTTAAAGGTTTTTTGTCATCAGAACTTTCTTCGGCATCAGACGTCTCCTTTTTGAAATCCAGCTTTTTAAAACGATACTCTCTGTCTCTTTCCTTCATTCTCTCTTCCATTGCTAACATCTCTCTCTCTGGATTTCAATTTCTTTTTGAAATAACCTCTTCTTCTCCCTTTATTTTTCTGCTGCTTCTAGTTCCAGTTTTTATTTCATTTCCAACTCTTTTTCCTTTTTGTTTACCTCAGATCAAGTTTCTTCAGTTCCAAGCTTCTTCATTTCTAACTGAAGTCTCACCATCTCCAGCTGTGACTCACTAGTGTCAGATTTCACTTCCAACTTTAAACGCTGTGCTATACCTTCAATTATATCTGCTTTCTTCAAACCCTGCAGGTAACCACAATTGTAATTTATCTGCCAATTCCATTAACTTATCTTTAGTTGCCTTCTGTAAACCATCCAAAGTTATAACTTCAACTCTCAGACATGTTTTAGCAACTGCCAAAGCCGTATTACAGTCTCGCCACTTCAAAAAAGGCCTCACACCAACTCCTGAATTCAAAGTGCTTCTCATACTCATAACCTTAAGATTCACCAACTCCAAACCAATCAAGGAATTTCAAATATATCCCGCAAAGAGCCCCCAACTTTATTATGGTACAGCCGCTGGTAAATGCTGAGCTGCTCAAACCCCAAAGGGAAACTTGAAACAACTGCCACAACTTTTTATGCAATTTGTATAAATTTCGAGATGTGCACCTTGAATTCAGTAGTAATAAGACCACCAAGTCTTATAGGTTTCTTACCAAACTAAATTAAACCTTTATTAATAAAATAAATGATTTTAAATACACACATAGATCTACAAATTACTTCTATGATAACTTCTAAATCCCCTAATTAATCTAAACCCCAGTTACACTTTTGTTAAGGCAAGAGTAAGACACACAGATTTTAAAAGACCCAGGCAAAGAAACATTATACCCTGAACAATCCAATTCAAAGTGAGTTTCCTGAGCTTCAGTTCTTTGTAGACAGCAGCTTGAGGCTTAGATGCTGGAGGTGTTTCACACTTGTTAGATCTTAGAATTCCTACCCTCACACACAGCCTTCTCTCCTTTACACATATTCCCATTGTTTCACTATGTCTTTGGACTTTACCTCTCTGATAATAAAAATCTCTCATGGTACTAATTTACCAGTGATCTTTAGGAAAAATAAACACATTGCTTCTGAACATCACCTGGCCAGGTGACACATTTCATCCCTCCTTTGAAAACAATCTAGTCTGGTTTATTTCAAAATGCAAATGTTTCCTTTACCTCTACATCTAACTACTTAACATTTCAAACCTATCTTATCTTCTAATACATCAAAGCCTTGAGACCAGCTGCCTTTAATCCAATTAAATCACACACACACACACAGACCTTAATTTTACTGTACTTTATGATAAATTCCAATAACATTATGAGATTATATCTTCCTAACAAAATGTGAAAGCTTGATCTCCAGAGAGAAAAGTTAGCAATGGAAGAAAGGGAGAAGGAAAGAGACAGAGAGTACCAACTTTTTAAAGCTGGTGTTTAAGAAAGAGACCTCTGATTCTGAGGAAAGTTATAATGAAGAAACCTTCAACCTAAAACCCAGTGGGGAGATGATGTGTCGGAATCGGACGAGCGCGTCAGACACCGATGAACGGTTCAGACACCAACAAACAAGTCAGGCACTAACAAAAAGAAAGAACATGTAGACATATTGCACCTGCAACTGCCATTCACTGACTCATTCACCAGGGCAATGCCTTGAACAATCAGGGTCAATCTGCCTGGTTTAAATTTCAAGCAATGTTTGGTAGTTAACTGTCAGGTGTGATCAATTGACACATTCTCCATCACATTGTCTCTACCAGAGTGCACTTGCCAATCAATCTGCACTCTTTTCCCATACAGTATAAATTACTGTTTTCCACGTATATTGATGTTTTAGTGAAGTATCCTGATGAGCGTATGATGAAAAGGTTAGACATCTCTTTTTCCAGCAACACTCACATTCTGTACAGTCAAATGACTCTAAGTCAGAAGCTGACGCAACAGCCCGACACGGACACACCAGCCCGACATGGACACACCAGCCCGACACGGACACGCCAGCCTGACATGGACATGCCAGCCCGACACGGACACGCCAGCCTGACATGGACATGCCAGCCCGACACGGGCACGCCAGCCCGACACGGGCACGCCAGCCCGACACGGACATGCCAGCCCGACACGGGCACGCCAGCCCGACACGGACATGCCAGCCCGACACGGGCACGCCAGCCCGACACGGGCACGCCAGCCCGACATGGACATGCCAGCCCGACACAGGCACGCCAGCCCGACATGGACATACCAGCCCGACACGGGCACGCCAGCCCGACACGGGCACGCCAGCCGGACATGGACATGCCAGCCCGACACGGGCGAGCCAGCCCGACACGGACATGCCAGCCCGACATGAGCGAACGAGTGAGACACTAATCAAAGAGTCAAACGCGAATGAATGAGACAGACACGAATGAATGAGTCAGACACTCATGAACGAATCAGATACGAATGAACGAGTCAGACACTAGTGAACGAGTCAGATATGAATGAACGAGTCAGACACCAGTGAATGAGTCAGACACTAGTGAATGAGTCAGACACCAGTGAACGAGTCAGACACTAGTGGACGAGTCAGACACCAATGAACGATCAGATATAAATGAACGAGTCGGACACTAGTGGACGAGTCGGACACTAGTGAACGAATCAGACACTAGTGAAAGAGTCAGCTACGAATGAACGAGTCAGACACTAGTGAACGAGTAGGACACTAGTGAACGAGTCAGACACTAGTGAACGAGTCGGACACTAGTGAACAAATTGGACACTAGTGAACAAGTCAGACACTAGTGAACAAATTGGACACTAGTGAACAAGTCGGACACTAGTGAACAAGCCGGACACTAGTGAACAAGCCGGACACCGCTAAAGATTCTGAAAATAGATACAACTGAATAGGTCAGATAATTTTGAAGGGTCACACATAATTAAACCAATCAGACACCAATGAAAGAGTCAGATGCTAATGAATGAATCCATTTTGAACAAACATGTCGCCAGGTGCTAATAAATGAGTCAGGAAATAAATTGCAGCACAACAGCTTACAAGGAAGTTAAAACCAAAATGCTGTGGATGCTGGAAATCCGAAACAAAAAGAGAAAATGCTGGAAAAATTCAGCAGGTCGAACAGCATCTGTGGAGAGAAAACAGAGTTAATGTTTCGAGTCTAAATGACACTTCTTCAGAGCTAAAGAGAAATTCACGGGTCAGGCACAGAGGAACGAGTCAGGCACCAAGGAACGAGTCAGGCTCCAGGGACGAGTCAGGCTCCGAGGAACGAGTCAGACACTGAGGAACGAGTCAGGCACCGAGGAACGCGTCAGACACCGAGGAACGAGTCAGACACCGAGGAACGAGTCAGACACCGAGGAACGAGTCAGACACCGAGGAACGAGTCAGACACCGAGGAAGGAGTCAGGCACCGAGGACGGAGTCAGACACTGAGGAACAAGTCAGACGCCGAGGAACGATTCAGACACTGAGGAAGGAGTCAGACAACGAGGAAGGAGTCAGACACCGAGGAAGGAGTCAGGCACCGAGGAACGAGTCAGTCACCGAGGAACGAGTCGAACACCGAGGAACTAGTCAGACAACGAGGAAGGAGTCAGGCACCGAGGAAGGAGTCAGACACCGAGGAACGAGTCGAACACCGAGGAACGAGTCAGGCTTCAAGGAACGAGTCAGGCTCCGAGGATGGAGTCAGGCACCGAGGAACGAGGCAGACACCGAGGAAGGAGTCAGACACCGAGGAATGAGTCAGACACCGAGGAAGGAGTCAGACACCGAGGAAGGAGTCAGACACCGAGGAACGAGTCAGACACCGAGGAACGAGTCGAACACCGAGGAACGAGTCAGGCTTCAAGGAACGAGTCAGGCTCCGAGGATGGAGTCAGGCACCGAGGAACGAGGCAGACACCGAGGAAGGAGTCAGACACCGAGGAACGAGGCAGGCACCGAGGAACGAGCCAGACACCGAGGAATGAGTCAGACACCGAGGAAGGAGTCAGACACCGAGGAAGGAGTCAGACACCGAGGAACGAGTCAGACACCGAGGAACGAGTCAGACACCGAGGAAGGAGTCAGACACCGAGGAAGGAGTCAGACAGCGAGGAAGGAGTCAGACACCGAGGAAGGAGTCAGACACCGAGGAACGAGTCAGACACCGGGGAACGAGTCAAACACCGAGGAAGGAGTCAGACACAGAGGAACGAGTCAGGCTCTGAGGAACGAGTCAGACACCGAGGAACGAGTCAGGCACCGAGGAACGAGTCAGACACCGAGGAACGAGTCAGGCTTCAAGGAACGAGTCAGACACCGAGGAACGAGTCAGACACCGAGGAAGGAGCGAGACACCGAGGAACGAGTCAGGCAGCGAGGATGGAGTCAGACACCGAGGAACGAGTCAGACACAGAGGAACGAGTCAGGCTTCAAGGAACGAGTCAGACACCGAGGAACGAGTCAGGCTGCAAGGAACGAGTCAGACACCGAGGAACGAGTCAGACAACGAGGAAGGAGTCAGACACCGAGGAACGAGTCAGGCAGCGAGGAACGAGTCAGACACCGAGGAAGGAGTCAGACACCGAGGAAGGAGTCAGACACCGAGGAAGGAGTCAGACACCGAGGAACGAGTCAGACACCGAGGAAGGAGTCAGACACCGAGGAAAGAGTCAGTCACCGAGGAACGAGACAGACACCGAAGAACGAGACAGACACCGAGGAAGGAGTCAGACACCGAGGAAGGAGTCAGACACCGAGGAACGAGTCAGTCACCGAGGAACGAGTCACACACCGAGGAACGAGTCAGGCAGCGAGGAACGAGTCAGACACCGAGGAACGAGTCAGACACCGAGGAACGACTCAGGCACCGAGGAACGAGTCAGACACCGAGGAACGAGTCAGACACCGAGGAAGGAGACAGACACCGAGGAAGGAGTCAGACACCGAGGAACGAGTCAGACACCGAGGAACGAGTCGAACACCGAGGAACGAGTCGAACACCGAGGAAGGAGTCAGACACTGAGGAAGGAGTCAGAAACCGAGGAAGGAGTCAGACACCGAGGAACGAGTCAGACACCGAGGAATGAGTCAGACACCGAGGAAGGAGTCAGGCACCCAGGAACGAGACAGACACCGAGGAACGAGCCAGGCACCGAGGAACGAGTCAGAGACCGAGGAACGAGGTAGACACCGAGGAAAGAGACAGACACCGAGGAATGAGTCAGACACCGAGGAACGAGACAGACACCGAGGAACGAGCCAGGCACCGAGGAACGAGTCAGAGACCGAGGAACGAGGTAGACACCGAGGAAAGAGACAGACACCGAGGAACGAGACCGGCACCGAGGAACTAGCCAGACACCGAGGAACGAGCGAGACACCGAGGAACGAGTCAGGCACCGAGGAAGGAGTCAGACACCGAGGAACGAGTCAGACACCGAGGAACGAGTCAGACACCGAGGAACGAGTCAGACACCGAGGAAGGAGTCAGACACCGAGGAAGGAGTCAGACACCGAGGAAGGAGTCAGACACCGAGGAAGGAGTCAGACACCGAGGAACGAGTCAGGCACCGAGGAACGAGTCGGACACCGAGGAACGAGTCGGACACCGAGGAACGAGCCGGACACCGAGGAACGAGTCAGGCTTCGAGGAACGAGTCAGACACCGAGGAACGACTCAGACACCGAGGAAGGAGTCAGACACCGAGGAACGAGTCAGACACCGAGGAAGGAGTCAGACACCGAGGAAGGAGTCAGACACCGAGGAACGAGTCAGACACCGAGGAACGAGTCAGTCACCGAGGAACGAGTCAGACACCGAGGAAGGAGTCAGGCTCCGAGGAACGAGGCAGACACCGAGGAAGGAGTCAGACACCGAGGAACGAGCCAGACACCGAGGAAGGAGTCAGACACCGAGGAACGAGTCAGTCACCGAGGAACGAGTCAGTCACCGAGGAAGGAGTCAGACATCGAGGAACGAGTCAGACACCGAGGAACGAGTCAGACACCGAGGAACGAGTCAGACACCGAGGAACGAGTCAGACACCGAGGAACGAGTCAGGCTTCAAGGAACGAGTCAGACACCGAGGAACGAGTCAGACACCGAGGAACGAGCCAGACACCGAGGAACGAGCCAGACACCGAAGAACGAGTCAGGCACCGAGGAAGGAGTCAGACACCGAGGAACGAGTCAGGCAGCGAGGAAGGAGTCAGACACCGAGGAAGGAGTCAGACACCGAGGAAGGAGTCAGACACCGAGGAAAGAGTCAGACACCGAGGAAGGAGTCAGACACCGAGGAAGGAGTCAGACACCGAGGAAGGAGTCAGACACCGAGGAAGGAGTCAGACACCGAGGAAGGAGTCAGACAACGAGGAAGGAGTCAGACAACGAGGAAGGAGTCAGACACCGAGGAACTAGTCAGACAACGAGGAACGAGTCAGACACCGAGGAACGAGTCAGACAGTGAGGAAGGAGTCAGACACCGAGGAACGAGTCAGGCACCGAGGAACGAGTCAGACACCGAGGAAGGAGTCAGACACCGAGGAACGAGGCAGGCACCGAGGAACGAGCCAGACACCGAGGAATGAGTCAGACACCGAGGAAGGAGTCAGACACCGAGGAACGAGTCAGACACCGAGGAACGAGTCAGACACCGAGGAACGAGTCAGACACCGAGGAAGGAGTCAGACACCGAGGAAGGAGTCAGACAGCGAGGAAGGAGTCAGACACCGAGGAAGGAGTCAGACACCGAGGAACGAGTCAGACACCGGGGAACGAGTCAGGCACCGAGGAAGGAGTCAGACACAGAGGAACGAGTCAGGCTTCAAGGAACGAGTCAGACACCGAGGAACGAGTCAGACACCGAGGAAGGAGCGAGACACCGAGGAACGAGTCAGACACCGAGGAACGAGTCAGGCACCGAGGAACGAGTCAGGCACCGAGGAAGGAGTCAGACACCGAGGAAGGAGTCAGACACCGAGGAACGAGTCAGACACCGAGGAAGGAGCGAGACACCGAGGAACGAGTCAGACACCGAGGAACGAGTCAGGCACCGAGGAACGAGTCAGGCACCGAGGAAGGAGCGAGACACCGAGGAACGAGTCAGGCAGCGAGGATGGAGTCAGACACAGAGGAACGAGTCAGACACAGAGGAACGAGTCAGGCTTCAAGGAACGAGTCAGACACCGAGGAACGAGTCAGACACCGAGGAACGAGTCAGACACCGAGGAACGAGTCAGACACCGAGGAACGAGTCAGGCTGCAAGGAACGAGTCAGACACCGAGGAACGAGTCAGACACCGAGGAAGGAGTCAGACACCGAGGAACGAGTCAGACACCGAGGAACGAGTCAGGCAGCGAGGAACGAGTCAGACACCGAGGAAGGAGTCAGACACCGAGGAAGGAGTCAGACACCGAGGAAGGAGTCAGACACCGAGGAACGAGTCAGACACCGAGGAACGAGTCAGACACCGAGGAACGAGTCAGGCAGCGAGGAACGAGTCAGACACCGAGGAAGGAGTCAGACACCGAGGAAGGAGTCAGACACCGAGGAAGGAGTCAGACACCGAGGAACGAGTCAGACACCGAGGAAGGAGTCAGACACCGAGGAAAGAGTCAGTCACCGAGGAACGAGACAGACACCGAGGAAGGAGTCAGACACCGAGGAACGAGTCAGTCACCGAGGAACGAGTCACACACCGAGGAACGAGTCAGGCAGCGAGGAACGAGTCAGACACCGAGGAACGAGTCAGACACCGAGGAACGACTCAGGCACCGAGGAACGAGTCAGACACCGAGGAAGGAGACAGACACCGAGGAAGGAGTCAGACACCGAGGATGGAGTCAGACACCGAGGAACTAGTCAGACACCGAGGAACGAGACAGGCCACGAAGAACGAGTCGGACACCGAGGAACGAGTCATACACCGAGGAACGAGTCAGACACCGAGGAACGAGTCAGACACCGAGGAACGAGTCAGACACCGAGGAACGAGTCAGGCACCGAGGAACGAGTCAGACACCGAGGAACGACTCAGACACCGAGGAACGAGTCAGACACCGAGGAACGAGACAGACACCGAGGAACAAGCCAGACACCGAGGAACAAGCCAGACACCGAGGAACGAGTCAGGCTCCGAGCAACGAGTCAGGCTCCGAGGAACGAGTCAGACACCGAGGAACTAGTCAGGCACCGAGGAACGAGTCAGACACCGAGGAACAAGCCAGACACCGAGGAACGAGTCAGGCAGCGAGGAACGAGTCAGACACCGAGGAACGAGTCAGACACCGAGGAACGAGTCAGACACCGAGGAACGAGTCAGACACCGAGGAACGAGTCAGACACCGAGGAAGGAGTCAGACACCGAGGAACGAGTCAGGCACCGAGGAACGAGTCAGACACCGAGGAACGAGTCAGACACCGAGGAACGAGTCAGACACCGAGGAACAAGCCAGACACCGAGGAACAAGCCAGACACCGAGGAACGAGTCAGACACCGAGGAACAAGCCAGACACCGAGGAAGGAGCCAGACACCGACGAACGAGTCAGGCTCCGAGGAACGAGCCAGACACCGAGGAACGAGTCGGACACCGAGGAACGAGTGGGACACCGAGGAACGAGTCAGGCACCGAGGAACGAGTCAGACACCGAGGAACGAGTCAGACACCGAGGAAAGAGACAGACACCGAGGAACGAGCCAGACACCGAGGAACAAGCCAGACACCGAGGAACAAGCCAGACACCGAGGAACGAGTCAGACACCGAGGAACAAGCCAGACATCGAGGAACGAGTCAGGCACCGAGGAACGAGCCAGACACCGAGGAACAAGCCAGACACCGAGGAACGAGTCAGACACCGAGGAACAAGCCAGACACCGAGGAACGAGTCAGGCACCGAGGAACGAGTCAGACACCGAGGAACAAGCCAGACACCGAGGAAGGAGCCAGACACCGACGAACGAGTCAGGCTCCGAGGAACGAGCCAGACACCGAGGAACGAGTCGGACACCGAGGAACGAGTGGGACACCGAGGAACGAGTCAGGCACCGAGGAACGAGTCAGACACCGAGGAACGAGTCAGACACCGAGGAAAGAGTCAGGTACCGAGGAACGAGCCAGACACCGAGTATGAAGTCAGACACCGAGGAACGAGTCAGGCACCGAGGAACGAGTCAGACACCGAGGAAAGAGTCAGGTACCGAGGAACGAGCCAGACACCGAGTATGAAGTCAGACACCGAGGAACGAGTCAGACACCGAGGAACGAGTCAGGCACCGAGGAACGAGTCAGACACCGAGGAACGAGTCAGGCTTCAAGGAACGAGTCAGACACCGAGGAACGAGTCAGACACCGAGGAAGGAGCCAGAAACCGAGGAACAAGCCAGACACCGAGGAACGAGTCAGGCTCCGAGCAACGAGTCAGGCTCCGAGGAACGAGTCAGACACCGAGGAACTAGTCAGGCACCGAGGAACGAGTCAGACACCGAGGAACAAGCCAGACACCGAGGAACGAGTCAGGCAGCGAGGAACGAGTCAGACACCGAGGAACGAGTCAGACACCGAGGAACGAGTCAGACACCGAGGAACGAGTCAGACACCGAGGAACGAGTCAGGCACCGAGGAACGAGTCAGACACCGAGGAACGAGTCAGACACCGAGGAACGAGTCAGACACCGAGGAACAGGCCAGACACCGAGGAACAAGCCAGACACCGAGGAACGAGTCAGACACCGAGGAACAAGCCAGACACCGAGGAAGGAGCCAGACACCGACGAACGAGTCAGGCTCCGAGGAACGAGCCAGACACCGAGGAACGAGTCGGACACCGAGGAACGAGTCAGGCACCGAGGAACGAGTGGGACACCGAGGAACGAGTCAGGCACCGAGGAACGAGTCAGACACCGAGGAACGAGTCAGACACCGAGGAAAGAGACAGGCACCGAGGAACGAGCCAGACACCGAGTATGAAGTCAGACACCGAGGAACGAGCCAGACACCGAGGAACGAGTCAGGCACCGAGGAACGAGTCAGACACCGAGGAACGAGTCAGACACCGAGGAAAGAGACAGGCACCGAGGAACGAGCCAGACACCGAGTATGAAGTCAGACACCGAGGAACGAGCGAGACACCGAGGAAGAAGCCAGGCACCGAGGAACGAGTCAGGCTCCGAGGAACGAGTCAGGCACCGAGGAAAGAGCCAGACACCGAGGAAAGAGTCAGACACCGAGGAACGAGGCAGGCACCGAGGAACGAGCCAGACACCGAGGAAAGAGTCAGACACCGAGGAACGAGGCAGGCACCGAGGAACGAGCCAGACACCGAGGAAAGAGTCAGTCACAGAGGAACGTGTCAGGCACCGAGGAACGTGTCAGACACCGAGGAACGAGTCAGGCTCCGAGGAACGAGTCAGACACCGAGGAACGAGTCAGACACCGAGGAACAAGCCAGACACCGAGGAACAAGCCAGACACCGAGGAACGAGTCAGACACCGAGGAACAAGCCAGACATCGAGGAACGAGCCAGACACCGAGGAACGAGTCAGACACCGAGGAACAAGCCAGACACCGAGGAACGAGTCAGGCACCGAGGAACGAGTCAGACACCGAGGAACAAGCCAGACACCGAGGAAGGAGCCAGACACCGACGAACGAGTCAGGCTCCGAGGAACGAGCCAGACACCGAGGAACGAGTCGGACACCGAGGAACGAGTGGGACACCGAGGAACGAGTCAGGCACCGAGGAACGAGTCAGACACCGAGGAACGAGTCAGACACCGAGGAACGAGTCAGACACCGAGGAAAGAGTCAGGTACCGAGGAACGAGCCAGACACCGAGTATGAAGTCAGACACCGAGGAACGAGTCAGGCACCGAGGAACGAGTCAGACACCGAGGAACGAGTCAGACACCGAGGAAAGAGCCAGACACCGAGGAAAGAGTCAGACACCGAGGAACGAGCCAGACACCGAGGAAAGAGTCAGACACCGAGGAACGAGGCAGGCACCGAGGAACGAGCCAGACACCGAGGAAAGAGTCAGTCACCGAGGAACGTGTCAGGCACCGAGGAACGAGCCAGACACCGAGGAAAGAGTCAGTCACCGAGGAACGTGTCAGGCACCGAGGAACGTGTCAGACACCGAGGAACGAGACAGGCCACGAAGAACGAGTCAGACACCGAGGAACGAATCAGACACCGAGGAAGGAGTCAGACACAGAGGAAGGAGTCAGACACCGACGAACGAGTCAGAAACTGAGGAACGAGTCAGACACCGAGGAACGAACCAGACACCGAGGAAGGAGTCAGACACCGAGGAACGAGTCAAACACCGAGGAACGAGTCAGACACCGAGGAAGGAGTCAGAAACCGAGGAACGAGTCAGGCTCCGAGGAACGAGTCAGACACCGAGGAACGAGTCAGACACCGAGGAACGAGTCAGGCAGCGAGGAAGGAGTCAGAAACCGAGGAACGAGTCAGGCTCCGAGGAACGAGTCAGACACCGAGGAACGAGTCAGACACCGAGGAACGAGTAAGACACCGAGGAACGAGTCAGAAACCGAGGAACGAGTCAGGCTCCGAGGAACGAGTCAGGCACCGAGGAACGAGTCAGACACCGAGGAACGAGTCAGGCAGCGAGGAACGAGTCAGACAGCGAGGAAGGAGTCAGACACCGAGGAAGGAGTCAGACGCCGAGGAACGAGTCAGACACTGAGGAACGAGTCAGACACCGAGGAACGAGCGAGACACCGAGGAACGAGTCAGAGAGTAAGGAACGAGTCAGACGCCGAGGAACGAGTCAGAAACTGAGGAACGAGCGAGACACCGAGGAACGAGTCAGAGAGTAAGGAACGAGTCAGGCGCCGAGGAACGAGTCAGGCACCGAGGAACGAGTCAGGCGCCGAGGAACGAGTCAGACACCGAGGAACGAGTCAGGCTCCGAGGAACGAGTCAGGCGCCGAGGAACGAGTCAGACACCGAGGAACGAGTCAGACACGCTCCAAAACCTCGTCACACACGTCAAAACCGCTTCACAGGCTCCAAAATACCTTCTCATGCTCCAAAACCCCGTCATACATTCGAACACCTCTTCACATGCTCCCAAACCACTTCACACGCTCCAAAGCTCCATCACACGCTCCAAATCGCCATCACAGGCTCCAAAACCATTCACACGCTCCAAAACTCCGTCACAAACTCCAAAACCCCTTCACACGCTCCAAAACCCCTTCACACGCTCCAAAGCCCCTTCACATGTTCCAAATTGTCTTCAAACGGTCCAATAGCCCTTCACACGCTCCAAAATACCTTCACACGCTCAAAAACCCTTTCCCATGATCCAAAACCCATTCACACGCTCCAAAAGCCCATTCACACGCTCCAAAACCTCTTCACACGCTCCAAAGCTCCTTCACATGCTCCAAAACCTCTACACACACTCCAAAACACCTTCACACGCTCCAAAACCCCATTTACAAGTTCCAAAACCCCTTCACACGCTCAAAAACCCCTTCACACGCTCCAAAACCCCTTCACACGCTCCAAAATCCCTTCACACGCTCCAAAATCCTTTCACACGATCCAAAACCCCTTCACACGCTCCAAAATCCTTTCACACGCTCCAAACCCCGTCACACCCGCCAAAACCCCTTCACACGCTCCAAAATCCCTTCACACGCTCCAAACTCCTTTCACACGCTCCAAAATCCTTTCACACGATCCAAAATCCCTTCACATGCTCCAAAATCATTTCACACGCTCCAAACCCCGTCACACCCGCCAAAACCCCTTCACACGCTCAAAAACCCCTTCACATGCTCCAAAATCCTTTCACACGATCCAAAACCCCTTGACACGCTCCAAAACCCCTTCACACGCTCCAAAACCCCTTCACACGTTCCAAAACCCCTTCACACGCTCCAAAAACCCTTCACACGGGCCAAAACCACTTCACACGCTCCAAAACCCATTCACACGCTCCAAAACCCCTTCACACGCTCCAAAATCCTTTCACACGCTCCAAACCCCGTCACACCCGCCAAAATCCCTTCACACGCTCAAAAACCCCTTCACACGCTCCAAAATCCTTTCACACGATCCAAAACCCCTTCACACGCTCCAAAACCCCTTCACACGCTCCAAAACCCCTTCACACGCTCCAAAATCCCTTCACACGCTCCAAAATCCCTTCACACGCTCCAAAATCCTTTCACACGATCCAAAACCCCTTCACACGCTCCAAAACCCATTCACACGCTCCAAAACCCCTTCACACGCTCCAAAACCCCTTCACACACTCCAAAACCCTTCACACACTCCAAAACACATTCACACGCTCCAAAACCCCTTCACACGCTCCAAAACCCCGTCATAAACTCCAAAACTCCTTCACACGCTCCAGAAACCCTTCAAAACTTGCAAAATCTCTTCACACGCTCCAATACCCCTTCACACGTTCCAAAATCTCTTCACACGCTCCAATAACCCTTCACACGCTCCAATAACCCTTCACATGCTCCAAAACCCCTTCACACACTCCAAAATCCTATCACACGGTCCAAAACCCCTTCAAAACTTGCAAAATCTCTTCACACGCTCCAATACCCCTTCACACGTTCCAAAATCTCTTCACACGCTCCAATAACCCTTCACACACTCCAAGCCCACTTCACATGCTCCAAAACCCCTTCACACGCTCCAAACCCCTTCACATGCTCCAAAACCCCTTCACACGCTCCAAAACCCCTTCACATGCTCCAAAACCCCTTCACATGCTCCAAAACCCCTTCACAGGCTCCAATACCCCTTCACACGCTCCAATCCACTTCACACGCTCCAAAACCCCTTCACAGGCTCCAATACCCCTTCTCACTCCCAAAACCACTTCGCACGCTTCGAAACCCCTTCACACACTCCAAAACACCTTCTCACGCTCCAAAACCCATTCACACGATCCAAAACCCCTTCACACGCACAGAACACCTCCACAGGCTCCAATACCCCTTCTCGCTCTCCAAAACCCCTTCGCGCGCTCCAAAACCCCTTCACATGCTCCAAAGCCCCTTCACACGCTCCAAAACCCCTTCACACGCTCCAATACCCCTTCTCACTCCCAAAACCCCTTCACGCGCTCCAAAACCCCTTCACACACTCCAAAACACCTACTCACGCTCCAAAACACCTACAGACGCTCCAAAACCCCTTCACAGGCTCCAATCCACTTCACAGGCTCCAAAACCCCTTCACACGCTCCAAAACCACGTCACACACTCCAAAACCCCTTCACACGCTCCAAAACCCCTTCACACACTCCAAAGCCCCTTCACAGGCGCCAAAACACTTCACGCGCTCCAAAACTCCGTCATAAACTCCAAAACTCCTTCACACGCTCCAGAACCCCTTCACATGTTCCAAAATCTCTTCACACACTCCAATACCCCTTCACACACTCCAAACCCCCTTCACACGCTCCAAAACCCCTTCACACGCTCCAAAACCCCTTCACACGCTCCAAAACCCGTTCACACGCTCCAAAACCCCATCACACGCTCCAAAACCCCTTCACAGGCTCCAAAACCCCTTCACAGGCTCCAAAACCCCTTCACACGCTCCAAAACCCCTTCACATGCTCCAAAACCCCATCACACGCTCCAAAACCCATTCACACGCTACAAAACCCCTTCACACGCTCCAAAACCCCTTCACACGCTCCAAAATCCTTTCACACGATCCAAAACCCCTTCACACGCTCCAAAACCCCTTCACACGCTCCAAAACCCCTTCACACGCTCCAAAACCCCTTCACACGCTCCAAAACCCCTTCACACGCTCCAAAACCCCTTCACAGGCTCCAAAACCCCTTCACACGCTCCAAAACCCATTCACACGCTCCAAAACCCATTCACACGCACAAAACAGCTCCACAGGCTCCAATACCCCTTCTCGCTCTCCAAAACCCCTTCGCACGCTCCAAAACCCCTTCACACGCTCCAAAACCCCTTCACACGCTCCAAAACCCCTTCACACGCTCCAATACCCCTTCTCACTCCCAAAACCCCTTCACATGCTCCAAAACCCCTTCTCACTCTCCAAAACCCCTTCGCACGCTTCGAAACCCCTTCACACGCTCCAAAACACCTTCTCACGCTCCAAAACCCATTCACACGCTCCAAAACCCCTTCACACGCACAAAACACCTCCACAGGCTCCAATACCCCTTCTCGCTCTCCAAAACCCCTTCGCACGCTCCAAAACCCCTTCACATGCTCCAAAACCCCTTCACACGCTCCAAAACCCCTTCACGGGCTCCAATACCTCTTCACACGCTCCAATCCACTTCACACGCTCCAAAACCCCTTCACAGGCTCCAATACCCCTTCTCACTCCCAAAACCCCTTCGCACGCTTCGAAACCCCTTCACATGCTCCAAAACACCTTCTCACGCTCCAAAACCCATTCACACGCTCCAAAACCCCTTCACACGCACAAAACAGCTCCACAGGCTCCAATAGCCCTTCTCGCTCTCCAAAACCCCTTCGCACGCTCCAAAACCCCTTCACATGCTCCAAAACCCCTTCACACGCTCCAACACCCCTTCACAGGCTCCAATACCCCTTCACACGCTCCAATCCACTTCACACGCTCCAAAACCCCTTCACAGGCTCCAATACCCCTTCTCACTCCCAAAACCCCTTCGCACGCTTTGAAACCCCTTCACACGCTCCAAAACACCTTCTCACGCTCCAAAACCCATTCACACGATCCAAAACCCCTTCACACGCACAGAACACCTCCACAGGCTCCAATACCCCTTCTCGCTCTCCAAAACCCCTTCGCGCGCTCCAAAACCCCTTCACATGCTCCAAAGCCCCTTCACACGCTCCAAAACCCCTTCACAGGCTCCAATACCCCTTCTCACTCCCAAAACCCCTTCACGCGCTCCAAAACCCCTTCACACACTCCAAAACACCTACTCACGCTCCAAAACACCTACAGACGCTCCAAAACCCCTTCACAGGCTCCAATCCACTTCACAGGCTCCAAAACC